>NC_142136.1:36723750-37038906 GCF_024610735.1 Ursus americanus | reverse complement strand
AAAAAAATTCATTCTTCTAGTTCAGACATTAAAAACAACAAGATTTACAGGATGAATAGGTTTACAAGCTTACCTTTCAAAAACTACATTTGTAACCAAAACAATAGTTATACAAATACTTACAAGGCTAAATCTTCTCTAATATTTACACCTAGTATCACATCCAGTCCATCCTCTGACTGACCATCCTCAATCTAGCCTATGCAATCTATATATATATATATATATATATATATATATATATATATATACACACACACACACACACACACACATTTTAAGATTTTGTTTATTGATTTGACACAGAGAGAGAGACAGCCAGCGAGAGAGGGAACACAAGCAGGGGGAGTGGGAGAGGAAGAAGCAGACTCCCAGCAAAGCAGGGAGCCTGATGCGGGGCTTGATCCCAGAACCCTGGGATCAGGCCCTGTGCTGAAGGCAGATGCTTAATGACTGAGCCACCCAGGTGCCCCAACAATCTTTATACTCTTGTTCTCCTCCAGAACAGTCATCTTCAATTGCTCACACACAAGATTTTTTAAGGATTTGAGCTAATGAACTCAGTTGCTTTATTTTCCTTCTAAAAGGAAAATTTAAGTATCTTGTCCAGAGAAAACAATTTGATAGAAGAAAGTGTTGAAATTCATCCCAGGCATTCATCCTATCAAATGTATTCTTATTGCCAATCCACCCAGCAGCTTAAAAAAATGAAAATATAAGTAAAACCAATGGTAATCACCAACAACCCAGTGTATTATGCTCATATTAGAGTTATATTACAGCAAAAAAAAAAAAGCAAAAACAAACTTTTGAATACAGTAGAGAACTACTTCCTTAGACTTCTTCAAATGAAAGCCAAATGGCTGAGAAACTAAAAGCCAAAGAGATTTTTGTTTTGGTTTAGCTTCAGACCTAATCCTCATCTAATCCTTTAATGCAAGATTTAAAAGCATAGATAATTTTTTGTTTGTTTTTCCTTTTTTACATGGCATAAAATACAGATATAGTCTGGTGAAAATAAACTTTCTACTCAGGATCTGAAGCATAGTAAAATTTCAGGCTCTTGTTAATATTTGCAGAAAGATGTATGCACACTTATGTAAAGTTTTTGTAATATATTCTTGAGTTTTAACATATCTATGGGAAACTTTGCTATTTATGTTAACTTAGGTTCATCTGAGCATGGATCTATGCTCTGCAGGTTGTATTATATAGCATTACATTACATTACATTATTTCTATTATATGTATTTTTCTATGTAGTTTGAAAGATTTTCAATTTTGTGAAATGTCAGGGCACAAAATAGAAATGGCTCAACATGTTTTTTAAAAATAATTAGGTTTGAGATGACATGATCACATAGATATGGCTGAAAGTTTGGGGAATTTCTAGATTAATAATTGACAGTTGTATTTTGGCTCTAATGAAACTTCTTTATGGAAGCTTTCCATAATCACCCATTCTATTGTTCTTCCTTCTAACCTACTACTGTGTATCACATTAGCCTGTTTATTTACTTAAGAAAATGTGTAATTTATATGATATTATTAATTTGTATATGATGTCTGTTTCCCCCACTATAATGTAAACTCGACACACAAGCAAGATCTTGTTTCTGCTCTTCTTATCCACTGCATCCTGATCTAGAAGAGTTCCTATCTAGGGAGCTCCCGGGGTCTATGAAAGAATAAAAAAGTGAGTAAATGAATATAACCACTACTATGGCTTATTTTTCTTGTATATTACTGCTTGAAATTATGTGAGTGGGGGGCATTTTAAGTACTGAATAAACTTCATTTCTACTTATGTTTTATTGCTCAAATGTGATTATCTGAAATAATATAAACTTTTTAGACACTAAAATTTGAAAAAATAACCCCTCTTTTTTCTAATCTAATTTCTCATATGTAAAAATTACTTAAATAAAATACTGAAAAATGTGAAATCATGATACTCACTCAAGAAAATATCGCCTTAATAAATCCTAAAATAGTCACATATCCTTACAAATTCAGGATTTGATGGAATCAAATAGCTTTTTTTAAATTTATTTATTTAATTACAGCTATTTCAAAGCATGTTAAATAAAAAACAAAAAGGGAATTATGGTACTTTGATAAATCATACTAATTTTAACCATAAAATTAATTATTTGTGATGCTAACTTTCTTAACAGATAAATTTGGTAAGTCTCCATTTGCTTGTGAATTCTTGAAATAGGGTAAATTGATATATTACTCATTGTTCTCTATTAATCACAGAAACTGCAATCAAATGTGGTATTCTTAAATCCAATTGTCAAGCCTTATCCATGAGTAGGCCTTATGAAGAATCAGAGTAGGCAGCTGAATATGTCATATGATTTGAAAGCATTAGGAAATTATTTTTACTTAAAATAAAATATCTTCCTCATTACCTTTCTCTGTGCATGAAATTTCATCTTTAGAAATCTCTTGGGGTTTTAACTTTAGTTTTCACTTAATACTTAGAAGTGTGACTCTTCTTTTACAAATACTTTTTGAGCGCTCACATGGAGATTCAGGGAACACATTCCCTCTTATACCCACCTAAAGAACTGTTTTCCTATTTCAGAGAAGTTGTTCCTGTCATGAAATTCAGATATAATTTATAAAGAAGGGAAGAAGGCCACACGTGTAGCTGGCCAGATAGGTCAAATCCTACCTGGGGAATCACTCACTTGGCACTCATATGCCCCTACAGGGGGCTAGTTAACCAAAATTTGAAGCCAGGAGAAATACTGTGAGAAAGGAGAATCCACACAAAAAAATCTTATTATATTCGAGAGAATATTCAGTTTATCCTATCATCATACTAAGGAACTGAAGATTGAGAAGATTATATTTGCTTAGAGAAATACAGATACTTCCGGATGAGAAATAACACCCACATTTCCTGACAATCTCTTTTTCTACTGTGTGCAATTACCTCCCATCCAAATCAGAAGAAAAAAATACATATAGTTGGGATGTAATTATTCTTTTATGTGTGCATGTGTTCTTATTTTGTTGTTGTGTTTAATAAAACTCATTTTGAATGGGGGCGCCTTGGTGGCTCAGTCTGAGCCTCTGACTCTTCGTTTTGGATCAGGTTGTGATCTCAGGGTCACAGGATCTAGTTGGGCTCCCTGCTCAGTGGGGAGGCTGCTTGAAGATTCTTTCCCTTTCCCTCTCTCTCCCGTTCTGTCCCACACTGCTAGTGCTCTCTCTCTCTCTCTAAAATAAATTTTAAAAAACTTAAAAAAAAAAACCAAAAACCTCATTTTGAATGGATTACCCACCAGAATGAAGCTCCTTATTCCATTACTTCCCAGTTTTGAGTAATAAATATAAAATATTCAATTACTAATATTTCTCATATTCTTTTCTCTTTTATTTTATACTTAGCAATTAATACTTTTCAACATACCATATGCTTTGTTTATGTATTATATTTATTGTCCATTCCCTGCACCCTCCACCAGAATTAAGTTTTATGAGGGCACAGATTTTTACTGATTTTATTCATGGCTATGCTTCCAGTGCCTCCAACAGTTTGGCACATATTCAGTATTCAATAATATTTTCTGAGTGAACAAATGCATGATATTTGAGACAAGAAGCAAAATCTTCATTAAACCAAAATGCTACCAGTAGCACTCCTACCACTAATACATATTTCTAATACCAGATATAATAAATGCACAGGGCAAATGTATATGTTTTAAACTGGCAGTGACGAACAAATCAAGAAAACCCCATAGCATGCAGTAATATTTCAGAATAGCAAATCTCATCTTTTAGTGGACTGTTACTTTATAATCCAGATGTCCTTCTTAAGTGAGTTCTATTTTACAGTTTCTAAAGTTGCATTGCAATTGACTGTAAGGTTTATAGGATTTATTTCTCCATTTCCTCTTACTTTTCTTTTCAACATTTGCTAATAAATAAAAGATAAAAAAATGACTTCAGTAAGTCTTCATGGATTATTTAAAGCTCTTCTCTATATATGTAGCACTTAGATGCTCTTTAATTAGCTACCATGGGCAGAAAAGGTCTGGTTTAGAATGTTGGAAAATACTAGGATCCAGAGAACAAATAATTAAAAGTACATGTAGTATTAAAATGTCCAGTGAAAGGTGAAAAGTGCTTGATATTATTTGTTTTAATAGTATATATTATTTAATTGTAAGATGAAAATTTGTAAGTCAGTTGTGAAAGACAGTTAACACTTGGTTTTTCATATCTCTTTAAAAAATGAGAATATTAAATAATTTGATCGTTTGATATAGTTTGTGATCACTGAGATCACAATCAATATTTTTAACCAATAATAATGGAAAAGTTCACTGTTTATTACATGGGTAAATAACCGTGGTGATCCTTCCTAAACTTACCAGAGAGAACTCCCTAAGAAACTGTGCATCAGTGTCTGTTTTGATTTTGGTTAACCACTTAACCTCTTAGCTTGTCTTCAATCAATGTAAAGCTTGTCTAACTAAATGACTCTATATGTGATTTAAAGTTTTCATGGTATATGCAGAATGTGATTTAAAATGTAATTTTATTGGGCATGTGTTAACATAATCTTGTAAATTAAAAAAGAAAGGTTGAGGCAGTTCAGTATAATAGATAAATTAGCCATTTATCATGAGCTATACATTTAAGACTAAAATCATAGTCACAAGATGGTCCAACACCCACAATCTGATGGTGTATAATCATGGTCGCATGACAAAATTTTTTTTTAAAGATCCTGATTATGAGAGAAGCAGATATAGGCAGACTCTAACCTGCGCAATTCCATATAACAAGAACAAACTTAAACAGCAGTTGCAGCAGACAAAAATGTACGATCATTAACTAGAAGCTTGAGGCCATTTATTGTAGGAGTAAATAACTTCTCCAAGTAAAAAAAGCCTGTATTACTATACTATTAATTTTATAGTAAGCACTTCTCTAATTTTTAAAATCGTGTTCAAATTTTTCCTTTGGGTTAGCATGGAAGTTTAAATTTTAAAAGTTTTCTCTTGGAAAGTTCAGAAGAGAAATCAAAGTATTTTGGCTTTACTTAATAAATGATGGTGATTCAAATGAGGTACATAATGAAAAATTATTTTCCTTTCTCCTTCGTCTCTTGGGGACTCTCTCCTTCCCCCATTTTTTCCCTTCAAACCTTCAAACAATATTTATTGCACAAAAATTATATACTAGAATTCTGCTTGGTACTAATGCTATAAATACAAATGAGATAAAATATCTGACCCCAAAAAGCTTATAGTGGAGAATATGGAAATCTGCAAATAAAAAGATGCCATTCCTTCTTGCTTAAATCAAATAGACATTTACAAGATTCTTGCTATAAAGAAGTTGTTGATATGTCCTTATTCTTTTTTTCTGTACCACCTTTGACGTAACATTTGGCACATCAAAGTTGCTCAAAATAATTTTACTAAATTACTATTTTGTGTATTACATGTAAACTTTCTGTGTAGGACTCTTCCATGCTAATACTCCCTGGTTCATATTAATGTGGTATGGACTGTTTCTGTAAGTCTGTCACTGTTTGGAAGAAGATACATAAACACTCCTTAATGATATTTAAAAATTCATATGGGGGGTGTCGGGGTGGCTCAGTCAGTTAAGTGTCTGCCTTCGGCTCAGTTTATGATCCCAGGGTCCTGTGATCGAGCCCTGCATGGGGCTCCCTGCTTGGCCGGGAGTCTGCTTGTCCCTCTCCCTTTGCCCTGCTCGTGCTCTCTCTCTCTCTCTCTCTCAAACAAATAAGATCTTTAAAAAAAATAATAAAACCTCAGATAATTAGTACATTATAGAGAAATCAAACACCATTTCTGTCTCCCCTTACGTGTCTATGTATCTCTCCCTTGACAATATATATACTCAATAGGGGCGCAATCATGACTCATAGATGAATAGAAGGCAAATGAAGAGAAGAGGCTTCAATACATTTATGTGAAATCAGAGTATCATTTATTGGTAACATTCTATCATTTATAGGTGCTAAAGAGCCAATTTATTGTACAAGTTTTTAAACATTTACTTTTCAGCCGAAAGAATGGTTTCTAAACCTAGTACAAACTTCCTGATTGACAGTGTGATGCTCTTTACTCTTCTTCACTAGACTATAGGTTCTATGAAGGGAAGGACTGGTCCATCGAGTTCCCTGATGTATTTCCAGCACATAGTATGATGCCTCGTACATGGTAACTACTCAACAAATATGTCTTTTACAAATGAATAGTTCCCAAAGTTTTAAAGTCCTTTTAAGACCTTATGAAAAAGCAAATATTATTCTAAGCTAGTTTTAGATCTTGCCTCAAGCAGCTTTCCTACATAACCCCAAAGTAGATTAAGGCCCTTGGTAAATGCTCCAGTAATACCTCATAGTTGGTCTTATATGGCATTTACCACATTATAATATTTGGTAGTTATTAAGTAACTATTAAGTACTTTACTTCCTGTCTTCTCCTCTAGACTGTAAGGTCCATAGGGACAGAACACATCTACTTATTTCATCACTTTGTCCCTGCTAAGTATAATATTCCCAGAAACAATATTAACAACTCAAAAAATATTAATTAAATTATTTAAGGAATTACTGTGCTTCAGCTTATCATAAACTAATAAAAATGCTAATCAATTTTGTCATGGTTTTTGAAATACAGCTACACTATGTTAGAAGGGTAAATTATAGGTTTTATATGATGTTTCCCTTCCTTCCCTAAATCTAAAATTTAAAAAGATCACCAATCTGCAATTAAGTTAGCCCAAGTAATTCAAATTTTACAACTATGCGATTATCAGCCCTTTAAATATTTCCTTAAATTCATATTTTAAAGTTACTAATTATTTGTTTTAAAATAGAATGCACAAATTTTACTTCTTTTAAAAAGGCAAGAAATTATATAAAGAAATAACTCTTAATTAATTTTCAGTAAAGCTTTAAACTCATCGTCCTTTTCAACTAGAGTTATATTGCTTTTCAACAGCTAAAAATATGAAGAGCAAGGTAACCTTTGAGAAAAGAAGAGAAAAATGTCATCTTTATTGCCAATAGGTCACAAAAACATGACAGATTTTTTATTGGTAATATTCAAGAAACTGATGACAAAGGTGTCTTGTCAGTGAATGATAATTGTTGAATTTCCATGAGTGTGTTGGAATTTCACTGTTCCTACGCAAAACTGTGAGGCAGAGAAGTTCCCTCTCATTCAAATTCTTCTCTTTTAACACATCTCTTCACATGGTCTCCATGAATGCCTGGTGCATGCATGGTTCCCCTTCATTTTATATAGTTCCTCACTTCAGCACTCTGCCCTATTGTTATCGCCCCTGAATTATGATACAAGTTATTTATTTCAAATCTCACATATGATGCTCCATATTCTAGTTTATTTTCTCAGCTGTTGTCATTAAAGAAAGTAGTCTGATAAAATAAGTCACACAAAGCTAATAGTATATTTTATTATTCTTTGCATTTGTATAATCGTTTTATTTTATTTATTTTTTTCATCTCACACAATTACCATTTTATTGTTGTTCTGGTGAGAATATTAAAGCTCTACTCTCATAGCAACTTTCAGGGATATAATCCAGTATTAACTATAGTCACGTGCTGTACATTAGATGCCTGGGGCTTATTTATCTTTGAAAGTTTATACTCTTGGACAACATCTCCCCATTTCCTGCACCCCTGAGCCTCTGGCTCTCTATGTTTGATGTTTTCAGATTTCACATAAAAGTGAGATCGTACAGTATTTGTCTTTCTCTGACTTATTTCGCTTAGCACAATGCCTTCAAGATCCATCCATGTTGTCACAAATCAGAGTTTCCTTCTTTTTTATGGATAATATATTATATATGGCTAATATATATTATATATGGCTAATACATATTATATATATACACACACACACACACACACACACAAAAATATATATATTTGGTGATATCCACAAAAGAATACACACACACACACACTCACATTTTGTTTATCTACTCATCCATCAGTGGACATTTAAGTTATTTTCATGTCTTGACTATTGTGAATAATGTTGCAATGAACATGGCGATGCATGTTCATCTCAACAATAATTTCATCTCCTTTAGATACATATACTCAGAAGTGGGATTGCTGGATCATATGGCAGTTTGTTTATTTGTTTGTTTATTTATTTTAGAATCTCTACCCCCAATTGGGGTTTGAAATAACAATCCTCAGATCAAGAGTAGCATTGTCTACTGACTGAGCCAGCCAGGCACCCCAGCAGTCCTTTTTGTAATGTTTTGAGGAGGCTCCATACTATTTTCAATAGTGGCTGTACCAATTTATATTCTCACCAATAGTGCACCAGGGTTCCCTTTCCTCCACATCTTCACTTGCATCTGTTATCTCTTTTCTTCTTTTTATAATAGCAATTTTAACAGGTGTGAAGTGATATCTCATTGCGGTTTTGATTTTCATTTGTCTGATGATGAGTGGTGTTGAGCACCTTTTCATGTACTTATTGGCCATTTGATGTCTTCTTTGGAAAAATGTCTATTCAAGTCCTCTGCCCATTTTTTTTGAAAAAAAAAATATATATATTTAGTGTGTATCTTTCTTTTAATTTCTTTTTTAAAATTTAAAATCAAATTTTAATTAACATATAGTATATTCATTTTAAAATTAGATGTGTGAGGGACCTCTCAGGTCCTCTCACTCTTCAGGAGCTTTTTACTATCACTCAATAACTCCTGCTTTGCTGCCCACCAAAAAAAAAAAAAAATTAATTAAAAAAATAAAATTAGATATGTGAAAATGACACTATCTTGACTCAGATTAGAATAGCAATAATCAGGCAATATGAGGACTTTTTGTAGGTAAGTGTAACGCATATTAGGTAGAACAGAATTCTCATTGACTCAAAATTCTGGATCCTAGTTGCCTATGCTATTCTTGCACTTTTTTTGATTTGTTATAAAAATATCATTAGTAGTCCCACCTGTTAATCCTTTTGATGAACGAACATAAACTTTAATTTTTAAAAAGTAGCCTTCTACAATAGTCTTAAGAATAAAAAGGAAGAATGATGCTTTGGTTTAAGATGATTAACCCAGGGCACATTATGTTTATCATCGATAATCATAATGGTAATCCCAAGCTTGGCGGAACATCGCTGTGATGATGGAACCTGCCATTATGCTACATGTAAAGTGCTTTAGAGGGTATCAAGTATTATTTCTTAGTACATATGAACCATTACAGCCATTACTACTGGAACACAGTTTAAGCCTCCTGGCAAAGGAGATACATAGAATCAATATTTGAAAGAAAACTACAAAACTCCCCCTGCTGGCAGAAAGTACTAAGAAAATTACCATAGTAAACAAATCTTTTTGCAGGCAACTAGAGAAGGGAAAAATGATAAGAATCAATCAGCTGCCCAAGGAAATATAATAATCAGAAACCAATCAGCAAGTTAACTGCTCTGGGGCGGTGAGTAGCTTTCTAATGGCTGATAGGTAATGATACATAGTCAGAAAAACAGGCATATAGGTAAGTAACCTTCATTTTTCCAAAGGCAATGCACACCATTTATTATACTGTCATGATTCCATAGCTGGAGGCTTAGAGAGCTCTTAACTTGTAAATAGATTTTGGATAATGGTTAACTCTAAAAATTTCATTCTTGAGGCCGATTACAGATAGCAATTTTTCAGGAAGATCTGATGGCAAGACTAGCTAGTTGCCTTGTAATTTTCCACTACTGTAACATATCGACCCTTAGAAAAATGTGGAATTAGTGCTATTTGGCCAGTTTTGTTATTGTTGCTAGATTTCTGTTGTTAGAGTAGAAGCATCTTCTCAAATGTCTAAGATTTCCATGATCCAACTAAATGATTTTCAACATTAACTTTCAGAGACAGTTTAGGAGAGAGTATACATAACTAGTAAGGCATAAACTGGAGCTGTTCTCTTAGGTGGTGATATTTTAACAGAAATTAAAATCTTAATACAAAGATTCTAATTAGAATGTTAAGCAATGGCACATATTTAAGTAGATGGGATTATTTGGGGGAATATTTCTCAAGGCAGAATTATTTTTGTTCCATTTTCCTATAAAGGCAAATTGATAGGTTTACATCAGTATTTCTGCAACATACTATTTGTGCATACAGGGGCCTGCATTCAAAAAAGAACGGGAAGCACTGGTTAGTGTGTATCTCTTAATGTACCTAGTATGAGTCAGTATATTGAATTATTTGGAACTAAAAAATTGTTTTTTTAGGCTTTTCCAAACATATATGACCATAGAAATTTTTAAAATGTAAATCCTTATGATATCCAGTGAAACACTACTTGAGAAATACTGATCTAGAAAAGAAGGACATTGACTTGTCTTTGATTACAGTTATTTTTCCAAGGAACAAAGACATAGTAAGACATATTAAGATTTTTAAAAAGCTATATATAAAGTTAGTAAACCTTAGATGTAAAATTATGTCATGTTGCCGTACGTGAAATTATTTAGTTGTTCACAATGGTTACTGCCATGTATATACACCCCCCCTTAATATTTTGCAGTACATACAGCCCATGGAAAGCAATATGTGATGATCATACAGCAATATTTCTTCACTCTAAAAAGAGACTTGAGTCACAGGAGAGCAGAAAGGAATTATAGATTGATAGTGCACTCAAATGCACACAGGTGGAAAAGAACATTGCAATTTCAGGGAAGTAAGGATAGCTCAGGACAAACATAGTCTCCCATGTCTGCTGGTGTAATGTTTAGTATAAAAGGGAAATGAAGATGCAAAGAACAATGGTCAGAACATGAAATGCTTTGCACGCAAAGCCAAAGTCTTAGAACGTGGCCTATAATCTGTGAAGAGGAGGCTTTTATGTAGGGGGAATAACTGAGGAAAAATAAAAATGTTCATGGCCTGCATTTTTCTCTTACAAATTAAAAGAACTTTGTTGAGTTCTGTGAATAATATATATTCTTATAACTTGGATGAGTTATTTTATTGAATAGAAAAATGTTACTGAGAAATTGGTACTGCTCTTTAATAATGAAAATTAATATCTAGAAATATTTTAGAATGAACACAAAAACAGCTTTATCATTCAGCCCTCTCACTTGTGACCTGGCAGGTTTACCTGCATGATCTCACTGTATTCTCACTTTACAGCAAAAACAATTGAAGTTTGGAGACTTCCAAGTTACTTTCTCAATCTCACACTTAGAAGAACTGGAGATTCAAATTGACTCCTTTCAATGCAGTTTATTGAACACATATTTAGTGTCAGATACTGTGTGGGCCACTGGGAATAGAGCAACGAACAAAAGAGTCCTCCCTCAGCCTTTTCAAAACCAAGCCTTTTTACTTTATAGATTAGGCTCTCTGTCTATTTGGGCTAGCCCACCCGAAGCATCATTATCCCTGAGATCTCCTGGAATGGCCAGATGCTAGGGCATTGTTACTATCACTGAATTGCTCCACAAATTCTAGACCCAAGTGCCAGCAGGGGCACGACACTGCATCATTCACGGGCTGAGAATTTCTACAAATTCCTGTTGTGAAACCCTTCATTCTGAAGTTTGTGGTTACATATTGGTTGTACCACATTCCCTCTATCCCCCTGTGCTTTCCCTTCGCAAAAAATGAAATTAGATTGCCAAGCTAAAAGGTATATATGCTGGTGGTAGGCACTGAGTTGCTCATGCCTGTGCTGCCTGAGAGAGAGCTGCAGGACAATTTGTACCAGGAGTGCACTGTGACTTAGAAAGAAAATTAAGGCTTATTTAGTATAAATAAGCCCTCCCACTTAGAGGAGAAAAAAAGTCTATAGGAATAAGACAAGACACCAAGTGGCAGATAAGTTGGAAGGCTGTTGCAGAGAGCAAAATAAGAAATTACAAAAGTCCAGCCAAAGTAGAGGTAATAGGATAGAGAGGGTTAATTAAAAAATAAAATCTGAAGTATTTAATGACTGAGTAGGTGGAAATGAAAACAGAAAAATCTAGCATAACTTCTATATTTCTGAGTTGTACACTGTAATACCTCCTTAAGGAAGGAAGAATAGAAAATGTGACCTACTCTATTTAAAAAGGTTGAGTCTATGTGTGTCTATCACACATAAACGTTGCTATTTTCCCACTAATTTTATTTTCTCACACTCAGATACCTAGAAAATTCCATTATTTTTGTGGCTTATTCTAGTACTTATATACTCACCATGACTCTGACATATCATATGTATGGCTAGCTCTCTATACTCTATTATATACTAACTTTCTCTCCCAAGCTTCAGACTCGTATATCCACTTGCTTACTAGACACCTCCAGGTGAATTTCCCACTGGTAAATTAATTCAGTATGTCCTAATCTGTACTTATAGTATTTGTATCCAAAATTGTTCTCCCTGCTACACAGCACATATAAACTGTATAATCTGGGTTGGCTCCCTTTAGTTCTATAAACCCATTTTCTCAACTACAAAAAGAACAATTCCTACACTAGATTATTTCTATAAAGATTAACAAGACAGAAGTATTAGCACTATGTTCTTACACTAGTAAAACCTCAACAATTAAAAACTGTTGATGATTGGTTCATTCATTTATTCACTAATTCTGAAATAAATATTACTGAATAATTGTTTCGTGAAGGCACTATTATAGGTACCAAAGATGGAGCAATAAACTAAGGTCTCAATTCCCCTACAGCTTCGTTCTAATTGGGGGAAAGCAAATGATAAAAAATAAATATATGATAAAATTAATCATATAAGAGCTACAAAGATAAATAAAGCAAGCTCTGTGAACCCAGATAGGTAGGGCTGATCTTTCTGGTAAAGAAATCACTGAAGGTCATTCTGACGAGGTGACATTTGAGCAAAGACCTGATAAAGTGAAGAATGAATGGGATGAAGATCTTTCAAGGATGAGACTAGGAACTGAAAAGGTAGAAGCATGTTTGGTATGTTTAAGGATTGGCAAGAGGTCAGTAAGGCTGTTGTTAAGTGAGCAAGAGGTGAAATCCACAGGAGATAAGGTCAGAAAGATTGCCACAGGCCAGATATTCTGGTGTTTATTTATTGCATACTATGGCTTGTTGTTTATTCTAGAAACACCAGAGGGAGGTATAAAATGAAGCTTCTTAAAAAAAAAACTGTTATAAAAATAATAAATAACAATAATAACATAACCTTGTGTAAAGAAATAATGAAAAATTATTTAAAATAAGTCAGAGTGATACTGTGATCAGACTAAATTTAAACTTAAAATGATACTGTTTTACGGTTGTTTAGATGAACAGCACTAGCTAAATCAGATTTTATTTTTTTCTCTATATAGTTTGGCCCTTCTTGTATTGTTCTTGAATATAGCTTACTTATTCTAACATTTTTTAATTATCAAAACTATTCTTAATAAGTAGTAAAAATTATGCACTTTAACCTACTTTAAGTTGTCCCTTTAAAATGCATTTGGCTCATTATAAATATTCAAGATGCAATCATGTTCTACTTTGAATATCTTCTAGGAAATTTCATAATTATAGCATGTTATATTAAAATTTTATGTATATGCTTGAATCCAAGATTCTGCACTTCCCATAAGACATTTTTTTCATAAGAAAATACATACCAGCTGAACCTCAATCCAATATAAAGATATTTCATTATTCAAATTAGTGTTTTGGGATGGTAATATGAAAAATGTTAATATTTACACAAAAAACTTACTGAGGACTATAAACATGAAATGTCATATGTCTTTTAACTGGCTACAACATAGCTACACCTCAAGAACTTTTAAAGAATTGCTACTCTTCATTTAAAATTTTTTTTTAATTTTAAAGATTTATTTATTTATTTGAGAAAGATAGAGCACATGCACATGGGGGTGGTGGGGGGGGAGAAAGAGAGAAAACCTCAAGCAGACTCCCCGCTGAGCAAGGAGCCCGACATAAGACTCCATCTCATGATGCTGAGATCATGACCTGAGTCGAAATCAAGAGTCAGACACTTAACTGGTACCCAGGTACCACAAGAATTGCTACTCTTTTATAAGAAAAATTATATTTGTATTTCTTTGTATGTATTGTTACATACACATCCTGAAAACTTGATTTCATTAGTACTCAAAAAATTTTTAAGGACTGATCCCATAAAAACATCTAAACACTTTACTGAGGAAAGAGATACAAACACTTCCAATAATTACTTATTTAGGGTTTGAATTTAATAATATGCAGGGCAAGGAAGAGTTTTGACTCTCTGAAGAAAGTTCAGTGTGTCTCCTCAACTCTGAAGTAGGACAGTGTCACATAGAATAATCCCAAATGTGACAGAGTTGTAAAGGCATTTACTGATTGCATATAGAAGTAAACTGGAAATTTATCTTATTATTATCACAGTGTGATGCTGTTTTAGTGGGCATCAAATGAGGCTCACTTCTTAAAAAGGTCTGAAATGTTAAGACTTGAGTTGGCTTGGGGTCATGGAGGAGTCAGACCCATGCATATGCATATGTGCAAAAGTGAACAGAGATCTCCTTTATCATTACTTATACTCATTTAGCGCACCATAACCTAAAGGATAAAAACCCCAAGTACGTATTTCAGTGTTATTTGGTTCAGTAACTGTTGGTCTAGTCAGCATTTTTTGTTGTTATTCTTTTGTTTTTCTGTTTTTATTCTAGATTTGGCTACAATAAATTGGTTGCAATGACCCCATCCCTGGTATGCTGTAGACACCTAAATTCCTTTGCACATACTGTTTCCTTTGCCTTTTTATCAGTGTTAATAAATATCTATTAACAATGTGTATTTAATAGGTATTTATTATACATTAATTATGAACTAAGAAATAGGATATATAATGGTGAACTAAAAAAATGACAAGATTTATTCATTCAATATGTATTTTGAATATCTACTTTGTGTTAGGCATTGTGCTACGAAGTAAAGATAACATGAGGAGCTAAACATAAATTACCACCATCATAGTGTTGAAGGAAACCAGAATATGAGCCCTATATATGTTCTCTTTGACATAAAAATTATTTTGAGCTGAAGGTAATTAAAAAAGAACAAATTCAGAGAGTTTTCTCTGCCATCCATGTCCTTTAATGCTTCAACCCAGAAATAAATTCTTATTTTACTAGAGACAAACTCGTATCAACCAAGAGATGAAACACCAGAGGAATCTCAAATAAATCTTATTCCATTAGTTTCTTCTCATATACTTTCCTTACCACAGTTTGCCACACTTGAAAGCCTAGAACTGCTTTCCTTTGTTCTATCCTTTCTCTACAATTTATTTTTCTTTGTTAAAGATGCCATGTAAGCAAGTGTTCTATGCCAAGACTTTGAGTTAGTTTTCACTGAGGTTTCTCCCACATGATGTGTGATGCATGTTAAGAAACTATTTGTTTTCTCTTGTTAATCTGTCTTTTTATTAAAGAACTCCAGCTCAAAACCTATGATGTTTTAAGAGTAAAATTTTATCTCACCTAAATATTTACATTTAAGTGGAAAGTTCAAAAGGCAAACAAGTAAATGATGTAAGATAAGTCCTATTAGGACTATCAAAGCAAAAACTGCACTGGGCAAAGTTAAACAAGGAAGGAAAATTTTTTTCAAGGGTATCACAATAGGGGCAGTAAGCCAAAACTAATCTGAACTCAAGTTTGCTGAAACAAAGGGTGAGAGAATTTTTAATGGTTGAAATGAACTAGTGAAAAAGTACTAGAGGATGTTTGAAAGGAGGATGATCAGAGGGATGTGTGGAATACACTGTTATTACCTGAGTTTGTAGATATTTTTCTCTGTGATTAGGCTATCTGTGTTTGCTAACTAGCTGCCATGAAAATTAGACTACTTTCTACTTCATAGAGATTGAGAGATAGGAGTACTATCTTTCTTGATGATTAAATTTCAAAGGGATGTCTCCTGTGTCTGTGAGAAAGATATTCCTGGGTTGTAAATTGGCAAGAGGCTTTTCAAAAAGACTAACATGAATCTCAAAGGGGCACAAAAAGAATTCACAATTATGTTTTCTAAATAAAATATTTTAAGAAAAGAGAGGTCTGGGGCCTAGAATGAGGAAGAAGTCTGTCTAAAGTTTAGTCAAGTTGGGGTTAATGCGAAGGCCATCTTAGTCAAGAGAGAGCGAGCAGGAGAGAGTAATGGAGAACAACTAGTTAAGAAAGGATTTTAAAGAGATGACTGAGGAGGTGATATTGAGTAGTGGCAAAGAGGTGAATATTCCAAAAGTATTCCACAGAGGAGCCAAGGTTTTTTTGGCAGGGAGAAAAGAAAAAAAATTCTCCCCTAATGCTTCCCATTTTAACTCCTATTCTCAACATTGTCCTTAAACAGTTGGAAAAATTAAGCAGTTTCTTTAGTTTTCTCTTTTATATCCCGTGACTAGAGGACAGCCCTGATCATAAGTACTTGGCTTCTACTTTCCTCTTCAGCTCTGTAAGATGGCTCCATATTGAAATGTATCAAAACATAAGGCTAACTCTCACCACAGTTATTTAACATAGTACTGGAAGTCCCAGCCACAACAATCAGACAACAAAAAGAAATAAAAGGCATCCAAATCAGCAAGGAAGGAGTAAAACTTTCAGTATCTGCAGATGACATGATCCTCTATATAGAAAACCCAAAAGACTCCACCCCAAAATTATGAGAACTGATACAGGAATTCAGTAAAGTTGCAGGATACAAAATCAATGCACAGAAATCTGTTGCATTTCCATATACCAGTAATGAAGCAGCAGAAAGAGAAATCAAGGAATTGATTCCATTTATAACTGCACCAAAACCAATAAGATACCTAGGAATAAACCTAACCAAAGAGGTAAAAGATCTGTATTTTAAAAGCTATAGAACACTGATGAAAGAAATTGAAGATGACACAAAGAAATGGAAAAACATTCCATGCTTATGGATTGGAAGAACAAATATTGTTAAAATGTCTGTATTACCCAATGCAATGTACATATTTAATGCAATCCCTATCAAAATTACCACAAGGATTTTTCAAAGAGCTAGAACAATCCTAACATTTGTATGGAACTACAAAAGACTCCAAATAGACAAAGAAATCCTGAAAAAGAAAAGCAAAACTGGAGGCATCACAATTCTGGACTTCAAGCTATATTACAAAGCTGTAGTAATCAAGACAGTATGGTCTGGTACAAAAACAGACACACTGATCAACAGAACAGAATATAAAACTCAGAAACGGACCCACAACTATAGTGTCAATTAATCTTTGACAAAGCAGGCTAGAATATCCAACGGAAAAAAGACAGTCTTTTCAACAAATGGTGTAGGGAAAACTGGACAGCAACACACAAAAGAATGAAACTGGACAACTTTCTCACACCATACACAAAAATAAATTCAAAATGAATTAAAGACCTAAATCTGAGACAGGAAATGATAAAAATCGTACAGGAGAAAATAGGCCGTAACCTCTTTGACATCAGTTGTAGCAACTTCTTACTAGATACATCTCCTCAGTTAAGGGAAACAAAAGCAAAAATAAGCTATTGAGACTTCAACAAAATAAAAAGCTTCTTCACAACAAGGGAAACAAGGAAAATAAATGGCAACCTATGAAATGAGAGAAGATATTTGCAAATTACGTATCTGATAAAGAGCTAGTATCCAAAATCTATAAAGAACTTGTCAAACTCAACACCCAAAAAATAAATAATCCAGTTAAAAAATAGGCAGGAGATAAATAGGCATTCTTCCAAAGAAGACATCCAGATGGCCAACAGACACATGAATAGATCCTCAACATCATTCATCATCAGGGAAATACAAATCGAAACTAGGATGAGATGTCACCTCACACCTATCAGAATGGCTAGAATTAACAGCACAAGAAACAGCAGGTGTTGACAAGGATGCAGAGAAAGGGGAACACTGTTGCATTGTTGGTGGGAATGCAAACTGGAGCAGCCACTCTGGAAAATAGTATGGAGGGTCCTCAAAAAGTTAAAAATAGAACTACCCTATGATCCAGTAATTGCACTACTAGGTCTTTACCCAAACAATACAAAAATACTAATTTGAAGGGATACATATACTCCACTGTTTATAGAAGCATCATCAACAATAGTCGAATTATGAAGAGCCCAAATGTCCATCAACTGATAAATGGATAAAAAAGAGGTGATATGTGTATATGTGTGTATATGTACACACACATACATATACATACACATACATATACATACACATACATATTACTATGTGTGTGTGTGTGTGTGTATAGGAATGTTACTCAGCCACCAAAAAGAATGAAATCTTGCCATTTGCAATGACACGGATGGAGCTAGAGTATCATGCTAAGTGAAATAAGTCAGAGAAATACAAATACCATATGATTTCACTCATATGTGGAATTTAAGAAACAAAAACAACCAAATATGGGTGGTGGGGGTGGTGGGGGTGGTGGGGAAGAGAGGCAAACCAAGAAACAGATTTAACTACAGAGAATAAACTGATGGTTACTGGAGGGGAGGTGGGCGGGGGAATGGATTAAATAGGTTATGGGGATTAAGGAGTATACTTGTGATGAGCACTAGGTGTTGTATGTAAGTGTTGAATCACTAAATTCTACACCTGAAACTAATATTACACTGTATGTTAACTAACAGTAATTTAAATAAAAACTTAAAAAAAAACAAAAACAAAAACAAAACCCCAATCCAATCCAACCCAACCCAACCCAACCCAAACAAACAAAAAAAAAGCATGAGGTTATTGGAGAGAAAAGGGAAAGGACCATATACATTTCTTATAGTAAAGAAATGATCTCTTATATGTTTCACCCACTGTGTTGCCTTATACAAGGACACAACATTAACTGTTATTTGTCTTTAACCATTGTTACTGTTTAATAACTGCTTAATCTACAGTGTCTTTAACTTAAATTCAGTACAATTATTTCTGCAAAAATATTAGAATGCAATTCCAAACTGCCATACATTTTTATTGCTTTTATACATTTCCAGTGATTGACAATTATATTCATAATAAAAACTTACCTCTTTAGCCATCTCCTTACAGTAGGCTAAAAATTCCGAATCAGAACATGGGTTACCCTGTCTGATTGAAAATGTAAACTGAATTATAGAATTTTTTAGACAATAGAATATCAGCACTATTATAGTCATCTATTCTAAACAACTGGTAACATAGTGCTGCCAGGTGGGGAGGTTCACTAGGTCATTTTTTAACAAATAAATAAGCTTCATTAACACTTAATTTGTACATTAATAAGAATGAGATACTTGAATATTGTCTCAGGTATGTTAAATATTTCTCATGCAATTTTAGTTCCTTATTATTAAAATGGTTTCTTTTTTTATACAAAACTAGGGGGAAAAAAGTAAACTCTAGTCACGAAATTCCAGTGCAGTTTTATGGTTACTCCCTCTCCCTCATAAACACCCCACAGTGAATTTTCAAAACATGGCTTGTGGACTAGCTTGATCTATAACGTTGAATGCCTTATAAATAACCTGGATAAAGAATGGAAAAATTTCGTAAGGAGTAACCATACAAATTAGTTTATATAATAATATTCTAAAATTACTGCTCAGTTTGAATAGTCATAATTTTAGGGGAAAAAGTTATATTGCCTCTTATACTCAAATTTTTTTACTACAACAAATATATACTTTTATCTTTCAATAAAGTAAAAATTTTAAATTTAAGCAAATCCTGATTAGGGTGAAAGTGGATAGTATTAACAGCAACTGATGGAGAAGTCCTTAGTTGTTCTAAAAGTTTTGTGTTTTTAAAGAAACTAGATTAATGAAAATATTATGGTAGAACATAAATTAATGAAGCCTTATTCAGATGTGAGTTAACTGTTCTCTTTAAAATATTGCTACTAGTATGTGAACAGAAAAAAATTCTGATATTACAAAATTCCTTGTTTAAAACTATCTTTAATTATACTATAATTGAAATACATAGAAATAATTTCCTATGAAATGGAACTTGTTCTAAAAAATGAAGAGCTATAAAATTAACATTAGCCAACATTATTAAAATACTGAGATTTCTACATTTTAGTAATTTGTTAATTTTAGTTGACATTTTAAATAAGTAAACGCATTCACAAGTTATTAGAAACAATTGTGTTTATTTATATGTAATGTATTCTCAAATTGTTATGCAACAGTTTTCTTTTTTATGTAAATATTGGGTTAATATGGCCACCGAGCAGAGTTTTCTCTCTGTGAGGGTTTGCCTATTTCTACCTTGTCAAGGATAAAAATCCACAATTGCTATGCATTATCATCAGTGTAGGGTACAAAAGAAAGGCACTGTGTAGCAGGGAGGAAGCGGTCAATATCTCATTAGTCCTGCTGAACAAGATTTACACTGCAACACATCCTCAAGCTTCAGTCTATAAATTATGTAGAACTGTTACCCCCAATTCGGTGACATATTTGTGGCTGCTATTTATAAGGTAGGCAGAACAATCCTTTTATGTACAGAATTTAACTAGAGGTCTGGGTTCTAAAAAAGCAAATTTTAACAGGAACATTTTACAGGTATGTTAATGGATGAAAATAATTTATAAAATCATATTCCTTGATGGTGGATATATAATATGTTTGTAAGTCTTTTTAAGACACATAATAAACAGTGAGAATAATGAGGTCAGCATTTATTTTATTTAAAGAAACCTGATAAATATTTTTGAATTATTCGGATTGCACCCAGGCCTTAAGTGTTCATATGTTCTTTAGTAGCCTGGATTCCCCCCTCCACCCCCTGGGACTTAAAAATAGTAACATGCCATAAAGCCCATTTTATTGAAAAAACAAAAATAGGCAAAATAATAGTTTTCTAGAGAAAGTACAGTAATTTATTACATATATTTTATAATCTAGATAGGAGTGATTTCATAGACATCATTTGGACTAAGAAATTAGTGGGACCTGACTTTGACTGTTCGTACGATATTTTAAGGGAAATAAAGGTAGGCACATTACTTAAGCTTTCTGATGCTCAGTTCACTCATCTAAAAAAATGGGGTAACAGTAAATTTTATTTACCATAAACTTGTGAAAACTTAATATATGTGCTTTAGGGTCCCTCAAAGAATACACACCTCTATATGTACAGGCTATTGCTGTTTGATTTTTAATCTTGGTCTTAACACATGCCTTCACCATTACTTATTTGTAATGACATAATAATGGCATCATTAATTTAATCTTTTCAGCTTCATATTAATCACACCACCACCCTATTCACAAACTTTCTCTTAATTTCTTTGATCAAGGTTTGAGGGCTTTTACTGTTTTTCTATCTTTTTAAATAAATCTATTTTTTTCTTTCCCCTTACTATTTCAGTTCCCCCAAACACACATTCCTTTCAAACTATGGGACTTCATATTTCTTAGCTATTTCTTCTTCTGTGCTTTTATGCATGTCATTATTTCCTCATTCTGAATTACCTTTCACTCATTGCTGTTCTGGCCTATTAAAATTTCTCATCTTCTAAGAATCAGTCAAATCCTGCATATAATTTTTACTGACCCTCATCTTTCCCTTTCCTTAGGTTGTATTATGTGTATAGTATTTACATAGCCCACATAACAAATTGGCTTATGTTGTAATTGTGTAAACTTTATATCTACTTTCTTAAATTATAAATGATACTATGGCCCCCAAACCACCTTATATATCCTTGTAACCCTAACCTCTAGTGTGTGTATAGTGCATGTGTGTGTGTGTGTATGCTTTTTCTGAAGAGTGCTGAGCTTACCCGAAGCATGTTTTGCTAACAGAAATGAATCAGTTCCCAAATGAAAATCAGATAATTTGATCTGCTTTTTCCCCCATTAAACATAACACTTAAGTATAGAATATATATTGCAATGTATAATAGTATTGTCAGTTTTCCGTAACACGACTGCTGACAATTTAGAAAGCAATTTGTAAATGCAACAGCAATACTCTTGAAATAAGATTTTTAAATTATTTTTTAATATTTACAAAAGGTTAAGATATAACTTTGTTGAGATATAGCTTATTTATTGAGATATAACTTTGTATATACCTGGAATACTGAAACACATTTATTGAAGGTCTTCTATAAATGAAGGTGCAGAACATCTTTACAAGGCTTTATTATGGAATGATTATAAACTAATATTGAGGTTAACAAAATGTTTGCTTAAAAGTACTTAAAAAGAAACCAAAAACTTACTAATACTCAGTGAGCCAACGTCACTAACAAGTTTCAAGGAAAAGGAGTCATTTCAAAATTAATATATTATCTAACCTATAATTTAGATAAAAAACAGAAAGGAACATGAAAATATATTCAGACTGATGCTTTTTGCAAAAAGAATCTGGCAGCAACATCCTGTACCAGGTGGAGTTTATGCAGGTTCCTCTGGGCCAGAAGCCAGTAGAGGATTGCAATAATCTAATCCTGAAATAACAAAAGCGTGAATGACCATTTTAAGATGTAATTCAAATAGACATGATTATTAACCTAATAGGGGTTCCTTTATGTGAAAGATAGAGTACTTTCCTTAGAAGACTAAATAGTTTAAAACAAAATAAATCCAGGAAATAGAGGAAGCAATAATATTTTATAATTATTCATTTTTACCCATAATTGAAGCATTTAGCTCAATAAAAGAAAAACTTCAAAAATAAATGATATTATAAACATATTAAGACAAAAAAGGAGCATATTGCAGTTTCAATTATTTCTGTAAATATTCCACAGTTCATGGTGAATATATATCATACACTGTAGGTAACCTGGCTGGCTAAATTATGGGAATCAGGCAAATATAAACTACTACCGACCATTATTTTCATTTTATTTTTTAATTTTTTAAAAGATTTTATTTATTTATTTATTTGAGAGAAAGGGAGAGTAAGAGAGACCACGAGCAGAGCAGAGCAGAGGTAGAGGGAAAGGCAGACTCTGCTGAGCAGGGAGCCCGACGTGGGGTTCCATCCCAGGACCCTGGGAAGCAGACATTTAACTGACTGAGTCACTCAGGCTCCCCATGACCATTATTTTTACTATCTGATTGGAATCTAACTCCACTAGAAATACTTTAAAATGTATAAAACAAGCAATATATTAAAGTGACAAATTAACAGTTAACAATGAAATAATACTTGCAATAAAATGAAAAATCAAATTTTAAAAAGCCAATCTTAGACTGAATAAAGAAGAGAATAAAAGACAGACCCATACTTCCAATAGGAAGAGTAAAACAATGACTGCATATATGTATAAATGATATATGAATAAATGATATGAATGATCAATTAGGGTTTATATATGTTATACTCTATGACCACCATCAAAAGTCAAGTTAAGCTCAAAGAAAATAAAAATCAACCTCAAAATAGTTGTTTTGTGTTGTTAGCAATGTTGGTACTTAAATAGGATTTTATATTTACAACATTTTTAAATCTTGAATTTCTGTCCAGTCGAGGCTTTAAATTATTTTCACTTATCAGTTCTTGAATGAACCTGGCTTGAATACCAGGTTGTTTGATCTCCCTCTCTCTCTCCACGCACAGACACACACAGGATATATAATTATATAATCAGTTTATCATAACTGAAAACTGTTAACTTGGATATTTAACATGTTAAGTTTATCTATAGTTCCATGAGTTCACACTAAATAAGACTGAACTGATTGATCTTTCAATGCGGCTAGCATTCTAAAACTTATGTTAGTCTGTAGGCTGATGTGCCATACTGGGTCCATGGTGAAAGAATGGAAATGTTTATGTCCAGAGCTTTAATGAATCCTGATAATACACTTCCGTTGATATTCCACAGGGTCCTAAATGAAGTATTAATAAATAGCTGTTTGATAAACTTATGAAATTTGCCCTTTCCTTGAGATTAAGCAGTCAAATCATGAATTATGGTCTTGGAAAACTAAGAAATGAATTTGTCATAAAATTTGCTAAAATACCCATAATAAACAATGGCATAAAATATCCAAATATTTACATGACTAAAATAAAAATATATATATTTATCTATTCTTTCCTTAAGAAAAAAATATAGCCTGTTCTATTCAACCATGACTAATAAAAAATTCTTTCATGAAACAATCAATTTGTAAACAGGGATTATGAGATTGTGAAAACAGAACAAAATCTTAATAGATGTTTGATTCCTCTATTTAGTGACTATATCAGAGTCATTTTAATGATTCACAAAGGAATAGTTCTATACTTCTCTTTGAATTTTATATCAGAGAACTTGAGGACCAAAATATGGATTATTATTAAGGCTATATTGAGTTTAGCACTAAACTACAAAGAAAAACTGAATGTAAAAACAGCTATTTCTACAGAAAGTAGAAGCAGAGGAAGAAGAAGAGAAGCAAAAGACCAGCTAAGTTCAAGCACATAAGCTCAAGAAGAACTGAAGAGAAATTTAGAGTAAAGTGGTTAAAATGTTCCTTCCTGGATTGTTGTAATAAAGTCATTAAAATAAATTGTTTCTGGAGGAAAAAGCGGGTCTTTGATCTAAACCGGAGTTCAAAGCCTAAAGGGTGTAGGTGGATTATATTTTGAAAGCAAGATTAGGAGACTGTCAAGAAACAACCAAAAAACTTTTGGCAAATATTCAGTGTTGGAAAAGGAGAGAATTTTGTCTTGTCTATTCATATTATCAAAAGAAGCAAGATTTCCTGACCCCAGAGACAGTCTCTGATACAGACATACCAGGGTCCTCTTCCCTAGCTTTTGTCATTAACTTTTGAACCTAAAGACTTTCAGACTTATTATCAAAAAAACATTTTAAAAGATCACAATCTTCTAGTCTAGGGAATCTTGTGTTTGAAATATTAAAAAGTAACAGCACAATAAATTGTCATCACTGATCTACTAACTGCCTTTAGCAGCTAAGCAGCAAAACTGTCCATTTGCAGGGGCTTTACTGGGAACTACTACAAACTTCAGGGCTGTCATCAGTCCACATACCTACCCGTTAGGCCAGAGAAAAATAATGCTTTCTCTTTTCTTTTCCATCTTCCAAATATCATGTAAGTACATTGTTTTAACAAAATCCAAACCACAATTTTGCTAACAACACTGTCTGGAAACATGACCGTAGTTTGCCAGTGTGTATGATAAGTAGGAAAAAAAACCCAGGAAGACATAGATGGTCATTGAATCAAAACACAGTATACAGAATTATTTGGTCATTAGTTAGTGATCAGAAAAAATACAGCTATAAAAATTATGACAAAATGTAGATACTGGATGCGAGGAGCAGAGAAAGATCCAGAACTTCTCTTTGTCTAGCAGGGCATATTGGCCAGTATCTGGAGGGGAAGAGCCTGAGAAGCTGAAGAGGACCAAATGTAGATTTATAAGTGTTACTAAAAACACTTTCAACTACTTAAATATTTTCCTAGGACTGACCTTCATTCTTTTCTCAGTGAACAAACCATGAAAGAGAATAGGCACATTCATATGTATCAATAGCGTGTACGTATCTGGAGAATCGTGACCGGATATATTTACTGAGGTTGAGAATTAATAATGATTGAGTCATATTACCATCATATGATTTATTAAAAATGAAAAAAAAACACTGAAATTTAGAACCACAATTATCTTTAAAGATCAACTATTCTAACCATCTCACTTTAAAAATAAAAAACACTGAGGCTCAGAGAAGTTAGGTGTCTTGAAACCACATATCTAGTAATCAGAACGATGTATAACAACTTTGTTCCTTTATTCCTAATGTTCTGCTCTCTTTACGATTCATCTTTAGGTTATATAGTAGACAACCTTGTTTTTATTAATTCAGCATCCATTTTTCTGCTTCTAGTAGTATCCCTGCCTTTGTTTGAGAATATCCATATTCTTGTTGTATATATTCCTTGTTGAACCATTAATCAAGCTGCCAGATAATACTCCTCTCTACCAAATTAGGTACAACTCACAAAGCTAAGCTAACTAGATGCTCTATCTCTTACATTTAATCAGTAGCAAGGTATATAGACATGGAAAAAAATTAGGAA
Organism: Ursus americanus; assembly: GCF_024610735.1. Lineage (NCBI taxonomy): Eukaryota > Metazoa > Chordata > Mammalia > Carnivora > Ursidae > Ursus > Ursus americanus. Next base: position 37,012,810 of record NC_142136.1, on the reverse strand, counting down.
TCCATTTCTACAATGGTATCCTAAAGAGACTATGCATTAAATTGTTACCTAGCTCATTTCCCTATTTAAAAATGGCCATTTTTTCCTTTAAATTGTGACATAATTCATATAATTTAAATAAAAAAATCCTTTTTCTTACAGTAGGCAATATAATTAATGTTATTTGCAATCAATTCTAATCATACAGAAATTGTTACCAGAGAATAGATGCTAAGAACAGATGGTCAGGGATATGTTAATAATTTAGCAATGTGGAGTAAAAGAGTGAGATTCCAGTTCATGTTTTAGAATGGGCTTAAGAATGTGTGAAATGTAACTGGAGTAAGGGTATCTTGGAATATTCATGAGACTTGGAAACTTCTGAATTCCTGCTTCCTTCTATATATTATGCAGTTCATAAACCTGTTCCTTCCTTGCTAGATAAAACTAAGATGGCCTTTTAGGGGCCAACCCTGTTTATTACTATGCAATTACTATATGCTCCTGATCTCGGTATATGTGTGCATAGTGAGGAGACAGAATTATGTAATCACCAAAAGAAAATTGAGTAATTTTAATAGACAGTTGGAACTCATGGTAATCATAGCTACAAAAATGCTACAAACAGCAGAAATCTCCAGATATGTATAAATAATTTGTATAAGTTTTCTATCCCCATTGAAAGTCAAAAGGAAAACAAATATTTTTGTGAACATAGCTCTGATTTGAGACAGTGTATGAGATCACTCCAATTACAATTTTCAGGCTTAGTTCATAGACCAATAAACAGCTATGACAAAGGTCCTTTCTATAAAATCACAAGTGCGTATTTTGAAATATTTTCTTAAATTTGTCAAAAGTGTCCTATGGTCATTAACCCAGGTAACTGCATTTTTTTTACTTAAGCTTAAGGCATACAAGACAATGAATATAATGATTCAAAAAGTCTATACATTACTCAGTGCTCATCAAAGTAACTGCACTCTTAATCCTCTTTATCTTACCCATTCCTACACACACTCCCTATGGCAACCACAAATTTGTGGTCTGTATTTAAGTCTTTTTTTTTGGGGGGGGGTCTCTTTTTTTCCCCTTTGTTTGTTTTGGTTCTTAAATTCCACATGAGTGAAATTATATGGTATCGGTCTTTCTCTGACTTGTTTCACTTATCATATACCCTCTAGGTCCACCTATGTTGCAAACAGCAAGATCTCATTCTTTTTTTATGGCTAATAGTCCATTGTGTGTGTGTGTGTATATATATATATATACACACACACACTACATTGTCTTTATCCATTCATCTATGGATGGACACTTGAGTTGCTTCCATACCTTAGCTATTGTAAATAGCGCTGCAATAAACATAGAGGTGCGTATATCTTTCCAAGTAGGTGTTTTTATTTTCTTTGGCTAAATACCAATAGTATTAAATAGTATTAAATACCAATAGTATTAAATAATGGAATTACTGCATCATATGGTAATTTTATTTATTTATTTTTTTGAGGAACTCCCATACTGTTTTCCGCAGTGGCTGCACTAATTTACATTCCCACCAACAGTGCATGAGAGTTCTTTTTTCTCCACATCCTTGACAACACTTGTCATCTCTTGTCTTTTTTATTTTAGCCATTCTGGCAGGTGTTAGGTGGTATCTAATTGTGGTTTTGATTTGCATTCCCCTGATGATTAGTGATGTTAAGCATCTTTTCATGTGTCTGTTGGTTATTTGTATGTCTTCTCTGGAAAAATGTCTACTCAGGTCCTCTGCCCACTTTTAATCAGATTATTTGTGTTTTTTTGCTGTTGAGCTGTCAAAGTTCTTTATATATTTTAGATATTAATCTCTCATCAGATATATAATTTGCAAGTATCTTTTCCTATTCACTAAGTTGTCTTTCCGTTTTGTTGATGATTTGCTGTGCAAAAGCTTTTGTTTAGATTTAGTCTTAACAGTTTAACTTTGCTTTAGTTTTCTTGCCTGAGGAGATATATCTTAGGAAACAGTTTCAATGGCTGATGTCAAAGAAATTACTGCCTATGTTTCTTCTAGGAGTTTTATGGTCTACCTTTAGGTATTTAATTCATTTTGAGTTTACTTTTGTTTACAATGTAGAAAAATGGTCCAAAGTTATTTTTTTGCATGTAGCTGTCCAGTTTTCCAGTTACCTTTTGTTGAAGACAGTCTTTTCCCCATTGTATATTCTTGTCTCCTTTGTCATAGATTAATTGACCAGATAAGCATGGATTGATTTCTGGGCTTTCTATTCTGTTCCATTGACCTATGTGTCTATTTTTTTTATTTTAATGTTTTTTTTATGATATTATGTTAGTCACTATACAGTACATCCCTGGTTTCTGATGTAAAGTTCGATGATTCATTAGTTGCGTATAACACCCAGTGCTATGTGTCTATTTTTATGCCAGTAGCATACTATTTTAATTATTACAGTTTTGTAGTTTATTTTGAAAACTGGAATTGTGATACCTCCAGCTTTGCTCTTCTTTTTCAAAATTGTTTTGGCTATCCTGGGGTCTTCTGTAGTTAGGTAACTGCACATTTGAGCAAAGTAAAATACCTAAATCTTTTTAGGGAATATTGGATATTACTTCTGACCTCATTTGAATCTTTAAGAAATATGGATACCACTGTTATCCTTAAAGCAGAATGATGTATCATAGGGATTAGATGACAGACATAGCTTTATATCACAATGAAATCCTTTATCTATACATTGTTTTTTCCTCCATTCTTGGGTACATAGTAGAAAAAGGTATGTTCAGCCCTTACTACATCTAGCTTTAAAGTATCGGTTGTGGGGGTTAAACAGAAGATATTGACTCTCTCACTCTCTACCATGTATATTCCTGCATAGCTACTTGAAACATTCAGAAAGTAAAGATTTCCAAAACTGAATAAGTCAGTGACTCCACTATAGCTGCTGTCTCAGATATGGACTTCTTGTAAATTAATATGGCCTCTGTCTCCTGGTATATGGTTATTAGTTTGGCAGATGTTTTTATCTGCATGGGAGAAACATATACACTATATTAGTAAGGAATGATCAAATAAGCTGAGCCAGTTATACAGAAAGAAAGGATTTATCATAGATATTAAACCTTATGCACTTATAGGAGCTAGTGGAGAAGTCTCTAAAAAGACTGTTGCCTCTGCATACCATATTGGAGTTTAAGTCACCATAGTTAAGCCAGGTTGGTAGTCACGATGTGAAAGGCAGGGAGCATGGAAAACTGGAATCCACATAGAAAAATGGGAACCCAAACAATATGGAAACTTCAAGGACAAAACAGGATGTCAAATGAAAAACTTCTCTCCTCTTGTTATAAGGACACTGGTGATTGGATTGAAGGCCCCTAACCCAGTATGATCTCATCTTAACTAATTACATCGGAAAATATACTATTTCCAAATAAGATCAAATTCTGAGATTACATCTATGTCTGGTGGAATTATGGAACTGGCTCATACTATTTCACGAGAGGCAAATGTTAAATTTTAAGAATTTGTTGACACAGTTAATATACGGATAGGTTGAAATAGGTCACGTAGAGACAATTTTTACCATGAAAACTGGCAAATTCTTTCAATTAGTGATTTTATTTTCTGGAAAACCAACATTTAAGTATTTCCCAATACAACATTTCGTTTACTTCTGACCACCTCCAACGTCAATGATGCTATCGACCCATATTGCACCCTGCACCACAGAGCACCGCAACTGCCTAGCCCGGAACTCAGAAAAGCTGAAAGAAAAAGTCCATGGGAACTAGAGCTACAACCTGGGTGATGCCACTGTCAAGGAAATAAGCCAGCAAAAACATGTGATCTGAGAAAAGGTGAATATCTTGCCCTGACCTTCAGAGCATAAAAATAGCTGCTGTTTTACTTTTTCCTCCAAATCTAGCTCAATTTTTCCATATTGTCAACCATACTTCATCAGTATTCATGGAAATGAATTCTAGAAAATATAGCTCCAAATTAGCTAAGTTGACAAAGCACAAAGCCACCACACAGCCAGACACAATATATTGTTACTTGTCTGGAACGGCTATAGCTTTTTTCCATTGTCAACTCTGAATGTGCACAATTTTGCAAAATGTATTAATTATCTACCATGCTGATGATACTGTATTGATAGAATCTGAAAAATTTTGATATTTAGATTCATAATTAAGGGTCTCAAAATAAGACCTCTTGGCGGCCTGGTCCCCACTTACAAATAATACCGTGGTTTAGGTTTTATTCCTAATTCATTTCCCTTTCATAGTACAATAAGAGACACATTTGCAGTTTCATTGTGAGTGGAGGACACTTCTACTTTCCAAAACCATAATTTCAGCTAGGCCATGGAACTTTCTTTAGCCAATGAAGTGAAAGCATCAGCATAAAATAAGTGTGGATGTTTGGATTTAGTACTTCCATGCTTCTGCTACTGAACTGTGAAAGAAATACCCCAGACAGCCACTATCCAATCCCTGAAGCCTGGAGCCGAGGCCAGATGAGCCCAGCTGAGACCAGCTGAATTCATAAAAATTCCGGCTAACCTGTAGATATATGACTTGAAGGAGAACCCCACTGCAGGACCTGGAGAGCTATGGAAAAGAGGATAAAAGAGGATAAAGGCTTATTATAGGCTATCAGTGAATTTTCAATAGTTTGTTAATAAGCAATATTATAACAGGAGTTAACTAACACAGCTACTTTGTAAGGAGGGTTTGTTTTTTGCTTTTGTTTTTGGTTTTGGTGTAGAAAACATTTCTTAAATTAACAAAAAAAATGTATGCCTTAAATATATATTTGATAAAATTTGATTATGTCAATTTGAATGTACACAAAAAAATCTATTCAAAATTTTAAGAGTGAGATTGTTTTTAGCTTTGTATTATTTAAAAATTGATGGTTTACTTACTGAGTCATTCCCAAAATTCAAATTCAGGACCACATTACCAGTGGACCCTATAAGTATAAAGAATTGAATAGCCATTTTTCCAGGACAATGTGAAACAGAACATGCATACAACTGATGTCAAAGATCTATACCTGCAAAAGACTCTGTTATACATGTTCTTCCTGTAAAAGGAAGGATATAACTTCTGGTACCTGACAACATGCTAACTATCACCTTTCTCAACATTCAGCAGGCACCTTCTGCCTTGAAGGCAAGAATCTACTCTTTCATTACTTTTTTTAAAAGATTTTATTTATTTACTTGAGAGAAAGAGAGAACATGAGCAGGTGGAGGGGCAGAGGGAGAAGGAGACTTCCCGCCAAGCAGGGAGCCAAACGTGGGGCTCAATCCCAGGACCCTGGGATCATGACCTGAGCCAAAGGCAAACACCTTTTTTTTTTTTTTTAAGATTTTATTTATTTATTTATTTGACAGAGAAAGAGACAACCAGCGAGAGAGGGAAACAGGCAGTGGGAGTGGGAGAAAGGAAGCAGACTCCCAGCGGAGGAGCCTGATGTGGGGCTCGATCCCAGGACTCCGGGATCACGCCCTGAGCCGAAGGCAGACGCTTAACGACTGAGCCACCCAGGTGCCCCACTTTCATTACTTTTTTGTTATCACTCTCATTTTTTGACCCTGAAATTAGTGGAAATAGCATGTTAAATAATTTTTCTCAAATCTTACAAGGTTCTATATACTGCTTTAAGGCTGCTAATAACATATTGACCGCAAGCTAGGTGGTTTAAAATAATAGACATTTATTTTTGCATAATTCTGGATGCTAGAGGTCTGAAGTCAAGGTGTTGACAGGGCAATGGTCACTCTGAAGGCTCTAGGGAAGAATCATTCTGTTCCTCGTCCTAGCTTCTGGTGACTTCCCAGAAATCCTTGGCATTCTTTAGCTTGTGACTGCCTTCCAAACTCTGCTTCTGTATTTACATGGTTCTCTCCTCTTGTTATAAGGACACCGGTTATTGGATTGAAGGCCCCTAATCCAGTATGATCTCATCTTAACTAATTACATCGGAAAATATACTATTTCCAAATAAGATCAAATTCTGAGATTACAGGTAGACATGAATTTTTGGAGAACTCTATTCAACCTACTATAGTCTGCCTCCTGATTCCCTGCAATTCACATCCATATACATGCAAAATAAATTCACTTCATCTCAACATGTTCCAAAGTCTTAACCCATTCCAACATTAACTCTAAATCCAAAACTGTATCTAAATATCATTAACTGAAAATATTCCAAATATCATCATCTAAACCATACATGGGTGAGCCTCTGGGTATAATCCATCCTAAAGCAAAATTTCTCCCCCTTTGTGGATTTTCAAACTAGAAAGCAAGTTACTAGCATTCAAAATATAATGGTAAGACAGACATAGAACAGGCATTCCCATTCAAAAATGAAGAAAATAGGAGGAATAAATGAATCATTGCTCTAAAATAAATTCATAACCAAGCCAAGTAAGTACCTGGAATATAACCTTCTGTGGCTTTATGCTCTGTCCTCCAGGCCCTTGGCAGCAGTGGTGGCCCACTCTCTGCACAACAAACCATATTAAACTTAATGTCTTAAATGACTACTATTATCACTAAAGATGCTGGGGGGTTGACTTGCCACAGCTGGTGGTAGTTGCCTGGATTTCCCATGCTGTCATAAAAAATTTGCATCTAGGCTTGGAGTCCCCTAAATGCTGGTCTGGATGAGCCAAATGGTTTGCTGGAGAAGTTGGTAACTGGTATTTACCACTGGATGGGACTGTTTAATGGAACTCAGGACATGGCATCTCCATGTGGTGGGGCTCTCAACATGACGTCTGTGTTCTGAAATGAAACGTTCCAAGAACAACAATTTCAAAAAGTAGAAAGCTAAAGCTATTGGGTAAACCAGGCACTAGTTCCAAACTACTATATGTCACTTCTGCCATGTTTGATTGGTCACAGCAGTCACAATCCTGTTCAGGTTCAAGGTGGTTGAAAAACAAAATCTGTATCTTGATAGAAAAGTGGCAAAGTTAGTTTGCAGAAGAGTACATGAGATAGAAGCTACTATTTTGACAGCTTTTTAGACACACCAATTCATTAGATATATTTTCTATGTTCCATGTTATTGCAAGCAACCATTTTGTTAAGCTTCCACTACTACACAATATGGGTGTATTAGTAAAGGTTTTTCAGAGAAACAGAGCCAATAGGATTGATATATATATATAATCTATATCTATATATTTCTATCCATCCATCCATCCATCCATCCACCCATCCATCCATCTATAGAGGCAGAGATCTCCATATAGATAGGTTGATTTCCATATACATATAGCCATATGAAGAGATTATGAGGAATTGCTTCATGTGATTATGTAGGTTGAAAAGGCCCATGATCTGTCAACTGCAAGCTAGAGATTTAGGAAAGCTAGTGGTGTATGTCCCAGTCTGAGGGCTTGAGAACCGTGGGAGCCTATATTATAAACCTTCGTCCAAGGGCAAGAGAAGATGTATGTCAGCTTAAGTAGGCAGGCAAGAAGGAAAAGGGGCAAAAAAATTCTTCCTCTGCCTTTTTTGTTCTATTCGGGCTCTTAATGAATTAGATGATGCACATCCACATTGGAGAAGACAGTCTACTCTACTGAGTCCACTGACTGAAATGCTAATCTTATCCAGAAACACCCACATAGATGCCCAGAAATAATATTTAATCTTGGTGCCACTTGGCTCAGGCAAGTTGACACAATGGGTCATGTGTTTCTCCAACATCCAATAAAAATTTCTTTTGTTTCTTCCAATCCCCTCAAAGCCTTCAGATCTCTGCCCACTGCCTGATCTTAATATTAATGCCATAGTTTTGGGTATTTTTTATACGAGGGTCTCATTCCAGGAACTAATTTCTGTTCCAATGATCTATTCTTACATACTAAGCTACCCCTAAAATTTAGTAGGTTAAAATAATCATTTATTATTGTATTTTCTATTTCTATGGGTTGTCTTAGACCAAGTTGTCTTGCTTATTAGCTTTCTTATCCATTATAGTCAGGTGGCAGGTAGGGCTAGAGTCACCAAGAAGTGTCACTGATCTGGCAGTTGATGCTGTTTGACAGTTGAGAGCTCAGGTGGAGCTTTCTACCAGAGTACCTAAACATGGTCTCTTAGTGTGGCTTGGGCTTCAAACAGAATGCCACCTTTGTTCCAGCTGCAAGCATTTCAATAGTCGGTATTCCAAAATATGTAATGATGCAAATATGATTGAGGACTACCCCCAGAACTAGCAGGGTGACACTTTTTTCTTAATCTATCTGTTTAAGCAGCAAGACCTGTTATATTCAAAGGACTGGAGAAATATGTGTAATTTCTTGATGAAAGAGTGTCAATGTCACATTGAAGAAAAGCATACAGAAATGGACATATAGTTGTGGCCATCTCTGGAAAATATAACTTTGGAAAGGGTGTGTTTCACTTGTGAGAGAGACCAAAATGGTCTCTGAACGTTTGTATCCCCATCAAATTCATACATTTAAATTCTACCCCCAAGAGAAGATGGTATTAGGACACAGGGCCTTTAGGAAGGACTTAAGTCATGAGGCTGGAACTCTCAAGAACAGGATTAGTGCCTTATAAATTGAACATAAAAATGTGTGTACCACTTCCGTGACTGAGCCATAATTCTACCCAGTGTGTTATCCTTCATACTCTTTTTAGTTGGCTAGTATAGTGATGCCCAGGGAAATCTGGGAAAACATACCTTGCAGATGGCAGAACCTCTTGATCCTAAGTCCCTAAATGACCGTGTGGATTAGACAGAGCCATTACTGACATAGACCTCTCACCCTGATGCTGATGTGTGTGATGTGTAATGTGTGTAGAATTCAATTATGATCAACCAATGAACATTACTCATATATAATCTCCTCTTGTTAAGTGTGGGAAGAATCTATAAATATGATAATATATCACTTTCATGCTTTTGTTATATTCTATGGCAAATGAGAATTTGCAGGTGTAATTAGTTTTCAAAAGCAGCTGACTTTCAATTAGGGTGATTATTTTAGGAGGGCTGAACCTAAGGGGCTCTTTATGATGAAAAAGATTCAAAGACAAAGATCTGAAGCATATCAGGGATTTGATGTAAGCAATATTCTCTATTGCTGGCTAATGTAAGAAATATGGGTGGCATTTAGAACCTAAGGGTAGCCTCTGGATGACAACCAGCCAGAAAATAAGAATTCCAGTTCTTCAGCCATAAGGAGCTGAATTTGGCCAACAACATAAATGACTTTGGAATAGCACCACATGCTCCAGATAATAACACAAATGGCCCAAACTTTGATGTCAGCGTGGCTAAATCATGAGCAAAGAACCCAGTCCTGCGGAACCTGAACTTCTGACTTACAGAATGATAAGCATGTGTTGCTTCTTGATTCACTCTTATTTTCCTTTATTGCACAGATAAAACAAATGTAATTTTTAAAAATTAACAAATTTATATTTTAGAGCAGTTTTAGGTTGACTAAAGCATTCTGTATAAAATACAGAGCATTTCCCCTCTGAACTCCAGCAAACACTTTCTCCTATTAAGATGTATTAGCATGATATATTTGTTACAACTAATGAACCAATACTGATACACTATTATTAACCAAAGTCCATAGTTTACTTTAGGGTTTACATTTGTGTTGTATAATTCTATAGGTTTTGACAAATGTATAATGTCATGTATCCACCATTATAGTACCATACAGTATAGTTTCACTGCTGTAAAAATCCCATGTTATACTTACTCATCCCTCCCTCTCTCCTCCAAACCCCTAGCAACCAGTGATTTTTTCTTTTTTTTTTTACTGTCTCTATAGTTTGTCTTTTCAGAGGGTCATTTAGTTGGAATCATACAACACGTAACCTTTTCAACAAAGTGGCTTTTTTCAATTAACAATATGAATTTAAGTTTTATTCATGTCTTTCTGTGGCTTGAAAGCTAATTTATTTTTATCACTGAATAATTCTCCGTTGTACAGATCTATTGAAGTTTTACCTATTCGCCTATTGAAGGACATCTTGGTAGCTTCCAATTTTGGGCAATTATGAGCAAAGCTTCTATAAACATTTATGTACAAGGTTTCTCTGTCTGTGTGAGTATAAGCTTTCAACATATTTGGGCATATATGTAGGAATATGATTGTTGGATCAAATTGTAAGATTATGTTTGGCTTTGTAGAAACTGTCAAACTGTCTTCTGAAGTGGATATATCATTTAGCATTCCCACCAGCAATGAATGTCCCTGTTGATCCACATCTTGGCCAGCATTGGGTGCTTTCTTGTGTGTTGATTTCAGCCAATCTAATAGATATGTAGTGGTACCTTGTTCTTTTCATTTGCAATTCCCTAATGATATACGATACTGAGCATCTTTTCACATGGTTGAAGTTCTAGCTCTAAGTGTTATTTGTGGAAAGACTGATTACTGATTTGAATGGTGTAAAGACTATAGAAGCATTCATTTTCATTTATTCATGAGTCATCTATATAAATTGTTTTTCTAGGTATTTGTCCATTTAATTTTAATATTCAAATACTTTGGCATAAAATTTTTCATAACATACCACAAATGATTTTTCATGTCTTCACCATGCATTGTGACATCCCTTTCTCATTGCTAATATTGTTAATTTGTACATTCACTCTCATTTTTATGCTCATGAAAATATTTTTTTAGTATTAGTTTTTACAAAGACTTTGTTGAGCAAGGTGCTGAGTTAATTGAAATTTTGTTTTTTTATATTATCAAATATTTGATCAATTTTTGTAAATTTTTAATGTGTGCATAAAAGGAATGGCTATTCTATCATTACTGGATGCATTTTTCTATGTATGTATATTACACCAATTTATAATTTGTGTTATGCATTTCTTTCATATCCTAATTATTTTTGTCTTCTGTCAATACCAGAAGAGATGAATTAAAATCTCCCAATATGATTGGGGATTTGTCTCTTACTTTTTACAGTTTTCTCTTTCCTCCTCCTAATGCCCTTCCTTCTCTTTCTTTTTCTCATTCTCTATTTATTTCATATAATTTTCCATTTTTATTAAATACTATTATTGTTTCTTCACACATACTTTCTATTCTTTGTTTCAAAATTCTGTATCCTTGTATTTTCTGCCATTTTGTTTTAAAAAATGTATTTTACTTTTTATCTGGTTAGATTATTTTCCTGTTAACTCTATACAGTTAGTTAAAATGTTCACTCTGCCAACGGGTTAAATTAACATCTATATTTTTACTTTTCTGTTTGTTCTGCTTTATGTATCTTTCCTTTACATTCAATTCTTGCTTCTTTTAGAATTTTTTAATCATTTCATTTCTTTTTTTAAATTGTGTTCAGCTAGCCAACATACAGTACATCATAAATTTTTGATGTAGTGTTCAACGATTTATTAGTTGTGTATAACACCCAGTCCTCGTCACATCACGTGCCCTCCTTAATACCCACACCCGGTTACCCCATCCTTCCACCCCTCCCCTCTGTAACCTTCAATTTGTTTCCTGGAGTCCAGAGTCTCTCATGGTTTTTCTCCCTCTCTGATTTCTTACCACTCAGTTTTCCCTTCCTTCCCCTGTGGTCCTCTGGAGAAGGGGTACATGCACCCCATGATCATAGCAGCAATGTCCACAATAGCCACACTGTGGAAGGAACTGAGATGCATTAATTCCGTCTTCTCATGTTTTCACCTAGGATTATTTTGCTAATGTATATTTTGCATTAATTTACTTTAGTAAGTGTTTGCTATTTTCACTCTCTACTCTTGTTTATCTGAATTCTTTGTATTTAGCTGTGAAAAAGATTTTTGATAGTTATCAACTTCTAGGTCATCAGTTGTTTCCTTTTAGCAGTATTAAAGGTATGATAATATTAACTGATTTCCACTATGACTGATATTTTACTCCATGTCCTTTAACCTCTTGTCTATCTTTTAAATTTATTTTTTCTTGTTATTGCCTCCTGGATAATGGTTCTGATCTGTTTTCCAGTCCACTAATTGGTTACTTAACTGTGTCAGATGGGGTGTTAAAACTGTCCTATGAGTGTTTGATTATTTTTAATTTTCATTGCTATGTTTCCTAAATGTCACTGGATTCTGTACATACCTTTAATTTTGATTTTAGTTTTTCACACTTAGTAAATGTAGTTTTTTTTTACGTTTGTGTCCAATAATTCCAACCTAATATACTCTATTAGTGTACTAGTATAATACACTACATATCTCTGCTCTCTCTTCCCTCTAATATTTCTCTCCCATTGTTCTATCGACCTGCTCCCCCTTTGCTTGCTATATTTTACATATTTTTGTGAAGTATTATGTTTGAGATACACCTTTGAAGACTGGGATAAAGACAGTGTCTTCAAGAGACTATTTGGATATGCTTCTGGTAGACTCATATCAATATATATTTAGTCTATAATTTATAGCTTGAAGTTAATGGGACATTAGTGGTTCAAACTTGAACTGCAAATCAGTGTGAATGCCAAAAGTATTTGATGCTTCTCAGAAACAGTTTTCCTTCTTCCTTTCCTATCCAGTAAAAAAGAACCTAAGTTGAGAAGAATTCTAGCTGCAAAGGGGCTCAACAATATGGGATATTCTCATTATAGGCATCCTTGCCTTTGTTCAAACAAGTATTGCATAATTTTCTAGAAGCAGTCCCTAGCACGAGGCTCCTAATATGTTAGAATGGTCAGTCATTTGTCTTCCATTAGATAAGCAATTATTTTATAATTTTACTTATTTTCTCTTATTCTCATTCCTTTCCCACTACTATAATCTGGATACTCATTGAAGATCTCTATGATATATAGCATTGTTTCGAAAAGTAATTCACATCACAGTAGAGAGCTATTATTCATGAAACATACTTTTTCTAACATTTACCTTATTAGTAGAAGAAATTTGTTTTTACTTTAGAATGCCGGTATGGTTTTTGAAAATCAGATAATAGCATGAGCAATGTGATAACACATTGAGATGTTCTAATACTTTCCAGCAGAATGTGGAATATGCTATAAATTAGTAACTTATATATGATCTTTTTCCTCCCACGTCAAGGAACATGTACACATGTTACTGGGGACAAAGGTATAAGATTAGAAGAAAAGTCTTATTATTATTATTGTTATTATTATTATCATTATCATCATCATCATCATTCCTAATACATTCTCTTCATCATCATCATTATCATCATTATTCTTAAATACATTCTCTAAATATTTGCCTTCTTACCAGGATAGTATGAGGTATGCTGGTATTGCTGTTCTAATATTAAAAAAAGGAATACATTTTACCAGAGATTGGTTTTGAGATAGCAACTTGGCCATTCTCAAGTCTTCATGACACAACAATTGAGAAGAAAACAACAACAACAACAACAACAACAACAACACAGAAATGCTGTGATGATTGGAGTAATTGGCTCAAACTTACATATGGAGTAGGGATACTACCACGTAGTGAACACCACCTAGAGGAGTACTGATGAACTCTGAAGAGGCCCATCGGTTACCTTTTTATATTCTAATGTAGTTGGGGATGACTTTAGTGATTTCAGAGAGGCAGAATTGATGCTGGAAGATCTACTTCCAAAAGGATTTTTAAGTTTATGTGCCTGGTGTCTTGATGTAGGTGAGTGAAGGGCTTGGGTCACCTGGGTCTGATGTTCAGAGATGTAAACGTAAACTGTCTAGCATGACAGACTCTGCATAGTTGGGATGATACTCAGCTCAGTTTCATAGCAAATAAGATGGAAAGTATATGATGTTATATGATCTAGCCTTAAAAGTCATATAGCATCACCTCTACTGTACTCTATTTGTCAAAGCAGGTATAAGATCACCCCAACTCAAGGCAAAAAAACATAGTCCCAATTTCTCAGTGGGAAATGTATCACAGAATGTTTGGTCATTTAAACCCACTTTCTGCCCACAATTTAATTACATGTCTCCTACATGTAAAATAAATTCCTCCTTCCCAGGATCCTCCAAAAGTCCAAACTTTTCATGACATCAGCTCAGGCTCTTGATTAAGAATCTCTTTATCTCAATCAGGTCAGAATGTATAAAAGACTCCTCAGATTTTATTTTTCACGTACAACCCTATGAATCTGAAAACCAACAAACTAAACAGACAATTTAGCTTCCTCCTTGTAATTAACATAAAATGGAAGAAAATACATTGTTTAACTACAATAGTCACCCCTACTCAAAGTGGAAAGAGGGAAGGCACATAGAAGTCACCAGTCCTAGCAAATCTGCCATCAAGTCAAGCAGATATGTTCGGTTTCTTGATTAGGCTCCAGTCCTGCTTCCTGGGAATGAATCTCTGTGATTTTTGGTTCTATCTCCTGGTTTCTTGGTTCTACCTCCTTAGCCTTTCTTCCTTTTCCATAATAAATAGGCCAATGTCTGTAGCTGAATAATTTTTCCAGCCTTCTTTTGGCCCACTGAAGTTTGAAAGTCTAATGGAATGTTTTCACGTTCCACTTTGTGCCTATAGTCCAAGTTGTTGTAATTTCTAAAAATTTAGTTTCTTACGAAACTGTTTATAATTCAATCCATTTAACAAAAGCCATATCCACAAACCTTGAAATTAACTCTTCTTTACCTTAACTCTGAGTGTTAAGAGACTACAACTATAAGATCCTTAGAAAGTCTACTGTCTAAGAGAGAGCAACTATGAAACACCTTTTTTTTTTCCCTACTTGAAACATTCTAGGAGGCAGCGGATTAAATCTTTTTTTCACTTTATCAGCATTTTGAAAACTCTAGCATATTGTACGTTGAATAGCCAAAGCAATCTTGAGAAAGAACAAAGCTAGAGGCATCATGCTTTCTGATTTCAACTATATTACAAAGCTGTAGTAATCAAAACAGTAATGCACTGGCATAAAGAAAGACACATAGATCAATGGAACAGAACAAGGAGCACAGAAATAAACTCACACATATATAGGTTGATTAATTTATGACAAAGGAGCCAAGAATATACAATGGGGAAAGGACAGTCTGTTCAATAAATGGTATTGGGAAAACTGAACAGCCGCACACACACAAAATGAAAGTAGACCACCATCTTACACCATACATAAAAATTAAGCAAAATGGATTAAAGACTTGAATGTAAGACTCTAAATCATAAAATTCTTAGAAGGAAACACAGGCAGTTAGCTCCTTGACACTGGTCTTGGCAATGAATTTTTTTTTTTTTTTTTTTTGCATTTGGCACCAAAAGCAAAAGGCCACAAAAAATAAATAAATAAATAAACAAGTGGGACTATATCAAACTAGAAAACTTCTACACAATAAAGGAAACTATCAACAAAATAAAAAGTCAACCTACTAAATGGAAGAAAATATTACAAATCATGTATCTGATAAGGGGTTAATACCCAAAATATATAAAAAACTCATACAACTCCATAGTAAAACAATCAGGTTAACAAATAGGCAGAGAATCTGAAGAGACATATTTCCAAAGAAGATATACAGATGGCCAATAGGTACATGACAGATGCTCATCATCACTGATCATCAGGGAAATGCAAATCAAAACAATGCCATATCATATCATACCTGTTAGAATGGCTATTAACAACAACAACAAAAAACAAAATAAAAAAAAAACAAGTGTTGGTGGGATATGAAGAAAAGGGAATCCTTGTGCACGGTTGGAGGGAATGCAAACTGGTATAGCCATTATGGGAAACAATATGGAGGGTCCTCAAAAATTAAAAATAGAAGTACCATGTGATCCAGCAATGCCACTTCAGGGTATTATCCCAGGGAAGTGAGAACACTAACTCCAAAAGATACATGCACTCCCATGTTTATGCAGCATTATTTATAATGGCCAAGAAACAAAAGTAATGTAAATGTCCACTGATGAATAAATGGATAAAGAAGTTGTGGTATATATATACATATATATATATACACACACACACAATAGAGTATTATTCAGCCATAAAAAGAAGGAGGTCTTGTTACTTGCCACAACATGGGTAGACCTGGAGGTTATTATGTCAAAGGAAGTAAGTCAGACAGAGAAAGACAAATGCCACATTACTTATTTGTGGAATCTAAAAAGAGGTGGGAGGTGGATGGTGGGCAAAATGGATGAAGGTGGTCAAAAGGCACAAACTTCCAAATATAAAATAAATAAGTCTTAGGGATGTAATATACAGTGTAGTGAATACAGATAATAATACTGTATTGTATGTTTGAAAGTTGTTAAGACAGTAGATTTTAAATTTCTTATTTTAAGAAAAAAAGAGTTCTTGTGTGGTGATATATGTTAACTAGACTTATGATGGTCATCATTTTGCAATATATACAAATACAAATATTGAATAATTATGTTGAACACTTGAAATTATTATATGTCAATTATATATGAATTAAAAACAATCTCCCCCCAAAAAAACTCTCCCACATTCTGCCTACCACATGGTTACAAACCTGAATACCTATATTTTAGATTTTTGTTATGGAGAATTTCACATCCAAGTAACAAATTTAGTCCCATGTTACTACTGTTGCGTAACAAACAACTCCAACCTTAGTGGTGTAAAACAGAAAACATTTAATTATTATTTTGGATTCTTTGAGTCAGGGATTTAGGACACAGAGAGAATGTCTTGGCTCTACTTCATGTCTTGTAACTAAGCTAAGAAGACCTATGTGGAATGGCTGGTGATAACTTGATTTGTATGAGTGAAATAGTACTGGAATATCCATGTCCAAGATAGTTTCTTTATTGTTATGTTTGAGACCTTTACAGAATTGGACAGAAAGCTGGGATTAGCTGGGATTATTGACAGGGAGTTTACATATAATATCTTCAGAATGGCAGTAGTACAGTAGTTTAACATCTTTCCTAATGGCTCAAAGTTCTGGCAAACTATGTAGAATCTGCATGCCTTTTAGACTTCAAAGTCATTTCTGCAGTTTGCTGTGAGTCAAAGCAGTGGCAAACTCATTCATGTTTGAGAGTGTTTCAAAACATTAGTGGTCAAGTTTTAAAACTACCATGTTGGAAGTTTTATTTTTATGTATGAAGTGCAATGGTTCTGCTTCTCTAGAGAACCCTATTATAAATTTTGGTACTGAGAGTGGTTCTACAGGCACTGAATTTTTAGGATGAGTTTTCTGAATTGGTTTTGAGGTTTCTGAAACTGGCTAATGTGATTAGATTTAAAGACAAAAGTGATTATTTTCAGTAGTAAAGAGAGCATTAGCACTCCACTATATGAACTAGTCACAGGTATGCAAAATACCTATACTGGATACTCCTAATCTACCGCTTACAAGAAGTAAAGATGAGCTCAGGAGTTTGAATTCCCAGCTTAAGTAGCATAAAAAATGACCTAAAAGCTTCTTTGTGTGCCCTGAGGGAGACCTTTATTTTCTGAAGCTGCAGGACTGAGATTGCTGAAAATTAAATAGAGAATCTCATCCTGTGATTGGATGAATCACAAAGCAAGTTGAACTCTCAGCCAGGCAGGGATATTTACTTTTAAAGTGAGGGTATTGATTAGGGAAAAAATGGTATTTTATAAATCAGGATGGTGACATATAGGAAGACCTGGATGAAGCTGTAGTCATTAAGTGCCTAAATTCTGATGCGATTCATCTCTTCTTTGTGGAAGAGGCCTCTGGATTTCCAGAGATACTAGTCTTCCCACTTCCATCTACATCACCTGAGGAAACTCCCATAGCCTCCCCTGAGGCAGTAGCCATGCAAGGCAATGTTGATTCTTCTCAGGATCCACCCCAGCACTCTTCTTTCCTTCTAGACCTATAAGGAGATGCAAGTTCCAGCAGGTCCCTAAAGGTGAGGTATAGTGTGACCCATGCACAGATACACTACACCACAAAAGAACTCTCTGAATTTCTAATTTATACAGAGAAATCCAAGAAACAAGGGTGGGAATGGATATTAAGAGTACCAGACAACAATAAAAGTCAGATAAAATTAAATCATGCCACATTTATGGATATGGACTCACTAAGCAGAGATCCTGCATTTAATGTTCCAGCTCAAGGAGTCAGAAACAGTTGTCACAGTTTAGTTGGTTGGCTTCCTGAAACATGGGCCAAAATGTGGCCTACAGTGAGCAAACTGGAAATGCCTAACCAATCTTCATTTAATATAGAAGAAGGAATTCAAAGCTTTAAGGAGACTGGGATGTTAGGATGGATTTTTCATTTAAAACCTATTCATCCACATTAGGAGGGCCCAGAAAACATAGCTTCCACCAATACTTTGAGAAATAAATTTGTGAGCCCCAGCATTCTTGAAGGTCTTTGTGATTGCTTTTCTCTACAAGACAGATCTTACAGTATAGGAACTACAGCCACTCAACTGAGAAACGTAGTGTGATGGGAGTAATTCTACTCCTGGGTGGCAGTGGCTAAGTGGCAGCACTCAACGACCAAAGCAAAGTTGGGAGTGGTTACCCTAATATACAGGAGAGTCAAAACAGCAACCAGAAAAGTCTGACTCATGTAGACCTATGGCATTCACTAACTGATCTTGGTGAAATAGGTATGAAGCCAATTAAATTCTTATTTAATTTGTATAAACAGAAAATTTCTAGGTCAAGTGAACAAAAGTCTAGCTTGAATCATAAAAAGAGAGTCATGATCCCTCAATCAATTCCCAGACTTGATCCAGTTTACAGAACCAGAACCCCTTAAATAAAAGAGAGGATGGGTCCTCTTGAGGAATGACCCAGTACACTGCCAAAAATTTAAACTGTCAATCTTTCTCCTGGTCTTTCTGAAAGGGAATTACAATATTTTACCAGGGTATTTGTGCACCAGGGAAAAGGAAATGATAAGACCTTTTGGGGACTACTAGACAGACACTGGTTCTAATTCTGAGAGACCAAAAACATCACTGTGGTTCACCAGTCAGAGTAAGGGCTTAAGGAGATCAGATGATCAATGGAATTTTAGCTCAGGCTCATTTCACAGTGGGCCCAGTGAGACCTCAAATCTATCCTGTGGTTATTTCCTCGGTTCCCAAGTGCATTTTTTAAAAAATATAAACTCTTCAGGTAGCAGAAGGTCCACATAGGTTACCTGACCTATGAGTGAGGGCTATGGAGTGAGAAAGGCTAACTGGAAGCCAACAGAACTGCCCTACCTAGGAAAATGGTAAATCAGAAATAATACCACACACATTCATGGAGGGACTGCAGAGATTGGTGCTATGACCAAGGCCTTGAAGGATGCAGGGGTGGTGATTCCCACCACTGTCCCATTCAACTTCCCTATTTGGCCTGTGCAGAAGACAGATGGATCTTGAAGAATGACAGTAGATTATCCTAAATTTAACCACCTGGGGGGCTCCTGGGTGGCACAGCGGTTAAAGCGTCTGCCTTCGGCTCAGGGCGTGATCCCGGTGTTATGGGATCGAGCCCCACATCAGGCTCCTCCGCTGGGAGCCTTCTTCCTCTCCCACTCCCCCTGCTTGTGTTCCCTCTCTCGCTGGCTGTCTCTATCTCTGTCGAATAAATAAATAAAAATCTTTAAAAATAATAATAAAATAAATTTAACCACCTGGATGACTCCAATTGCAGCTGGTGTACCAGACGTGTTTTCATTTTTGGAGGAACTTAACACATTCCTTGGTATTCAGTTATTGATCTAGAAAATGCCTTTTTTTCTCTTTCCCTATCAATAAAACCAAACACAGTTTGTTTTCAGCAGGCAAAGGAAATAATATACCTCCGTTGTCCTACATTAAGAGTATATCAACTCTTTAGCCCTATTTCACAATTCAGTTCACAGGAATCTTGATCATCTTTTATTTCCACAAGATAAAACAGTAATACATTACACTGACTGCATTATGTTGATTGACTCTATTGAGCAAGAAGTAGCAACTTATTCATTAAGTATTGGTAGTAGTAGTTATTGGTAAGATTTTTGTATGCCAGAGGTAGGAAGTACAACTAAAGTCACAGGTCCCCACCTCAATGAAATTTCTAGATGTCTACTGGTCGGGGCATGTGAAGCTATTCTCTGTAGGAGGTATAAGCACCTCTTACAACCTAAAACAACAAAACAAAACAAAAACAAAATAACAAAACAAAACAAAACAGCCACAGTGCTTAGTAGGCCTCTCTGAATTTTGGAGGCAACATATTCAGCATTTGGGTGTATTACTCTGGCCTATTTACTGAAAGAGCTAAAAAGCATTTAGTTTTAAATGGTGCCCAGAACAAGAGATGGTGCTATAACAGGTCCAAGCTGTTAAATAACCTGCTGTATATCTTGGTCCATATGATCCATGAGATCAAATAGTGCTTGAAATGCTAGTGGCGAATAGGAATGGTATTTGGAATCTTTGGCAGGCCCCTAGAGGTGACTTGCAGAGCATGTCGTTAAGATTTTACAGCAAAACCATGACATCCTTTGCAAATAACTCTCCTTTTAGAAAGGGCTCTTGACCTGCTATTGGGCCTTAGTAGAGACTGACCACTCAACCCTAGGCCATAAAGTGGGGTTTGCACAGAAACACTCCATGGAGATGGTATATATGTGATTAGGAATAAGCAGGCCCTGAAAGCACAAGTAAGTTACATGAACAAGTGGCACAAATGCACATGACCCCTCCTTTTGCTACACTACCTTCTCTCCGTGCCTGCACATATAGCCACATGAGGAACTTCCTATGATCAGCTGATAGAGAAAGAGAAGACTCAGCTCTGGTTTACAGATGGTTCTATATGATTTACAGGTACCACTTGAAAGTGAACAACTGAAGCTCTACAGTTCCTTTCTAGGACATCCCTGAAGGACAGTTGTGAAGGGAAATCCTATAATGGCAAAATTTGAGCAGTGCACCTGCTTACTTTCCTTAAAAAGATAAATGGCAGATGTGCAAGTATATACTGATTCGTGGGCTATGACCAATGTTGGTTGGATGGTCAGGGACTTGGAAACATGATTGGAAAACTGGTGACAAAGATCTGGGGAAGAAGTATATCGATTAACTTTTCTGAATAGGTAAGAAATATGAAGATCTTTGTGCCCTTATGAATGCTCATCAAAGAATAATCTTAGCAGAGGAGGATTTTAATACTCAATTCACCCATTCTGTGAATACCAGTCAATCTTTTTCTCCAGTCATCCCTGTCATCATCCAACGTGCTCATGAAAAACAAGATCATGGTGGCAGGGATAGAGGTTATGCATGGGCTCAGCAAAATGTTCTTCTACTCACCAAGGCCAGTCTGGCTACAGCTACTCCTGGTGTCCAATTGGCCAACAGCAGAGACTAACATTAAGTCCTTGATATGGCATTATTCCCCAGAATGATCAGTCAGTTTACCTAATGGCAAGCTGATTATTTTGGACCACTTCCATCATGGAAAGTACAGACTTTTTTCTACTGGAAGAGACACTCTTGATATAGATTTGTCTTCCTTACACACCATGCTGCTGCCAAAACTAACATCCTGTCCATGTACTTACAGAATGTTTTATCCACTGTCAAGTTATTCCACACACTATTGCTTCTGATCAAGGAAATCACTTCACAGCAAAAAAAAAAAAAAAAAAAAAAAAGTAAACAAAACTTGCAACTCTGGGTGCATACTCATGGAATCCACGGTTCTTATCATCATGGTTCATGATCCTGAAGCCAATGGTTTTGTAGAATGACCTTCTGAAGATTTAGCTGAAGCACCAACTGGGTGGCACTATCTCACAAAGTTGGGGCAAGGTTCTCCAGAAGGTTATATATGCTCTGAATCAGCATCTAATACACGGTACTGCTTGTCTCATAGCCAGAATTCACCAGTCCAGAAATCAACGGATGGGTATGGGAGTTGTACCACTTATTATTACTATTTTTGTTTCGTGTTCCCATTACTTTACCCTCTTTTGGCCCTGAGGTCTTAGTTCCAAATGGAGGAATGCTTCCACCAGGAGATCCAACAATGATTCTGTTGAACTGGAACTTAAGACTGTTGCCCAGGCACTTTAGACTCCTCATGCCTCTTAACTAAGTAAAGAAGGTAGGTACTGTGCTGGCTGGGGTGACTGATCTTGTCTATCAGTGGAGAAACTGAACCACTACTGCACAATGGAGATAATGAAAAGTATGTCTGGAATGCAGGAGATCTCTTAAGGTGTCTCTCAATATTACTTCGCCCTGTGATTAAGGTCAATAGAAAACTATAACAACCCAAACTAGGCAGGACTACTAATGATCCAGATACTTGAGGAATGAAGTTTTGGGTCAACACCTCCAGGTAAAGAATCAGGGCCAGCTAATGTGTTTGTTGAAGGCAAAAAAAAAAACCCCAAAACAAATAAACAACCCCCCGCAAAAACAAAACAAAACAAAACAACAACAAAAAACCCCAGAATGTGTAATGAAAAAAAGTAGTTACAATTACCAGTTAGAACCACATGACCAGTTATAGCAATGAGGACTGTAATTGCCCTGAGCAATCCTCATTATTATGTATGTTTATGTGTGAACTTGACTGGATGGGAGAATGCCCAGGTATCTGATTACTGATTAAACATTATTTCTGGGTGTGTCTATGAAGATGTTTCCGGACATATTTGAATCAGTAGACTGAGTAAAGAGGACTGCCCTCCCTAATGTGGGTAGGCATTATCCAATCCAATGAGGACATGAATAGAACAAAATGGTGGAGATAGGAAGGATTCACTCTCTCTGTCTAGCTGAATGCTTGAGCTGGGACATTGGTATTTTTCCTTCAGTGCTCCTGTTTTTCAGACCTTCAGGCTCAGATGAGAATCAACATGATCAGTTCTCTGGTTCTCTGGACTTTGAACTACATGTCCAGTTTTCCGGGGTTTCCAGCTTGTAGATGGCAGATTGTAGAAATTGTCCAAATCACATGAGCCAATACCTTATAATAAATCAATCTCCCCCCCACCAACCTCTCTATCTACTGTTCCAACTGTTCTGGTTTTTTTGTTCGTTTGAGTTTTTTTGTTTTATTTTTTTGTTTTGTTTTGTTTTGTTTTTTGAGAACTTTGATTAATCCACGAAGGAATGCTAAGTGTAAGGACCACAGACTTAGTTGATTTCCTCAGGATAACTACAAATATGTGGCAAAGCCAGGGAATGACACTACGCATTCTATCTCTTTATTTCTCTGCTATTTTCAGAATAGAAGTTATGTAAAATAATGGGTTATGGCTCAAGTCAGTTCATTTCTTAACATGAAATGAACTTAACATGACTGAATTCACTATGAGAAGTAAAAAAATGGTGAGAAAGAAAGCCTGAGGTAAACTTCTATCTATTATGCTCTTTCTGAATTTTTAAAATTTTTATTTTATTTTACTTTATTTTTGTATATAGCTAAAGCTTTTTGAGAAGCTCTGTCTTTCTCTTCGCATACTGAATTATATTTTGCTTGGTAAGTCTTTCCTCCAAGCACGCATTCTGCTTTACAAATAAACTAAATAATTCTCAAGGACAAAGGAACTGTTTTTTGTTTACATCACTTTCTAACATTGCCCACATGGTTCATAAATGCCTTTAAGGTTCATTAACACCATTAAGCAATTACATAAAATCTAAAGTTATTTCAAAACAATTCACCTGCTATTTACGTCTATTGCTGTGTGCATGCATGTGTTTAAGTACAAAATCTTCACACCACATTATTGAAAGACTGCATCTACATTAAATACTAAAAAAATACATATTAAATTAAACTTTGGATATAAACTCAGCAAATGTAGTTTCTCAATTACCAATATTAAGTAGACATTCCTTAATAATCAGGACAAAACAGAATGTCCATTTAGTATTTTAAAGACTTCTCTTTTCCTTAAAATAATTATAAATGTCTTATATTTGTATTAATATAGCATTGTCTTGAAATAGAAAATTATCCTTCATACTGCCTGCCTTTTTATTTTAAGTTATCTGAGTTCACAGATAAGCTATAGAGTAAATATATACAATTTTATGATTTATAAAACATTCTTTTCCACTTATTTATTGAGTAAAATCAGTGAATTGGGCGAGGTTTCATTAAAGAGTGTGGAAAAACAATGCTCATTTCAGCAGTATACAGTTTGCCTCAGTTAACACAATACATAGAATGTGATATGTAACAGATGGTGGTATAAAAGCAAAGTAGTGTTTCCCTTTTTGTACTTTTATATTTATGTGCCTATTTATTGGGGGAAGAAAACAGCTAATCTGCTTTTTTTAAAGAGAAATGGAGTTTTAAGAGAAAATTTCTAAAGACAGGATTGCTATTTTGCATGTTATATTGAAGATACTACAAAACTAGAAATAAAAATAAAATTTCTTCAATTCACAGTCTGCGAAGTGGAAGAAATGGCAAGGGCATTTGTAAAATTTTGACTGTGTTTGCAAAACCATGCTTAAAAACTACACTTCCTCACTCTTTCCACTGAAGTTTGGTTTGTAATGAATTAACTCACCTACCTTGGTTTTTAACACTGAACAGTACCATGTCAAATTAACTCTGTGTGTATGTATGTAAAAGAGGATCTTTAACCCTGAAACAAATGAACTCAAATACACAAATAATACCACTGATTATCTTGTGTACAAATCTAATGCACTTACATTTATATTTTTTCTTATGTGATTTTCACAACAGTTTAATCTTATTTTCTTAGACAAAGAAATTGAAGTTTAAAAAGTAATTTAATCTAAATTTACAGAGCAGATATGTAGTAGTCCTGGGATTATACTTTACTATATAATTTTCAAAATTATGTCACAAAGTCAAAGTTGCAGAAGTCAACTTTGACCTAACATTTTGGCATCTTGTTTTTTTTTATGAGAATTCAGAGTGAATTAATTACTCAAGCATGAACAGATGTAGATTTGTTATGATGTTAATAAAGTTTGGGCTTCAGGATCTCTTTATACTCCCTACATAAAACCTTCTAAACTGGGCATATTTTTTTCAGATGATCCCCCAGATTTTAATTCTATTATCCTTCAGAACCCCTGCTTGTAGGTTCTCCATGTTATTATACGGAGATATAAGACTCTACAGTGCTTTACACTGTGCTTGTGCTTTAAAAGAATCTGTGGCCATCTTGGAAAAAAAAAAAAAAGAAAAAGGAGCCATGCAGTAATAACTATGGATTCTCTCCCTCAGAATATTATACTTTGAAATGCTTTTCAAGTGGTTCTCAGACTTCAGTTCTATATGCCTTTTCCAAACTCTGACCTTGAACGTAATAGACCCGAGAGTCAGGATGATGTGTTATTCATCATTTTACTCCGAGTACCTAGAACAAGGTTCTCCAATAAATACCCTGATAAGTCAAAATGCCCCTCTTATTACAGATGTAGTTATTTCAGACAAGAATAAAAAGGTTAGTGTATTGAGGGCTCTACAGCTTTATGAGTGAATAAGAACTTTTCAGAAACAGTAATTATTTCCAGCACTAATCACCTGAGAATGAAAGCTGTGCATCTTCTCAAATATAGGATATGGGATCAATATAGGTGGGCTTTAGATAAGAGGGGAAGAAATGCTCTGCTTATCTTGATCATAAAATAAATTTCAAATTGAATATATATCTACTTTATAGATGCTGACTGGGAATGAGAAAAGTGAGACCTGAAGATATAACCCGGAGATATAATTAATAGGTCAAATTACATGATGCCATGTTATTTTCTGTATAAATTTCTACTGATCTGGATATATGTATGTGACTTCCAGGTTTTACTGTACCATACATTAGTACACATTTTTCCCTGTTTGTTTACTAATACAATACTTTTACTACCAACAAACGCACAAACCTATAACATGCACGTACATTTTTTTTTTTTTTGCACTAGACTTTTTATCTACTGGGATCTTTATGCCTTCTAATTTGAGATTTTAGCATTATTAGAGTTGCAATAAAATAGCATTAAAAAATCTGATTAAGTTTGTAAATTCAATTCAAATTGCAAAACATTTTTAATGGTAAATATCTCAAATATATTACTTTTAAAAATCTCTGTTTCATCAACTTTTTAAAAAGACAATTCAGAGAAGGACCCAGTCAACCATGCAAAAATTTATGAGGGCAGGGCAGGGAGAGTCAGAAGGATTAGAGTCCTAGTGGGAAATCTAATATCACATACACAACATGGTTCTTATATTTTAAGGAACTAAAACATGTTGAATCACTTTGCTGAGGTTAATAGGAACAACGGTGTCTGAAACCAGAATTATATCGCTAAATATATTAAAACATAAAGCATTATGTGACAAAGCAATGGTAATTCTCATAGCGTTATTTAAAAATTATTCTATTGAATTCAATGTAGCAGATGCCACCTTATCACGATGTTGCTCCTTGACAGCACTAAGAGAAAGTTACTACAGAATACAAAGCTTTCTGAGCTGAACCTGACGAACCATACCCTTAGATTCAACAGCCAAGCAAAACAAACCACATGCTTTCCCATCCCTGTGACTTTGTATAAGATGTTCTCTGTATAGCAAATCATTCCCTAATCTCAATCTGTTTTGCTCACTAGTCATCCACATGATGAAACTTCAGCATCAGTATCTCCAGGGAAGTCTTTTATAACAAAAATGGTGAACTAAATACTTCCACTAGACTATGAGCTCCATGTTGTCACAGGTTCTTTCTTTCTTCCTCTAATCTGGCACAAGGTAAATAGAAAAGTATCTCTCCTTACCTACAAATATGAACATTTTTCCTTCTGTGTTTAGGACCCACCTCTTTCCAAGATGAATATTCATCCCTATACGGATACAATACCTCTTCTTGTGACTTTGCAAGCACAGCATAGGGTATACATAATAAATGATTAGTTACTATCTAAATAAATTATAGCTTTTTCCTTATTTGATAAAAATAAAGTTACAAGAAATTGTTAAGAATTCTGAAGAATAATTTAAAATAATATTTTGTCAGCAATTAGCCATGAATTAACCAAATAAATAGAAATTATTCATGTTTTAGGGATATAGAGTATTTGCTGAGTCCATTTGTTCTTGTTTCCTTTTCTCAGTAACTATTTTACCAAATTTTCTAACAAATATATTTGAATTTTAGAATTTTTATTCAAGAAATGTGTTGTTTCTTTACTTTTTAAACTACTGGTGGATAAGCACATTGCTAGATCAATTTATGAAAAACATTAAATTACATGGATTTGGTAAAGTTATGTAGAAGAATTAGCATAGTAAAGTTAAGTAGTGAAGAGAAGTGGCAGGTAAATCAAGGTCTAAAACCATATTCTTGTTCAAATCTCATTTCTGATATTTATTCATTTGTGACTTTAGACAACATCATATTGAATTTTCCCATCTATAGAGGGGATAATAGTATTCCCTTCTACTTAGGGTTGTTGGAGAGATTGAATGAAATAAGAAGTACATAAAAAAAAAAACACAGTGCTTGGAACATAGTAGATGTTCAATAAATACTAGCTATTATTTATTTTAATAATAAAGAGGTAGCTAGTATAATCAATAATAAAGGAAACAAAAAAAACCAAAAAAACCAACCAACCCTAATATCCAGGCTCTCTAGTTGAGGATCTCAGGAAATGCAGTTATTAGGATTACAAATTGTAAGATGAAAAAAACTGTAAGATGAAAGTCTATGTGAAAATTGGGACTGAGATAGAAGGGTCCCACTAACGACCTTGGTGAGAAAAAACAATCAGCAGAATCATTGATCCATAAAGCATTGCTGCAAGGTAGCCTAAAGGAGACCTTTGAAAAGAGAAAATCAGCACAGAATAAAGAGTCACAGAATTACAGAAGCAATTGGGAGAAAACCATTTTGAGAAGTTTTGAATTGGTTTTTATTATTACTTTCAAAGATATCTTGATGAAAGCTCTTTAAAGTATTCTGCAATTATTCTTTTAAAGTCTAAAGGAAAGAAAACAAATGGTATAGGTGCTGACTGCAAAGGGAATTCTACCTATGAGATAGCACTAACTGAACCATAAAGAAAAGTGTACTATTTCATATTAACAAATTTTATATCAAAGAGTATATAAATAGTAATATGCTTAGTTATTGTGTCAAAGATATATTAACAGTAACAAAGTGACTTTTTTAGGGAAGGTTAATTGTTAATTTGTTTCATCCTTAAAAAACATGCTAACTTTTCACTGGTATCTGCTGTCTAAGGAATTTATTCAAAACAGCATTAATTTAAAAGCAGTGGCAAAATGATAGTGGACCAATGATCACATGGAGCTGCATACTATATACAAGGGAAATGTTAAAACAATGTTGTACCTGTAATACAGCTGTAATTCCCACAGGTTTTCCATAAATCTGCAATAGTGTTGAAATTTCTGTGTAGGAATGGTTTTTATTGTTAATGGCATGAATAAAAGTTTCAGCTAAAGGAGGTCCAAACCATTCTTCACTCAGATGTCTAAATCTTTTAATATAGTAGAGAAGTAAAATAATCCAGAATCTAATAGTTTCAGTGAATCAGTAAAGACCTAACTGAATTGTTCGGTTTAACACTGTAATAACCTCATTCTTAAATAATCTCTTTTACTATGCCTTGGGTTTCAGGCAGTACTGATACCTCTCTACCCTACAATAGATATGAAATAAGTATTATATATGCCAAGGTGTTAGGAGTCATTTAATAAAAATATTATTTAATCTAGAAAAGTAATTTTGAACAAAAAAATAAATAAGTAGCACATAGACAAATCAAGGTACAAAGTAGAAACTAGCTTCAATTTCAAACCAAAAAAAGAGAGTTGGATTTTTAAAAACCTTTTATTTTGAACTGATTTTAGAATTATAGAAAGATTTAAAAAATAGTATGAAGAGGGGCACCTGGGTGGCACAGCGGTTAAGCGTCTGCCTTCGGCTCAGGGCGTGATCCCGGCGTTCTGGGATCGAGCCCCACGTCAGGCTCCTCCGCTATGAGCCTGCTTCTTCCTCTCCCACTCCCCCTGCTTGTGTTCCCTCTCTCGCTGGCTGTCTCTATCTCTGTCAAATAAATAAATAAAATCTTAAAAAAAAAATAGAATGAAGAGTTCTTTTATATGCCTCATTTTGCTACTCAGATGCAAATGTTTGAAGAGAAACAGATTTACAACAATCTCTGTATCTCTCCTAAGATATTTATCATCTATCATAGAAGAAATGGTAATTCATGTTTCCATTGAGAAACATGGCAGACACCAACTAAACCAAATGACTAAAGTAAACATCTAATGAAAATCACTAACATCCATGCCTCAAAGGAAAATTTGTTTTTAATAAAAAGGAAAACAATAATCAAGTGTTCCATAGCATTCCTAGATATTAAGTAAGTCTCAATTAGTTCAGAATAAATTGAGCCTCGGAAACTGCTAGAGAAAATTTTAAATACTATTTAAGAGATATGGTTCTACTTAGAAATGTGTGTATGTAATCTTAATAAAGTTTTGAGGGCATGTGTTATGATGAGCACTTGGTGTTATATGCAACTAATGAATCGTTGAACACTACATCAAAAACTTAGGATGTACTATATGCTGGCTAACTGAACAAAATAATAAAAAAAATAAAATGAATATTAAAAAAGAAAAAATTAGGACATTTTACATTAAATTAAGGGACTTTTTTGGTCTTTTGAAAAGCTGGAAGATCCAGCTATCATAGGTTTATATTTCCACATGGTGACTGACTCAGAGAGAAACTGAAATGAGTCCCAGTCCCCACCACTTTGCCTTATTTCAGAGCCACTTCACTTTCGCTTTACCTGCCTTGTTACATAGACATCTGATTCTTGCTTTCCAATGTAAGAATCCAACTTTGAACCCAACCCCCCTCTGCCCACATTGTGAGTATACACACATGTGCAAGTGTGTAGAGATTATATACGTAGGTATAAATATATACATATATATTTACTTTAGTTTGGAAAAGGATAGAAGAAGAAATATAACACATTTAACACTTAACTTCAGAAGAAATATAATTAGAATGGGACGGTGGGAATATTAACTTTCTATTTATATTTCTCCATATTGTTTGAATTATTAAAATGAGTATATATTACTTTTGAATTCAAAAGAAAATCTCAAAAATACTATTAAATACTAAAGAACAAAAAGACAGAAAGACACTGAGAAAAAGAAGCAAATTATCACTGGGATCAATATCCTTGCTCATGGATCGGAAGAATAAACATAGTTAAAATGTCTATGCTACCCAGAGCAATCTACACTTTCAACGCCATCCCGATCAAAATACCAATGACATTTTTCAAAGAGCTGGAACAAACAAGCTTAAAATTTGTGTGGAACAAGAAAAGACCCCAAATCGCCAAGGAAATGTTGAAAAGGAAAAACAAAGTTGGGGGCACCACGTTGCCTGATTTCAAGCTATACTACAAAGCTGTGATCACCAAGACAGCATGGTAGCGGCACAAAAACAGACACACAGACCGATGGAACAGAATAGAGACTCCAGAAATGGACCGTCAGCTCTATGGTCAACTAATCTTCGACAAAACAGGAAAAAACATCCAGTGGAAAAAAGACAGTCTCTTCAATAAATGGTGCTGGGAAAATTGGACAGCTATATACAAAAGAATGAACTTGACCACTCTCTCACACCATACACAAAGATAAACTCCAAATGGATGAAAGACCTCGATGTGAGACAGGAATCCATCAAAATCATAGAGGAGAACATAGGCTGTAACCTCTTCGACATTGGCCACAGCAACTTCTTTCATGACACGTCTCCAAAG
This sequence comes from Ursus americanus, assembly GCF_024610735.1. NCBI lineage: Eukaryota > Metazoa > Chordata > Mammalia > Carnivora > Ursidae > Ursus > Ursus americanus. Next base: position 36,982,047 of record NC_142136.1, on the reverse strand, counting down.
GCAAGAGAGACAAAAGAAAAAATGAACTTGTGGGACTTCATCAAGATAAAAAGTTTCTGCAAAGGAAACAGGCATCAAAACAAAGAGGCAACCCACAGAATGGGAGAAGATATTTGCAAATGAAACTACAGATAAAAGGCTGGTATCCAAGATCTATAAAGAACTTCTCAAACTCAATACATGAGAAACAAATAATCAAATCAAAAAAATGGACAGAAGATATGAACAGACACTTTTCCAATGAAGACATACAAATGGCTAACAGACACATGAAAAAAAGTTCAAAATCATTAGCCATCAGGGAAATTCAAATCAAAACCATGCTGAGACACCACCTTACACCAGTTAGAATGGCAAAAATTCACAAGGCAAGAAACAAGAAAATGTTGGAGAGGATGTGGAGAAAGGGGAACCCTCTTACACTGTTGGTGGGAATGCAAGTTGGTACAGCCACTTTGGAAAACAGTCTGGAGGTCCCTCAAAAAGTTAAAATAGAGCTACCCTATGACCCAGCAATTGTGCTACTGGGTATTTACCACAAAGATACAGACGTAGTGAAGAGAAGGGCCATGCGCACCCCAATGTTCATAGCAGCATTGTCCACAATAGTTAAACTGTGGAAGGAGCCGAGATACCCTTCAACAGATGAATGGGTAAAGAAGATGTGGTCCATCAGAAGGAACGATTACCCAACATTTGCAGCAACATGGACAGGACTGGAGGAGATTATGCTAAGTGAAATAAGTCAAACAGAGAAAGACAATTATCATATGGTTTCACTCCTTTATGGAACATAAGGAATAGCAGGGAGATCAGTAGGGGAAAGAAGGGAAGAAGGAAGGGGAGGTAAACAGAAGGTGGAATGAACCACTAGAGACTATGGACTCTGGGAAATAAACTGAGGCTTTCAGAGGGGAGGAGGGTGAGGGATTGGGATAGGCTGGTGATGGGTATGAAGGAGGGCATGTATTGCATGGAGTACTGGATGTTATACACAAACAATGAACCATGGAACACTATATCAAAAACTAATGATGTACTGTATGGTGACTAACATAACATAATAAAAAAAAAAAAGAAAGAAGCATGACCATATACAATCTACCAGGATCTAAAGAATTCCACATAAAAAGGTACAGTTTTGTCAATACTCAACTATATAGTCAACATTAAAAACTCATACAGGAAAAAGGGAAAATTCTGGAGGTTGAAGAATTTAAATCCCTTCCCTTGAGAAATTTATAATCCATTGAGAGAATATGAACAACAAATTAATGAAGAAATAAAACAAAACAAGAACGAGTAAATAGATAAGAACATAGTTTAAACAGTAAAATAATTTTCTAAATATATGTAATATATATATACTATGTATATGTATATACTATGTATATGTATATATATACATATACTATGTATATGTATATATATAGTATTTAAAAGTATATGTGTGTGTGTGTGTATATATATATATATATATATATATATATATATATATATATATATTTAAGAGTTTCCAGTTTTTCAAGTCTATTTTTCAAGTCTGTAAGTCTATTAAGTCAACTTATGTTCACAATACATTTAATAAAAAAGGAGATAGGTATCATCATTCTTGTATTTCAAATGAAAAATTATAAAAAAAAGACAGAAAAGGATGCTCAGAAAGTAATTTAACTCCTTATGTTTAAACCAAGCTGGAAGTAGAAGTAAAATTATCTGATTTCTCTAGATTATTAACTCTCCCTTTCACTACAATGTTCTACCTTAGGAAGTATTTAAAAAGGTCAGATAATGGTGTATACAATTTCATCTTCATAAGATGGAGATGGATTCTTACAAAATTGATATGTGAACATCATTGTGAGTGGAGGCCTATTAAGTTTTCTTCAGAACATTTTTGCCTAATAGCTGTCTGGTTGGTGAGCTTCATTAGACTCTTCTGAGGTTGAGGAAAGTCTCAGATTTTCAGTTGATATAATACAGATTTTTAGCTCCAGTCCCATATCTGATTAGTAGGTCTGGGTTTAGAATAAAAATATGTGTATTTTTAAGCCAACTTTCCAAGATTAAGAAACTTCTGATGTTTATACAAATGGAAAAACCTCTGGCTTGCTAAAATAAAAAGGAGAGAGGAGAGAGTTCATGTATGTTGAAAATGTGAGAAAAAAGGATTCACGATAGGTTTTGTTGTAGGAGAAGAACAATGTGCTGACAAACTTGACTTGAGTGAGCTTGTAGGAGTTTAATCTGTACAAGGTTAAATGAGTGGATTTTAAAGTTGCTGTCAACTGGGCTACATCTGGCCATGATTTTGCTGTTCTGAGAGTAGCTTCTCTTTCAACTCAAGGTCAGCATCAATGTAGTCTTAAAACATCAACGGGAGTAAATTTCGTTCTGCAGGAGCCTGGGGCTATTGCTTGTATTTTCTCTGGTTCTATGTCTGTATCTGTTCCCAAATGCCCATTCAAATAATCATTCACATCATATATTAATAACAGAACTTGCAAGGTTAGACACAAAGTTTCCAATGAAAGTGCCCTGAGAAAAAGGAATCCTAAATTTATTCTGTAAACTTTGGAATAAATCGAAGCTCTTTAATCAGATCTTAATATTTATGTTGCATTGTTTAGGTGAAATATTTTTGCAAAGTGGAGGGTCAGTTGAAGGAGGGGAGTGATCAAAGGCTGGCTGAACAGCAAGAAAATTATTTAATAATCTCCATAAAATATGATATAAATGTGAACTAATTAAATGGGAATGGAATAAAAAAGGCATTTGTGAGGGTATTTAAGAAGGAAGACTTGAAAATACTTGATGATGGAATAAATATGGAGGTAATTAGATAAATGTCAAGAATGTCATTGAGTTTAGTTTCCTAACAAAATCATGATGCTTTTTTTAAAAGGATGTCCAGAGAACAAACTGATTCTAAGAAATATTGATGAATTTATCTTTCAACATGTCGAAGAATTTAAGGTGAAAGGAATGTTAGATGGAGATTAAAATTATTTATACATTTGAATGTTCAAAATTTACTATAAACTGAAGAAGCAGTTATGCATAAACTCAGACATAGGAAGGACAAAAGTGGTTCTTTATATTTTATATCAAACTGTGTAGTGGTTTAAAAACACTGCCCCTCAAATTTTTAACATCCTCCTGTTGAAAGGTGGAGTATATGGCCATCTCCTTGAACGTGGGCTGTTTTGTGAATGCTTTGAGTGCAACAGAACTGACATTATGAGACTGCCAAGGTCACCTGGTTCTCTCAGGATGCGCTCTCTCCATAAATCCCCCCTCATACTGTCCCTCTAAAACACAGCCACCATGATGTAAGAAGTATAAGCCAATGAACAAGCCATATGAGGGCTCTCTCATTCTCAGCCCCAGTGGAGCCTATCCTACAGCCATTAGCTCAGGTTCTGAACATATCAGAGACAAAGACATCTTGGAGGTGGATCCTCTGGTCATTTGAGTCTTTCCAGCTGTAGTTCCCTTTCTGAATTCCTGGTACACAGAAACTGTGAGCTTAATAAAAAAAAACTGTGCTGCTTTACACATTATGATCAGGATGCTGTGTTAAACAGTAATAGTAACCAGGGCAGCCTGTTAGTAACCCCCAGTCAGTTATACCTTCTCCACTGAGATCCAAGCATTATGACATGGACACAGCCTTACCTGCTATGCCTTGTCAGGATTCCTGATCCACAGAATCCATAAACATTAGAAAACTTTTTTTATACCACTAACTTGGGGTAGTTTGTTATCCAGTGATACTAACTAAAACATAACCTTTTGAAAATGTGATGAAATTCATGGATGTCTTCCCCTACATTGCACTACACCCAAAATATTGCTTGCAACTATGAGGATTTCTCCAACCTCCTTATTTTTATCACACTAATAAAAAACAATTAACATTGAACAGATGCTTATGGGAAAACACCTTTAAGAACAATTTATCTGAAGAAATTGATCTGTCTCTCATAACAAACTACAGGGGTAAGCACTGCCACTATCTTAATTTAACATATACATGCCACTGCCTATCATTACTATTACTTCAATATTACATATTAAAAAAACCTGAAGCACAAAAAAAGCAAGTAATCTTTCCAAATTTATGTGATTATTTAGTTATGAAGAAAGTGTGTAAACTCACACAGTCTAGCTGGAGACTATGCTTTTAACCTATATACTATGATGTCTCTCAACTAATCCTGGAGAAGACAAGTACCTTAAGTAAGATGAAACACTTGGTTACAGATTGTTTCTAAACTAAATTTAAGTTTGTTAACTCCAATTCCATGAGTCCTCATTTAGTCTGCCTCAACAAATGATTAATTAATAATTCTTCTACTTTTCTATGTGAATTGAACAGTAATTAAATTAAGATGTGTTTTTCTAAAAATATAAGACTGAAAACTTACACAAACAGTATGTACATTGAGCATAGCAGGATACCAATCAGGAGTCATTAAATAAGAGTAAGTTAATTAAGGACATTAAACTGTTTCCAGGCATGGTGATCTGACCTAAAAATATACAGCCTTTTCCTGCTCTATTAAATTTCAATTGTGCCCTTGTAGGTCTCTTCCTTTTGGAAAAAGCTAAAATATACTTGGAAGTAGAAAATTAGAACATCAGAGGATATTTATGATCTCACAGGAATGTCTTATTATTGAACTTGACTCAAAGTGTTTTTATTATGGATGCTTTAACAAGAGAGAAGTGCTTATCATGAAGGATGAGTAATTTTTTTTCAAGGTTGATATTCCTTTAACTGGGAGCAGGAGGGATACTTATGGACTGGGGAATGACAGAAACGAAAGAGCCGAAAGAGCCGTGTCAGCTAAATCAACTGCTTCACATTCTGTTAATAGAGGGACAGCTGTTCATCTTAATCACTCTCATGCCCTCTTTTGCTGTGCTGTGTTTTACACTGTCATTCCCACAGTTCCCTTGGGCATGTGCTAACTCTTCTGCATCAGCATGCTATATCTGAGCTAACAGTGCTTGCTATATAAGGCAATGAATATGCCATTTGGTGTGTCCCAGTTCTTTTTCAAGCATCTTTAATATCATGTTGATTCTATTATTTGTGGTCCTGTTCATTTTAATCATGCAGATACAGATAACCTTTGAAAAATGACATAATTCTTCTTTATTTAATGTCCTTTGTTGTCTCTCCTCTACTCAGTCTGTTTTGTGATATAGTTTTCAACGTAATCAATCCTTTATTTCTACAGTTAAACTTTGAAGTTTTTCCCAACATTCTCCTTATTAATGGCTTCCTTCTTGTTATCTTACTTATTCCATAAATTGACTCAGTCTTACTCATTTCTTGCCTCCTTAAGGAACTGATAAACTGATTTCTGACTGTTTCCTAATTGTTCCAGAAATGTGTTTCCTTTTTGGTCAAACCACACATAAAGTCATATACAAGGAAACTGGCATCATAGGCAGGTTTTCCAAACCTGTTTTCTAGTAAGCTTTTAAAAAATTATATAAATATAATATATATTATATATATATAATATAAATATAATATATATTATATATAATATAAATATATAATATATATATTTAATTTAAATTCAATTAGTCAACATATAGTACATCATTAGTTTTAGCTAGCTATAGTGTTCAATGATTCATCAGTTGCATATGACACCCAGTGCTCATTACAACATGTGCCCTCCTTAATACCCATCACCCAGTTACCCCGATCTCCCCACCTACCTTCCCTTCCATGACCCTCAGTTTATTTCCCAATGTCAAGAGTCTTTCATGGATTTGTCTCCTTCTCTGATTTCTTCCCGTTCAGTTTTCCATCCCTTCCCCTATGATCCTCTGAGCTATTTCTTATATTCCACATAAGAGTGAAACCATATAATAACTGTATTCCTCAGATTGACTTATTTCGCTTAGCATGATACCCTCCAGTTCCATCCACACAGATGTAAATGCTAGGTATTCATCCTTTCTTATGGCTGAGTAATATTCCATTGTATATAGGAACCACATTTTTTTTTTGAAGATTTTATTTATTTATTTGACAGAGAGAGAGACAGCCAGCGAGAGAGGGAACACAAGCAAGGGAAGGGGGAGAGGAAGAAGCAGGCTCCCAGCGGAGCAGGGAGCCCAATGCAGGGGTTGATCCCAGGACCTTGTGATTAGGCCCCGAGCCAAAGGCAGATGCTTAACGCATGAGCCACCCAGAAGCCCCAGGAACCACATCTTTATCCATTCATCTGTTGAAGGACGTCTCCACTCCTTCCACAGTTTGGCTATTGTGGACGTTGCTGCTATGAACACTGGGGTGCAGGTGCCCCTTCTTTTCACTAATTTGTATCTTTGGGGCAAATACCCATATTGCAATTGCTAGGCTGAAGGGTAGCTCTATTTCTAACTTCTTGAGGAACCTCCATACTGTTTTCCAGAGTGGCTATACCATCTTGCATTCCCACCAACAGTGTAAGAGGGTCCCCCTTCTCCACATCCTAGCCAACATTTGTTGTTTCCTGTCTTGTTAGTTTTAGCCATTCTAACTGGCATAAGGTGGTATCTCATTGTAGTTTTGATTTGTATTTCCCTGAGGACAAGTGGTGCAGAGCATTTTTTCTCTAGTAGGCTTCTAAGTTTCTTCCTACTTCCACATTTTAGTTTTACTCTCTTCATCTTTATATTATATTGGCTTTATTATTGGTTTTTATTTCACTACAAAGTGGACAATAAGAATTTTCCATGATCTAGTCTTTAATTACTTTTTTTAAGATTTTATTTGTTTATTTGTGAGAGAGCGTGTATATGTGTGTGGAGGGATGCAGCTGGGGAGGACAAGAAAGGGAGAAAATCCCAAATGGATTGCTTAGTGGAGATGGGCATGCGGCTCAATCTCACAACCCTGAAATCACAACCTGAGCTGAAACCAAGAGTCAGACACTTAAGCAGCTGAGGCACCCAGGCGCCCCTATCTAGTCTTTATTTTTAAAATTTGGGTAGCATGTATTTCTAATGCCATTGTTTTTTTATTTTTTTAAGATTTTATTTATTTGAGAGAGAGAGAGAGAGAGCACACACAAGTGGGGTGGGGGAAGGCTAGGGAGAGGAAGAAGCAGACTCCTGGATGAGCAGGGGGCCTGATGCAAGGCTCAATCCTAGGACCCTGGGATCATGACCTGAGTCTAAGGCAGACCCTTAACCGACTGAGCCACCCAGGTATCCCACACCGTTGTTTTTTAATTCCAGTATAGCTACCATATAGTGTTATATTAGTTTCAGGTGTACAATATAGTGATTCAACAATTCTATATACTGCTCAGTGCTCATCATAAGTGTACTCTTAATCTTATTCACCTATTTTACCCTTCCCCCTACCCACCTCCCCTCTGGTAACCATCAGTTTGTTCTCTATAGTTAAGAGTCAGTTTTTTGGTTTGTCTCTATTTTTCTTTGTTCGTTTTGTTTCTTAAATTCCACATGAGTGAAATTATATGGTATTTGCCCTTCTCTGACTGACTCATTTCACCTAGGATTATGCTCTCTAGATCCATCCATATTGTTGCAAATGGCAAGAGGTCATTCTTTTTAGTGGCTGAGTAATATTCCACTGTGTGGCTATATGTGTATGTATGTATGTATGTATGTATGTATATACATTTGTATATACATTTGTGACATAGTTTTCAATGAAATAAATCCTTTATTTCTACAGTTAAACTTTGAAGTTTTTACTTTGGAGAAATGGATATATACATACATACATACATACAAACAAATAGTGGAATATTACTGTATATATGTATACTGTATGTATGTGTATATACATATAGTGTATGTATATAATATAGTATACACATACTATATATACATAGACACACTATATATACATATTACACATACACACCACCTCTTCTTTATCCATTCATCTATTTATGAATACTTGGGTTGCTTCCATAATTTGACCATTGTAAATAAAGCTGCAATAAACATAGGGATGCATCAATCTCTTTGAATTAGTGTTTTTATATTCTCTGGGTAAATACCCAATAGTGGAATTACTGCATCATATAGCAGCTCTATTTTTGATTTTTTGATAAATCTCCATACTATTTTCCACAGTGGCTGCACCAGTTTGTTTGCCTTCCCACCAACAGTGTGTGAGGGTTCCTTTTTCTCTACATCCTCACCAACATGTTTGTGTTTTTTTAGCCATTCTGACAGGTGTGAGGTAATACCTCACTGTAGTTTTGATTTGCATTTCCCTGTCAATAAGTGATGATGAGCATCTTTTCATGTGCTTATTGGGCATCTGTATGTCTTCTTTGAAGAAATGATTCTTCATGGCTGTCCTTTTTTTCTTTTTTTCAGTTTTTTTAATGAAAACTTTATTTTGGTTTTTTTTTTTCAGGTTTTTATTTAAATTTGTTAACATGCAGTGTAATATTAGTTTTCAGGTATAGAATTTAGTGATTCATCACTTGCATACAACACCTAGTGCTCATCTTAACAAGTACCCTCTTTAATACCCTTCACCCACTTAACTCATTCCCCCACCCACATCACCTCCAGGAACCCTCAGTTTGTTCTCTATAGTTAAGAGTCTGTTTTCTGGCTTGCCTCCTCCTCCTCCTCCCTCTCCCCCCCACCTTGTGTGTGTGTGTGTGTGTGTGTGTGTGTGTAGTTTTGATTTGCATTTCCTTGATGATTAGTGATGTTGATCATCTTTTCATGCATCTGTTGACCATCTGCATGTTTCTTTGGAGAAATGTCTGTATCTTCTACCTATTTTTTAATTGGATTTTTTTTTCTTTTGGTGTTGAGTTGTAGATGTTGTTTATATATTTTGGACACTAACCCTTTATCAGATACGTCACTTGCAAATACCTTTTCCCATTCAGTACATTGTCTTTTAGTTTTGTTGATTGTTTCCTTTGCTGTGCAGAAGCCTCTTATTTGATGTGGTACAATAGTTTGTTTTTGCTTTTGTTTCTCTAGAAAAATATTGCCACAGTCAATGTCAGAGAAATTACTTCCTGTGTTCTCCTCTAGGATTTTTATGGTTTCAGGACTCATATCTAGGTCCTTAATCCATTTTGAGTTTATTTTTGTGTCTGGTGTTAAATAAGTGGTCCACTTTTCATTCTTTTGCATGGAGCTGTCCAGTTTTTCCAACACCATTTGTTGAGACTTTTTACCATTGCATATTCTTGTCTCCTTTGTTGAAGATTAATTGACCATATAAACATCAGTTTATTTCTGGGCTCTCTATTCTGTTCCATTCGTGTCTATTTTTGTGCCAGTGTCATATTGTTTTGATTACTATAGCTTCGTAATATATCTTGAAATCTGGGATTGTGATACCTCCAGTTTTTTTTTTTTTTCAAAATTGCTTTGGCTATTTAGGGTCTATTGTGGTCCTATACAAATTTTAGGATTATTTTTTCTAGTTCTATGAAAAAAACTGTTGGTATTTTGGTAAGGGCTCTAACACTATTTAAAGAAAGCCTACAATTTCTATTTGAATGTTTGATTTATCTTCCCAATTCTGACGATTATATATATTATATACTACATATGTATATACATAAAGTTATACTATTTATATTAATGTATCAATTATATTTATGTTAAATATTACACATATATTAAACTGTGTTCTTTAAATAACTGCATTAATTCCTACTATACTAAGATACATTCAAAGTGCATATCTCTTTTTGGTTCTTAGAGTAAATATCTTAATTCTGACATATTTTTTCTTATGATCAAGGGTACATTATCCATAGAAGTAATCAGCCCTACATCAAGATCTTTTCATTTTCTATTAGACCTTTCATTACAAAGTTCTTGCTCATCTATCCAGTCCCAGCTCCCGCCACAACCCTTTACTGTTTATGCTACAGCAACAATGAAATATTTGTAATTTCTGAAATATTACGATTACAGCACAATTATTGACACCAATGGCAGAGACTGTGTTTTTTCCATTGTTGTTTCCTCAACAACTAGCAGCATGGGGGCATAAGTATTTGTGGAAGAAATTAATAAGCAGATTGTTATTCATAGTATTTACTACATAAATATTTATTGAAAAGTTAATACATGGCTTGTCTTTTAAACAGGTTTAAAGGTTTTTAGGTTTTTTGTACCTAAAATGTTTTCATCCAATCTTTATTTTCTGCATGCTTTCTCCTATCAGCTATTTACTTACTGATTTGAATTTTATTAAGTTCCACAGTATTAGAGCATTCAGCTCAGCAAGATGTTTTGAATTGTGCGAATGACAAAGTCAGACCTATGAGACAGGTTTGCTAAATTTTACTCTTTTAAAATTTCTAGGGGTCCTAGGACAATATTTTGGAATATTAATTGTAATAACATTATTTCAATGATTTAATACACTTAATACATTAATCAGTTGATTTTAAAATTCTGAGAAAATGTTGATTTTTTATGAGAAACTTTGCCTAAGTGAAAAATAGCTTGTTTGTTAGTTTGTTAGTCTGTTACAAGGTTCTTGATAAAAGTGCTGCTCTCTGTGATGGGAATAATTATCACTGTAGAGTAGGCATAAAATGTATACCCCACAATAGTCAAACAGCCACAAATAAGATGCAAATTACAAAAATTTGTTGAAACATGATTGAATGTAAAGTAACTTATGTTAATAAGTTATTAACTTATGTTAACTTCTGTTAACTTATAATAACTTATTAATTTATATTAATAAGTCCCAATAACTCTTGGGGTTATAATCTAGTCCCCAAAACTCTTATATTCTAATATCATTTATAATTTAACCAACATATTGGGCTTTTTATTTTATTTATTTTATTTTTTAAAAGACTTTTTTTATTTGTGAGAGAGAGAGACAGTAAGCAGAGGGAGCAGCAGGCAGAGGAAGAAGCAAGCTCCCCGCTGAGCAAGGAGCCTGATGCGGGACTCAATCCAGGATCATGACCTGAGCCGAAGGCAGATGCTGTACTGACTAAGCCACCCAGGCCTCCCTCAAATGCTTTTTATATCTCAAGTTGGTGCAGTGAGACACAGCATTGATGCCCGTTAGTAGAGATAACTTCTTTTATTCAAAGATCAACCCTTGAATTTGTCAAGTCTCACCCACCAACACTCTCCTGTCTTCCTTCAGTCCCTTGATTAAATGGCATCCTGTTCTTTCCTAAAACTTTTTGCCAAATTTGATTGAGGAGAACCCAGTGGAACTTATATAATGATATATTTGGGCACCAGTTATGAAAAAAATACACAGATAAGTGTAATCCCCATGTGTTTTTGACCAATAACTGTAGTCCCCATGTTCACTTTTCTAATTTTCCCTACTCTCTTTATCTTTATATTAAATATCATCTCCTACTAATTAGCATATAATTTGCTAATACTTCGCAACATATTGAAATGAAAGTATGTGTGTGTGCATGATGAACAGTTTTTTGGTTTTACATAAACCCTACTAGTAAGATATATTAAATAGATTTTATTTTGTTTAATATTTATTTTAGAATATTTATTAAGTAATCACCTTGTAAATTTTTATAGTAATCAATCAGAAATGCACAGCCCTTATCTTAAGAAATGATGTGAGGAGGGGCGCCTGGGTGGCACAGCAGTTAAGCGTCTGCCTTCGGCTCAGGGCGTGATCCCGGCGTTATGGGATCAAGCCCCACATCAGGCTCCTCCACTATGAGCCTGCTTCTTCCTCTCCCACTCCCCCTGCTTGTGTTCCCTCTCTCGCTGGCTATCTCTATCTCTGTCAAATAAATAAATAAAATCTTAAAAAAAAAAAAAAGAAATGATGTGAGGAAAACTATATTATTTTATGCTTCTTCTGTCAAACATGAACAGAAAGGATTTGTCAGAAGACTAAACGCAGAGATTTATAGGGAAAATGACTCCATTCTTTTGTCCTTAATCACCAGATTCTGCTTTCATTCAGTCCAAAGAAACCATTTCATATCTTTCCCAAACACCCTTCCTTAACAAGGAATCCCACCAACATATCCTACTTTCAGCAGATTTCGCTTCTTATTTCAGAGAAAATGAGGCCATCTCTTGAAACTTCTCTCAATTTTTTTTTCTTTTCCACATTGAAACTTTCCTTGAGGGAAGAGTATCACCTTTTGTGCACTTGATTATACCTTCTTGTATCTTTTCGTCAAGCTGATCTTCTAGTTAAAAGTTCCTTTATTTTATTTTTAACCTCTTCCCACCCAATGAGTCCTGTTTCCTCCCATAAGCATACATTTTAAAAGAAATGAAAAGAAACAAACAAAAACAACAAAAAGTGCTCACATTTCCAACTAGGTCTTTCTCTGACCTAATAACATCTAAAGAATAGGAATGTTTTATAAATGAGCTGGCTATGGAAGGGGGAGAGGTGGCTGGGTTAGGGTTGGTCCCATATCCCATAGTTTGCCAGAGCAAAGGATGTTTGGAACATGTTCCAGATAATAACTATGAACAAGAGGTAGCTAGCATGGGTTTGGTACATGGGTTTGGTAGATACAGTTTGCTAACGGGATAAGAAGAGTTCAACAGAAAAACACCTACAGGTGTACACCCCCAGATAACTAGACATCAACAAAAGAGCTGAAAACAAGAAGCCAGGATAAAGATGCATGTTAATTACTGAACTAAAGTTGTCCTTATGACTAGAAGTACCTAAAAAAAAAAAGAAAAGAAAAGAAAAGAAAGGAAAAAACCCCTATTTTTATTATGTGAAAATGATCAGAAGAATGAAGGATCCATTCTAGTTTTACTCTAGAAAGACAGGGAAGAATTAGTCTTGTTTAGATAAATGGAGAATGATGGAAAAATATTAGGTTGTTTTCTGATTGCTTTCTGTGGATTCTACTTGTTCAACAAAATGATTACTCATGATAAACTTATTTTATACCTGCTTGCATCATTTTGCTTAAAGTATGTGTAAAAAAAATTATATTTTCCAAAATAGGAACTAAGTTAAATTTATCCTATGAAGTTATCATGATTTATTTCTCCTTTATGTATCCTGAACATCTCTTTGATACTTAAAAAGGTATATTAAAACATTTTAGAATATATTTTAATAATTTAATTTAATATTTACTATATTTTTAAAAAATCCTTTAAAAAGCTTCAAGTTTGCACTTTAAAGCCTCAAGAAATACCAGGATTAACAGGATTCAAAACATCAAATTAAGCAATTTCAAGTGGAAGAAATTGGACTGTGTGCTGTATCCCTATATTTATTTTCTTATCACTTGAAACCATTTGCCATCTTCCTTAGAGAATAGATCAGGGAGCTTTGTCTTTGATAATGATAAAGCTTTGTTTGGACTAAATTAGGAGAGACTTTAGTAAACAACAGGTCTTAATACATAGTAATTACCTGAAAGAATGGCTCTCTAATAGTTTTCTTTCCCCTTTCACACACAATCGTGCCTATCAGAACACGTACTGGTCACTTAATCTTTACTTTACTGAACTAGCTTAACAATCTTAAATTGTACAATCAGTAAAACTCAGTTGTAGTTTTAACTTGAAGTGTTTTCACTGACATATTACAAAAAAGTGTAATCAGAAATTTAAAAAGGAAATGACTGTCTATTGTTTTTTTCCACCCACTTACGTAAGTTACACACTTCGCAGTTAGTGAATGACATTATTCCTGAGAATGAATATTCACCTCGTGTAAAAATAGAAATCAATCACTGCAGTAATCATATCCTCAGGGAATAATAACACAATAGACCTGGAAGGATTTTTAGCAATTATCTAATCCAGTGGTTTTATAACTGGATCTATGAGAATTAGATTCTCTCAGAGATGCCACAAGGACTACTCTGGGAAAAGGAGACCAATTTTTCGATTTTCACTCTATCATCTCAGCCAAAATACAAATTTTTATCTATTCAATAGATTGGAGGGGAAATCAATTTGATTTATTAGAAAAATATTCAGGGGGCGCCTGGGTGGCACAGCGGTTAAGCGTCTGCCTTCGGCTCAGGGCGTGATCCCGGCGTTATGGGATCGAGCCCCACATCAGGCTCCTCTGCTATGAGCCTGCTTCTTCCTCTCCCACTCCCCCTGCTTGTGTTCCCTCTCTCGCTGGCTGTCTCTATCTCTGTCAAATAAATAAATAAAATCTTTAAAAAAAAAAAAAAAAAAGAAAAATATTCAGAATCACAGAGTCCAAAACACATATTGTACATATGAGAAAACTAAAACTAAGGGGAAGTAGGTTCTATAAACATGGATAAAAATTAAGTTCTTCTCTACAAATGACTCTTAGTATAATCTTTTTATCACTTTTCTTGAGACCATTGTAATAGCCTCCTAACTTGCCTTATTGCCTGTATCTGCTCCATTTCTAGTCCATTTACACTACCTTTTTTACTAAAATGCCTTCATTGTCTCCTACCACCTACAAGATACAATTTAAACTCTGTAGTACAGCTGAGCAATTATTTTATGAACCAGAATGCAGTCCTTCAAATCTTAGCTACACTCCCATTGTTCCCGGTTCCTATAATGCTTTTCCACATAATACCTGAACACATTATTTTTACTTCCTGGAATAATACTGAGATATTTCTGCCTGTTTAGAAACAATACAAAACAAAATAAAACATCTTTCAGAATTGAGTATAAACTCTTCTACAAGACTCTATTTCATGCAGGTTTAACTATTGCTACTTCTATGCCTTCACAGATGTTTTCCATATACCAATCATAATGTAGATTGCACTGTTTAACCAAAGTACACATATGCATTAACTCATATTTGAAAGAGGTATAAGCCTCCAAGAATAGGAGATTCTTCATCTGATCATTTCCCTGTCATTTGACTATTTTTCTGAATTCTGTTCTTTGCCATTCCAGTGCATGGACAAAGAGACATTTTTCATCTTAAGAATAAATCCTAATGGAAACCACTAAACATGGTTTGAAGAGGCAAGCCCATTTTTCCTGGCTATGATATCTTATATCTGTAGACTAATGAGGTGCTTCCCTGGGCTGGCTTGGCACTCACCTCCTGTGCTTTAATTCCTAATGTCCTCTTGGTGTCTATGACAAATCGCAACTATTGCAGAACTACCTTTACCCCATTCCAATCTCTCTTCTCTTTTATTATTTATAGCTCTGTGTTTGAACACTCCATGGTCTCAAGCAACCATGTCAGATGCATCTTTGTAACTGACACTATCTCTGGTGTTCACCAGTGGCAAATTTCCCAACTCACAATTAAGCAAGGAGGGATACTGCTGCAGAGATAGTGAGCTTTTTGATTTGAGTGTAAAAAGATTTGACAGCAACAAAATGGGAACTAAAGGGTCAGGATTATCCGATGAACCAAAATCCTAACAAAATGAATCAAGGATACTTAGCTAACGGTAGACTTGTTCAGGCCTTGAAAACCTTTTGAATAGAAAGTGGTTAGCAGAATTCTTATAAGATCCTTAAACTAGAGGAACACCTTCAATCACAACACTACAGACTTACATTGATTCGATCTTATAATATATAACATATTTAATCTAATTGTTTTAGTCAAGAAAGGAAGCATGGTGGTATTATGCTGATTTTCAGAAATCTCTAAGGTACCTTTGTGTACATGTCTCTGGTAGGAAAGGTAAGTATCCTGGAGAATGAAGCTGTGATTCCCCCTACCCTGGCAAAACTGAGCCAGTCATTATTAGAACATGTGTCATTCAGAGATTTCCTATTTAGCTTCCTTTATAAGCTCTGGATGCCTATGAGAATTTAACATCTCAGCCTTCACAAAGAGGGTACATTTTTGTTGTTCTTGTTGCAAACTCTCACACGGAGTATTCTGGCTTATAAACTTTATAAATTAAGGCAAATTAATAAACTTCTTTATATCTAAATGATCATGATCACTAAAACTTCTTCCAAATAAAAGATTCTAAGATAAAATTTTATCAGTCACTTAAATTTAATTAATAAATAGTAAGCAAAATTAAAATGTATTAGCACTGTACAAATAATAATCCAATAGAGCTAAGTGTTAAAAGTTTCTACTTTTATTTTTCCCATACATCTCAAAAAAGAATTATGTTGGTGGACTTAAATACTGTGACTCTTATAGTTGAAGAAAAATTTCATGAAGAGAACTTTATAAATTATATAATAAAAAAAATTCAATGTCCCCTGGTAAATTGTGTAAAGAAGACGTTCTAATTATTTTAAAGATAATGTCATTTTTTTATGTATATCTGGCATTGTCTATTTGAACAAGAAAAGAGATACCTCTTCAGCCAACATTGACTAATTTTCACAAGCAGGTGTAACCATATCGACTATGTCATGAATAAAAATAACGATATTCAGCTACTTAATTTTCTCTAGCACAATGTTTTAAACTATCAGTTTAACCTTTCTATATCCCCTATAATTTGAGGCATGAAATGTGATATTTTATGAACAAACAATATTGTTTGTTGTTCTTCATTTGCCAATATAAACTGAAGACATAAATTAAAATATATGTGTATGAACTAACATTGAACAAACATATGATCCTTTTAAGTAATTCTAAAATGATTTAAATAAAATAAATTCCCTACTATTTAAGAACCATCATCTTGTTATGGAAGACAAGTTTCTTTCAAAAGAACTCAACACTTTACAACTTATCAATAACTTAGTTGTGTGGTATTTGGATTTTTATTTCTGCAAATATACGTAGTATACTCCAAATTATTTACTTGCATATCCTTCTCACAATCCAGTAGGTAATATGTACCTCTTGGATTTATAGAGGGATGAAAATAATAAATGATAAAAAATCAGAACTGAGACACTGGATAAGTTTTCAGGGTGAAGCTAAAACATAACTTCCACTGAAGGCCCAATGAGCAGTTTCAAACAGGTATATGGTTGCATGTCAGTGACATCCAATAGAAAAGCAAAATGTCACTGAAGGTAGTTTCAGGCAATTATGTAAATATAAGCAGACATGATCTGTTCATAGAGACTGAGAGTGAAAAATACAACTTCAGTCACAAGGAATATCAGGGTATAAAGTAAAGCTCCAGAACTGGTGAAACAGGGATATTAAACAAGTTACGAGGAAGAAACTTGGATGTGGAATAAAAAAGACAGTGATCCAACTACTAGAACTAAATGATAAGGCAAGGGCTCAGCTAATAGAAAAACTTTCTCACCTTTTCATTAACTCATTCAACCAATTTAAGTATTATTAATTGAGAAACTGTTAGTAATAATTTTGGGTACTGGGTACACAAAGATAAACAAGACATACTTCTCTTAAGAAACGATAATCACTTGGAGACAGACAAAATGTAGTGGAGTGTGATATGTATTATTACTGAAGTCCTCTCAAAGTATAGGATGACACAAAGAGAATGCTGAGTTTGTTGACAAGAGACACAGAGAGAACTTCAGAGATGTTTTAAATCTTTGGTCTTAACATGAATTGCAAGGCTTCTCTTAAAATGGCTATAGTTGAGTTATTTGGCAAGAACGTTAAAGAGTGAAAACAATGTTTTCATATGTTAAAAATAAAGATCACCGTGTAGTTTCAATTCTTTGCAATCAGAATTGAGAAGAATTTGTGTATGTAGGCAGAAAAAACACACTTACTTGTCTGTCAATATTCTGATCTTTATCATAAAACCTTTTGGTAGGGTCTGATTTTTTACTTTTAGGAAGAGTTAAAATGTAATGATTAGCCTATGATTCATCTTGTTTGCTTCTCAACATGATTTTTCGTTCTACCAAGAACTGATTTACTGTGAAAGGTCAGTAGTAAGCAGAAATTGACATGCTTACCTGCTCTCCTGGAAGTGAAGCCCAGACTATGAAGGGCAGATTTCTGGAAATGGCTTTTTAAGAAAGTCATAGTCAATCTTTATACAAAATTAGCTAATAGCCATGACTTTAGTGTCTAATACATGAACTTTCTGCAATCTTCTCTTTCTGGTTCTGATTTACTAATAGCATATATTTGTTCAAGCTTGAGAAGTAATTAGAATATTCAAGATCATGGGGTGACAAAATTTTCCAGGCATATGTGATTAATTTATGTGAGACTGAAAACCAATACTGATTATATTTCGTTATTCTGTAAATTTGTCAAACCACAGATAATAATAGCCAATAGTTCTGGGTTGTAATTTTCAGTGATAGCAGGAAGAGCAACTACCACTCTCTAAGTGCGGAAATTCTTGCCAAAGATTACTACCACCATTGTATAATGAATACAAACACAGCTATTTATAAATGCTAATTTTGGATGATCTGGAAATTGTCAGAAAACAAAACAAAGTTGATTGGAGAAACTATGAGTTGAAATAATAGGAAAACATTTGATTAAGAAATACTTGCCAAAAAAACATCTAAGAAAGTAAAACTGAAACAACTAAGAGGTTATTCAAGTGTGGAATTAAGGAGAACTTTTGAGGGGGCTCTATTTTAACGAGAGCAGCAATTCTCTTTTATGGGATGTACATGGGAGAGAATGTTCAGTTCACGCTATCACAGTCCTTCTGGAAAGAGCAGTTTCAGTGAAAATGTGAGTTCTTCTCTGAGAAGCCAGGAATAGCAAAACAAAACAAAATAAATAAGTAAATACACAAAATATTGTATCTTGTTAGTGGTAAAGGATCTTACAGAGAACCTTCGTTATTTTTGAAGCATAAGCAGGGGAAGAATAATTCAATAAATCAAGCTTCTCATTTGCATATTGTAAAGCAATCTTAACTGATTATCCTTCATCAGAAGTTTGAGGACATTTCGAAAATGTCCAGAAGAAATTCCTTCACTCCAAATGACTAAAGTATATGTAGCAGTATTATGGCTTCTAGTGAGTACCATTTTGTTTCTGCATATTTTGCACCTGTTGCAATATCAGAAGTTCCTCAAATTGAACTTGATTTGCCTATTTAATTACTGCTCTCAGATTAAGTCTTTACCTTTGGTCATTCTCGATTTAAATTACTTTAATTTTTCAAATTCATCCTTCCTCTAGAGACCTTACTTAATGTCTGAACAATTTCAGCTTCTGTGTTTCCATCACTTACACTCATTCTGCATTTGATATAAGCCTGGGAAATCTCCAGTTATACTTGACTTTACCACAAACAGAAAGTCCCCATTTATGGCATGTATTATGGCAACTGATGGCATTTCATTTTGGCACAGGTAGGGTGCTTATCTAGAAATTGCAAGTCACATCACTCTTAGCTGCTTTTGTACTGTCTCCTAACTGCTCTGAAGCCAAGGATGAAACACTAAAAAAAGTAAAGATGTTCTAATAATAATTAGACTATTATTCGCTATTACTAAAATTTCAAGGACAGAGATCATGAGGAACTGAATAAACATGTTGGCTGACTTGATGAAGAGAAATGAGTGTATGAGAAATGTCTTTGAGCACTTTGAACATTGATTATAAGACTTCATTGACTATCATGGTTGAGAGAAAAAAATTAGTGACTACACCTAGATTTCTGAGTTTTATGATTTGTAGGTGGTACCATCATTCACTGTCTTAGCACTTTGCACTGAGGTAGAAGAAGAGATTTCAGAGAGAAATAATGACTCACTTAAGAATTTCCTTATTGTTGGGGCGCCTGGGTGGCACAGTGGTTAAGCGTCTGCCTTCGGCTCAGGGTGTGATCCCGGCGTTATGGGATCGAGCCCCACATCAGGCTCCTCCCCTATGAGCCTGCTTCTTCCTCTCCCACTCCCCCTGCTTGTGTTCCCTCTCTCGCTGGCTGTCTCTACCTTTGTCGAATAAATAAATAAAATCTTAAAAAAAAAATTTCCATTATTGTTATAGCTGCACCTGTGGAATGCACTGGACATATCAGCCTAAAGTCTGTAGCTTTATTTCTGTGTAACAGGTGCTTCTCAATCTGATCATGGCCCTATCTCCCCAGGCTCAGCCCCTGCCACTTTATCCCTCAGATAGTTTTCTTTAGTCATAACCAGTTATGCCATTCCCAGAATGTACCAAGACTTTTCATACTTTTCTGTCTTTAAACATATTGTTTTCACTCTTTAACGTTCTTGCCAAATAACTCAACTATAGCCATTTTAAGAGAAGCCTTGCAATTCATGTTAAGACCAAAGATTTAAAACATCTCTGAAGTTCTCTCTGTGTCTCTTGTCAACAAACTCAGCATTCTCTTTGTGTCATCCTATACTTTGAGAAGACTTCAGTAATAATACATATCACACTCCACTACATTTTGTCTGTCTCCAAGTGATTATCGTTTCTTAAGAGAAGTATGTCTTGTTTATCTTTGTGTACCCAGTACCCAAAATTATTACTAACAGTTTCTCAATTAATAATACTTAAATTGGTTGAATGAGTTAATGAAAAGGTGAGAAAGTTTTTCTATTAGCTGAGCCCTTGCCTTATCATTTAGTTCTAGTAGTTGGATCACTGTCTTTTTTATTCCACATCCAAGTTTCTTCCTCGTAACTTGTTTAATATCCCTGTTTCACCAGTTCTGGAGCTTTACTTTATACCCTGATATTCCTTGTGACTGAAGTTGTATTTTTCACTCTCAGTCTCTATGAACAGATCATGTCTGCTTATATTTACATAATTGCCTGAAACTACCTTCAGTGACATTTTGCTTTTCTATTGGATGTCACTGACATGCAACCATATACCTGTTTGAAACTGCTCATTGGGCCTTCAGTGGAAGTTATGTTTTAGCTTCACCCTGAAAACTTATCCAGTGTCTCAGTTCTGATTTTTTATCATTTATTATTTTCATCCCTCTATTAACAGTCTAGGTAAACTCTTGGAGTTCCTTATATACATGATGTGGTAAAAACTATTAGAGATAAGGCAATACTTCATATACTTTCCTGAGACTGACTCGATTACATTTTTTAGTTAGCCAGCTGTCAAGCCAGGCAAAGAAGTGGGTTAGGCCATATAGAGGACTAAAAAACTGAAGTTCCTTTAGATCAGTATGAAACAGTCATGGCTGAAATAGGACAAGGTTTTAGAAACTCCTACATTATATGAGATGTATAATCACAAACTATAATTTTATCTTGGGGCCAGGAATCAATCTAATAGGAGGCAGCACCTTCTTTCTACCAGTTCAGAATATGAGTAAAACAAACCAACAGCTACGACCTACTCTTAGTGAAGAAAAGTTTTGATAATTTTCTTTAAATGCTCTTCTCTTCATACACATAATAAATAATTGCCCTAACCTCATAATTCATGCATCTTGGTGGAGGTAATGTTAATATCTTAGATATAAGTCTGAGTCATTATCTTGCTATAGCAATATTGTCCAATGAGACTAATTTCAGAGATATGCTGATACAGCTATATGTATTTGATTAGAATCTGAGAAGCCTAGCTTCTAATATTAAATCCAATATCATTTAGCTGAAGACCAAACTTTATTTCTACTGTAGCCAAGCTGATCATTCCATTTGAGTATTACCAGAAGCTTTGTTTCTCTGCAACACAGAATTAGTAGGATTAACCAGTGGTATAGGCCCTTTCTAAATAAATGCCTACATCACTACTTGTTCTGCCTACTATAATGTCCTGAGTCCTGTTCATCTCTTGAGATTTTTCGAGGAATTTTTAAAAATCAGAAACTTTCCCTTATGTATGGCAACCCTCTGGTTCAGACTGTAACAAAAGCAAAGGATCTATGAATCTTTTGTGACTTCTAATGTATCAGTGTGTATTGAGTCCAAGACTGCCCCCATAATCACTGATCTCTGACATTCTGAACACACAGATATAAGGGAACCTAGATTACGGAATTCATGGTACCATAGCCTTGTGAGATTTTGAAAGTGTGATGAATTAATCAATCTCCCAGATATGGTTTATGTTAAATTAGATGGACTGGGAATGTATCTCTGAAAAACTGTGGAATCAAATAATTATACTACTTAGAAGTTATAATACACACATGACCCAGAAATGAATGACCAACAATTGTGAACTGTTACAGGATATTTTTAATGAAATAACTTCCTATATACTGAGATAGAGAAACGCAAATTTATTCACCAACACTTCAGAGTAAAGATATCTGGTCACACAACACAGTACCTCCATCTACTTGTATATTTTTTCTTGAACGAACCACTGGTCCTGGAGAAGTGATTGTGCTATGTTACATGTTCTTCCTTCCACAGGTGACATAACCTCCCTAATTTTCCTGAACCATAATTTTAGACAGAATGTGGAAGGATTAATTGTAGTTTCTAACTAAAGGAATATAATTCTATAAATATTTTTAAATAGTATATATTTATACTACCAAGAAAATTATGAGTACTTGTCAAAACATATCCAGAATCTGATGTCTTATCACCACTTGCCCTGCCACAATCCTGGTCCAAGCCACTGCCATCCTTAACCCAAATTCTTTAATAGCTTCATAACCGTTTCCAGGTTCTTGTCCCCACTCTTCTCTAGCGTATTCTCACACAAAAGAGCCAGAAAAATTCTTTTAAAACTTATATAGTATTGTCTGCATGTTCAAATAGCTTTGGTTGGTTCCCATCAGAGCAAAGCTTTCACCACAGCCTACAAGGAGCTATATATTCTTTACGTTTGGCATTTTTTCAACTTTATTTCCTTCTGGTATGTACCCAACACCTCCAAACCTGCCTTATTCATTCTGCTCCAGTTTTACTAATCTTCCTGTTCTTTGACCTCTGTAAACACGTTCATCCATCAGAGCCTTTATATTTGCCATTCCTTCTGCCTAGAACTCTCTTCCCCCAAATATCTAATCCATCAGCCTCTCTCATTCAGATCCTCTGTGTCTCTGCTCACGTACTATCTTAAACACAAATGCTTCCTTGACTACTCTACATAAAACGGTACATGCCCCAAACCACCACAGAGCGTATTTGTACTCATGCATGGCTGCATTTTTCTCCACAATACTAATGTGACTTATATATTAGTTTTGTCTGACTTTATTACCACACTTAAGGCAAGAATTCTGTCCATATTATTCATTTATATTTCTGTAACACCTGGAATGATGCCTCGTATATGATTGGTATTAAATCAATCAATTTGTTGAATGAATGACTGGGATCATTGCCTAATGATGGAATTTCATAACTACTGGATTTAATAACTACTTTTAAAGCAAATAGTTAAGTTAGGGCAATTTCTTCACTTCTACCAACTTTGAAACCAACTTAATTTCTGGATATAGGAATTATCTGAAGAGAAACCCAAATATTTATTTATGTGAAGAAATATTTTTTCAAAAAGTATTCTCTACCCACAAATTACTACAAATATTATTTTATACCCATAAATTTTGTCTCCAGAATATTCAGTAAACTGTTATGTGATACCAGAGAGTGTTTCAGCAGATGACCACTTCCCCTGTGACTGTTTTCAGTATGCTACAGATGTGCTTCTGAGCAGTGCATTATAAATGGATCCTGATTAGGATGCAAAGGAACATTCAAGGATATCTATGAAAAGTCATGTGATTTATAAGGTTAACTCAAAACCTGTACCATCTGTGATAAAGCAGTATAGAGGACATGTGTCTTCTGCTTCTTCTACTGGCCTCTAGATGGCTCTACAGTGCCGAATCTATTTTCTATTCCTACTTCCCTAGCCACAGAGGAAATTTTGACAGGTTTTATTTAGAATATCTGTAGATCTCATCTCCTCCCAGATGGCATACATTTGTGTAAAGAAAGCCAACTTTTGATGGTCTTTCTTTAAGAATCAAGTTATGTCAATTTTTCACCATTAACTGCATTCTCAAGGCCTACAAAAATGCCTATACATCTGTGTAGTAATAGTGAAAATGCATTGTGTCTGTAAAAAAACAGGTGTCTACCATACAATTCTGGAGATTTAGTTCTAATTTTAACATAAACCTGGGGTATCAAGGGATGTCTTCTGGGTCATGTCATCATCTTGGGTTCTACAAAGACTGGTATGCACAGCTAATTTCATGGGGAAGCAGAATAAAATCAGGGTGAGCTTGAATAAGAACTCTTTTCTACCTTTATTTGCACTTCCCAGAAATTATAGTGTCATTCTCACTACACCAATATAGAATGCTACCTCAAAACTGGTTGGGGAAAAAACAAAAAACCTGATTGGTCTTGTGACAAGGACCTTTTTAATAATTGTTAGTTCATCTTCTCATCCCTGTTATTATTCAGTTCATATTCATATACACAAAAACTTACCTTATACAACAGAAAAAATTAGGACTCCATTTCTCAAATATGTGATTGTTTAGTGCTTTTTTCCTGAAAGTTGTCCAGGATGAGAAATAATATTTTGTGTTTTCTTCATAAAATACTTATGGCCATTCCTTTATATTTTTCATAGAGTTGTGGGGATACACAGAATATTGATTCAATAAAACCAAATAAAAGCTTAAAAATTATTTAAGCCTTAATTTTTCACCAGAAATTGTGATCTAAAACCAAAACCAAAACAAAACAAAAAAACAGACATGTAGTGAGAAATTTTCTTGAGCAGATCTTGATTCTTCTCTCTTACAGAAACATGTAAGGTTTTTCTTGTTGGCCTTCGCTTAACTCTCTCAGAAATGTTTCCTTTGTCATTATCCTACTTGGGCTCATCTGAAATGATGCTGGAAAACATGCTTTCCTTGGCTAATCTGACTTTGAAGCTGATCCCTGTCTCACGGTTTGGTGGCCTGAAAGCTCATTTATAGCTCAAAGATTTAAAGGTATTTTTCAGTCTCTGCTCATTGTTTCTTTGGTAATATTCTTTAACAGGCTTTTAATTTACTCACTTCTAGTCAGTTCCTTGTCCAAGCAATTGTTCTCAAGGTTTTCCTTCTTGATATGGTTCTTAAATCCATCTGATTCATTTCTTTCACATCCTCATGCTTCTCACCCATCTTGATGTAGCTACCCTCAATCTAAGAGTCTTACATGGAAAGGTTATACCTTACTACCTTCTTTGACTTCTGTCACTTCTTCTAACTGAAAATTTCATTGGGCCTTTATCGTTGAATATATATATTTTAAGAAGTGTACCAAAAAGCAGTCAAGTTCCCCAAATTTGCAAAATTCTGAATTTATGTTATATTTTTGCATTTTTGTTTGTAGATTGGTTCATTTCTATCTCATAAACCTTGCCAAGTGTAGCCACTAATAAGTAAAACACTACTAACATGTCTTTGAAACATTTCCTCTAAAGCTAAAATCAGCATGTGCCCTGCCTCACAAGTGATTGGAGTTGCCCCATTTACCGTATATGTTGTCACTATACAATACATACCATGGTCTTTCCAGTCCTTGATATTGACTTAATTACTTCTTATGACCTTATTCCTAATTAAATAACAAATACTTTAAGGGTTTTTATATAAGAATACCTGTCTTTCGATACCAATTTATGTTTTAAGGTAAGTAATGCTAGCAGTCACAAAGAAAAGAGCCCTAATTCTCAGTTTTTTATTCGCCCCCAATAAAGGTTGTCACTAATATAAAATTTAAGGCAGGTTGTTCTTTTTCTTCTACCTATGTGTTCTGGAATAAGTTGTTTCCAAGATCTCTCTAGCAGGGAAAGTACAGATAAGATGATTGCATGGAATGATATTTAAGACCTTGCCTGGGAGTACATTAATTACTCCTATCCAAATCAAATGAACCAAAACTTAGTCTCATGGGACCAGCCCCAAAGCAAGGAGTCTGGGAAATGTAGATGAGTACATGGATTGTTGGTGAAGGCTAGAAATGTTTGCCACAGTGGTTAATTTATGAAAGAGAAAAAGCAGCTGTAGCTAAAGATGCAAGGTAAATTTATTTTTGGAACCAATGATTGTGAATTGCCTTTGAGGTGCAAGGAGAGGTTAAAAAAAAAAAAAAAAAGATGAACAGAAGTTTGAACTAAAAAACAAACAAACAAACAAGCTGCTTTAGGACACATAAGTCCAAAGAGCCTTCATAGGCTCTTCATAGACTCTCAACCTCACAGTAAAAAGTACATATGGAATATAAGGGATTCTTAAAACCTCAGAAAGATAAGAAAAACTATCTTGAAAGTACAGCAAGCTGAACAACCCATATACCAAAACTTGGAAGAAAAAAACTATTTAGAAAATATAAATGTTAAAGTTGGCAAGATTTTATGAGCTACAACTAATATAACTAAAAAATGTACTCATTATGTTTAAGAAAATGTATTTCTTTGTTTAGAAATCATCTGGAGAATAATTTTCAACCATAGTAATTTCAAAAAAGTGATGTTTTACTATTTTACAGATGGTAAAGTCAGTATATTTAGGAAAATTTAATAAAAATTTTAAATTTCATTTTAGAAGACCATCATCTTGATTGAGAGTTAAAAAAAAAATCCCTCAAAAAGCAACAATTTAGGGGCACCTGGATGGCCCACTCAGTTAAGCATCTGCCTTAGGCCCAGATCATGATCCCAGGCTCCTGGGATGGAGTCCTGCATCAGGCTCCCTGCTCAGCGGGGAGCCTGCTTCTCCCTCTCCCTCTGCCTGCCACTCCCCCTGCTTGTACTGTCTCTCTCTATCTCTCTGTCAAAAAAATAAATAAGAGCTTAAAAAAAAGAAAAGAAAAAATATATACTTATTGCTAATGACAGATGAAAGTCTTCTTTCTACGCTACTATATAATAAGCTTAAAAGTACTATACATGTACAAATGTATAGATTTTTATGTTAGAAATGTTAAAAATTTAGTTGTAAAAGTGACACATTTAAAAATATGTTTTTTACAATTATTCTGTTGTTCTATGAAACAGAAATGATCTTGTAAGAATATACAATATTTAAGAGAGACAAAGGAAATTTTATATTCCATCTAGATTAGGGATATTTGTAAATGTTATTCATATATCCAAGACCAACTTTTTTAAGAAAGGCACCAAGAGAACTGAACTTTGCTGTGAAACAGAGATTGTTGAGCAGTAACTGCAGATCGTGTGTCATCTATCATCTTCTAGGAGGATATTTTGACATGAAGTTTAATTTGAGACATCAGTTACCATCTTTAAAAAATCCCACAGTGCTTGTTTTCTACCATCCCTTTTTATCAATTGTCAGAAATGAAACTAACCCAAAGTGTTTTTATGACCTGCAATTTCAAAAATAATGCTCAGCTACCAAACTCAAATATGCATACGGATCTCTCTGACTTGCTGAGGAAAGAGTTTTTATTAAATTAAAAGGTAGGCCAACATTTCTTTCTTAAACTGTAAGAATAAATACAATAGCCCTTAGCTATTTCAGACAATGTGGAGAATGTGACAGATGATATTTTCTAGAGCATGACTAGAAAGGGAAGATGAAAAACACTTACATGCAAGACCAGGAATGATCTTTAAAAGAATTGAAGACAGGCCGTAATTTCTGCCTTTGAAAATTAAAAAAAAAAAAAAAAAAGTTTAATTCTAATAAAAGTGATATTGTGCTATATCACATAATAAACTAGAATTTATGGATTGATGGAGGAGAAAAAGATGGCGGAGGAGTAGGGGACCTTTATTCAGCTGGTTCCCTGAATCGAGCTGGATATTTACCTGAACATCCATGAAATCAGCCGGACACGTAGGAAGATACATCTGGATCTCTACGAACGAACATCCCTGGCGCTGGGTATTGAGGTACGAAGCGGGGAGCCCTGAATCTGCACACAGATATTGGAAGATAAATGGAACGGGGAGGGAGCCGCCGCGCTTGGGCGCCAGGAAGCAATAGCCACCTGCACGGGGGAGCGGGCGGACTTGCCCATCAGTAGCCGCTGGGAAACCAGACTGAAACTGGGAGTTCCGGAGCATGTACTTGAACCAGTCTGAAACTGGAAGCTCGGGAGCATGCATGCAACCAGACTAAAAACCAGAGCTCCAGAGTGGGCACTTGATCAAGACTGAAACTGGGAGGATGGGAGCACGCGCACAACCAGACTGAAGGAGGGAGTTTGGGAGCACGCGTGGGAACCGCGGGCAGCTGGCAGTGTTAGAAGCACAAAGGGCAAAGACATGCCTGCCCTGGGAGCAAGGACTAGGAGAACGGCTGTGGGGCGCACAACCCCGGATGCTGCGAGGTTTTTGGCAGCACCCACAGAAACACAGTTACAGTGGCCAGGAGAGCTCAGTGAAGAGCAGACTGCAATCTCTCTGTTCTGAGACAGAGGCTTGGATATGGTCACTGCTGCTCTGACTCTCAGAAGAGACACAGAAAGCCACCAGGGAAAGCCGCCAGAGAACAAAAGCCAGGAAAAACAGGTTGGCACTGTGCCCATCCCTCACCCCCACTGGGGACAGGGCAACTCCACCCAAACAGGGTTGCCTGAGTTATCAGTTTGGCAGGTCCCTCCCCCAGAAGGCAGGCTGAAAAATCAAGAAGCCCATATCCCTAAGGTCCCTATAAAACAAGTGCACATTGCTTGGGTCCTGGTCAATAATTTGGGCTCTGGGCATCCCTGCAACCTCTCCTCAGAATGACGAGGAAAGAAATCCCCCCCAACAAAGAAAAGCTACAGAGTCTGTGTCCTCTGCCACAGAACTAATGGATATGGATATAACCAAATTGTCAGAAATGGAGTTCAGAGTAACAATGGTCAAGATGATGTGTAGGCTTGAAAAAAATATTAATGAAAATATTAACGAGAATATAGAATCTCTAAGGGCAGAAATGAGAGCAAGTCTGGCAGAAATTAAAAATGCTATGAATCAAATGCATTCTAAACTAGAAGCTCTGATGGCCAGGGTAAATGAAGCAGAAGAATGAATTAGTGAGTTGGAAGATGAGATGACAGAAAAGAAGGAAAAAGAGGAAATATGGCTTAAAAAGCTCCAATTCCAAGAAATTAGAGTATGGGAGATTACTGACTCAATGAACTATTCCAATGTCAGAATCACTGGCATCCCTGAGGGGGTGGAGAAAGAGAGAGGTCTAGAAGAGATATTTGAACAAATTGTAGCTGAGAACTTCCCTAATCTGGTGAAGGAAACAAGCATTCGTTCCAAGAGGCAGAGAGGACCCCTCCCAAGATCAATGAGAACAGATCAACACCACGTCACATAATAGTACAATTCACAAATCTTAGATCCAAGGAAACAATCTTGAAAGTGGCCAGGGGAAAGAGAATCCTCACGTACAGAGGGAGGAACATCAGAATAATTTCAGACGTGTCTACAGAGACCTGGCAAGACAGAAAAGCTGGCAAGACATATTCCGAGCACTAAGTGAGAAGAACATGCAGCCAAGGATTCTTTATCCAGCAAGGCTGTCATTCAGAATGGATGGAGAGACAAGGAGCTCCCAAAACCGGCAGAAACTGGAAGAGTATGTGACCACAAAGCCAGCCCTACAAGAAACATTAAGGGGGGGGGGGTTCTACAAAAGTAAAAAGACCCCAAGAGTGATACAGAACAGAAATTTACAATCTATACAAACAAAGACTTCACAGGCAGCATGACATCATTAAAATCATATCTCTCAATAATCACTCTCAATGTGAATGGCCTAAATGCTCCCATAAATGCCACAGGGTTGCAGATTGGATAAAAAGACATGACCCATCCATATGCTGACTACAAGAGACTCATTTTGAACCTAAAGATACATGCAGACTGAAAGTGAAGGGATGGAGAACCATCTTTCATGCCAATGAACCTCAAAAGAAAGCTGGGGTAGCAATTCTCATATCAGACAGAGTAGATTTTAAGCTAAAGACTGTAGTTAGAGATGCAGAAGGACACTATATTATTCTTAAAGGGTGTATCCAACAAGAGGATTTAACAATTATAAATATCTACGCCCCTAACAGGGGAGCAGCTAGATACACAAGCCAACTCTTAACCAGAATAAAGAGACATATAGATAATAATACATTAATAGTAGGGCACCTCAACGCTCCGCTCTCAGCAATAGATAGATCATCTAAGCAGAAAATCAACAAAGAAACAAGAGCTTTGAATGACACGCTGGACCAGATGGACCTCATAGATATATACAGAACACTACACCCTAGAACAACAGAATACTCATTCTTTTCGAATGCACATGGAACTTTCTCCAGAATAGACCATATACTGGGTCTCAAAATGGGTCTCAACCGATACCAAAGGACTGAGATTATTCCCTGCATATTCTCAGACCACAATGCTTTGAAACTGAAACTCAATCACAAGGAAAAATTTGCAAGAAACTCAAATACTTGGAAACTAAGAACCATCCTGCTCAAGAATGATCGGGTAAACCAGGGAATTAAAGAACTTAAGCAATTTATGGAAACCAATGAGAACGAAAACACATCAGTCCAAAATCTATGGAACACTGCAAAGAGGTCCTAAGGGGAAAATACATAGCCATCCAAGCCTCACTCAAAGGAATAGAACAATCTAAAATGCAGTCTTCATGTTCTCACCTTAAGAAGCTGGAGTTGGAACAGAAGAATAGGCCTAACCCATGCACAAGAAGGCAGTTGATCAAGATTAGAACAGAGATCAATGAATTAGAAACCAGGAGCACAGTAGAGCAGATCAACAAAACTAGAAGCTCGTTCTCTGAAAGAATAAATAAGATTGATAATCCACTGGCCAGACCTTTCAAAAGAATAGAGAAAGGACCCAAATTAATAAAATTATGAATGAAAGGGGAGAAATCACGACCAACACCAAGGAAATAGAAACAATAATTAGAAACTGTTATCAACCACTATATGCCAATAAATTAAACAACCTGGAAGAAATGGATGCCTTCCTGGAAACCTATAAACTACCAAGACTGAAACAGGAAGAAATTGATTATCTAAACAGACCGATTAATCATGAAGAGATTAAAGCAGTGATCAAAAACCTCCCCAAAAACAAGAGTCCAGGGCCTGATGGATTCCCTGGGGAATTCTACCAAACATTCAAAGAAGAAATTATACCTATTCCCCTGAATAGGTATAATTCAAAAAAATAGAAACAGAAGCAAAACTACCAAACTCATTCTATAAGGCCAGTATTACCTTGATCCCAAAACCAGACAGAGACCCCATCAAAAAGGAGAATTACAGACCGATATCCCTGATGAATATGGATGCCAAAATTCTCAATAAGATCCTAGCTAATAGGATCCAACAGTACATTAAAAGGATTACCCATCATGACCAAGTGGGATTAATCCCTGGGATGCAAGGGTGGTTCAACATTTGCAAATCGATCAGTGTGACAGATCACATTAATAAGAGAAGAGACAAGAACCATTTGATCCTTTCAATTGATGCAGAAAAATCACGTGACAAAATACAGCATCCTTTCCTGATTAAAACTCTTCAAAGTGTAGGGAGAGAGGGTACATTCCTCAATTTCATAAAAACCATCTATGAAAAGCCTACAGGGAATATCATTCTCAGTGGGGAAAAGCTGAAAGCCTTTCCCTTAAGATCAGGAACATGACAAGGATGCCCACTCTCACCATTATGGTTCAACACAGTACTAGAAGTCCCAGCAACAGCAATCAGACAAGAAAAAAGAATAAAAGGTATTCAAATTGGCAAAGAAGAAGTCAAACTCTCTCTCTTCGCAGATGACACGATACTTTATATGGAAAACCCAAAAGACTCCACCCCCAAATTACTAGAACTCATACAACAATTCAGTAACGTGGCAGGATGCAAAAATCAATGCTCAGAAATCAGTTGCATTTCTATACATGAAGAATGAGACTTAAAAAAGAGAAATTAGGGAATCCATTCCATTTACAATAGCACCAAAAACCATAAGATATCTCAGAATAAACTTAACCAGAGAGTTCAAGGATCTATACTCTAGAAACTACAGAACACTAATGAAAGACATTGAGGTAGACACAAAAAGATGGAAAAACATTCCATGCTCATGGATCAGAAGAATAAACATAGTTAAAATGTCTATGCTACCCAGAGCAATCTACACTTTCAACACCATCCTGATCAAAATACAATGACATTTTTCAAAGAGCTGGAACAAACAAGCCTAAAATTTGTGTGGAACAAGAAAAGACCCCAAATCGCCAAGGAAATGTTGAAAAGGAAAAGCAAAGGTGGGGGCACCACATTGCCTGATTTCAAGCTATACTACAAAGCTGTGATCACCAAGACAGCATGGTAGCGGCACAAAAACAGACACACAGACCGATGGAACAGAATAGAGACTCCAGAAATGGACTGTCAGCTCTATGGTCAACTAATCTTCGACAAAGCAGGAAAAAACATCCAGTGGAAAAAAGACAGTCTCTTCAATAAATGGTGCTGGGAAAATTGGACAGCTATATACAAAAGAATGAACTTGACCACTCTCTCACACCATACACAAAGATAAACTCCAAATGGATGAAAGACCTCGATGTGAGACAGGAATCCATCAAAATCATAGAGGAGAACATAGGCTGTAACCTCTTCGACATTGGCCACAGCAACTTCTTTCATGACACGTCTCCAAAGGCAAGAGAGACAAAAGAAAAAATGAACTTGTGGGACTTCATCAAGATAAAAAGTTTCTGCAAAGGAAACAGGCATCAAAACAAAGAGGCAACCCACAGAATGGGAGAAGATATTTGCAAATGAAACTACAGATAAAAGGCTGGTATCCAAGATCTATAAAGAACTTCTCAAACTCAATACATGAGAAACAAATAATCAAATCAAAAAAATGGACAGAAGATATGAACAGACACTTTTCCAATGAAGACATACAAATGGCTAACAGACACATGAAAAAAAGTTCAAAATCATTAGCCATCAGGGAAATTCAAATCAAAACCATGCTGAGACACCACCTTACACCAGTTAGAATGGCAAAAATTCACAAGGCAAGAAACAAGAAAATGTTGGAGAGGATGTGGAGAAAGGGGAACCCTCTTACACTGTTGGTGGGAATGCAAGTTGGTACAGCCACTTTGGAAAACAGTCTGGAGGTCCCTCAAAAAGTTAAAATAGAGCTACCCTATGACCCAGCAATTGTGCTACTGGGTATTTACCATAAAGATACAGACGTAGTGAAGAGAAGGGCCATGTGCACCCCAATGTTCATAGCAGCATTGTCCACAATAGTTAAACTGTGGAAGGAGCCGAGATGCCCTTCAACAGATGAATGGGTAAAGAAGATGTGGTCCATATATACAATGGAATATTACTCAACCATCAGAAAGAACGATTACCCAACATTTGCAGCAACATGGACAGGACTGGAGGAGATTATGCTAAGTGAAATAAGTCAAACAGAGAAAGACAATTATCATATGGTTTCACTCATTTATGGAACATAAGGAATAGCAGGCAGATCGGTAGGAGAAGGAAGGGAAGAATGAAGGGGAGGTAAACAGAAGGCAGAATGAACCACTAGAGACTATGGACTCTGGGAAATAAATTGAGGCTTTCAGAGAGGAGGTCAGGTGGGGGCTTAGAATAGGCTGGTGATGGGTATGAAGGAGGGCACGTATTGTATGGAGCACTGGGTGTAATACACAAACAATGAATCATGGAACACTACATCAAAATCTAATGATGTACTGTATGGTGACTAGCATAACATAATAAAAAATTTTAAAAAAAGAACTTATGGATTGAATGCAGATAAGAAATGGATTGATCCAAAAAATATATAGTTTCAAAAAATCAACTCATATTTGGAATTTTAATTAGGAATAAGGGAACTCTAAGTTTGTCAAATAATACACAATATTTTATAGAGGGGGTTTGTATAAGCTAATTTTGAAAGAAGAGGAAACCTATCTAAATTCATTTTGAAATCTCAGACATACTTTATGTTTTCCAGGTGAACCTGATATTGGGACACTGCAGTAAAGTTTTTATTCTGAACACATACATAAGTGATAATGATCCTATATTTATTTCTGGGAATTTTCCAATAGTTCAGAAATCACTGGATTCCTGAAATAAGAAGTTACATAATAACCAACTACACAGTTACTTGATTTATGTTAATATAAAAGATTAATGGCCACTATGCCAAGATAATCAAAATTGTTCTCCTCATATTTCCATGGTGATGCCCCATTTCTTGAGAATATCAATATAACCCATTCAAGTGGAAAATAAGCCATCAGTACCAGTAATTTGTATACAGAATTTCTTTAAAATTCCAACAGTGAGACAGACTTTCAAGAAATAAATTAGAGAACACATGAAACACTAAATTTATCATTTCATCACCACAAACATTATTAAATGCCCATTTACATGTGTGTGAGGAGGATTCTGAATTTCTATTGATTGATATATTACAGGAATACCACAGAAAATGATGAATCATTGGATTATGACATATGAGACCTAATAACTGTCAATGCTTCTTCTAATCAGCACTATAGCTTATAGTTTATGGTAAATCACTTAATCCCTTGAGACAGACTATAAAAGGACTGGTTCATTTAAAAAAGTTTTATTATTTTTATAGACTCCTGATTCTCTTACCAGATAATTTGTAATATGTACAGACTACTAAACAATTGTTATACAAAAATTAATAATTTGAAGTACCTACATCTAGCTGAATTAAATCATTTAATCCCTTGAGACAGACTATAAAAGGACTGGCTCATTTAAAAAAAGTTTTACTATTTTTATAGACTCGTGATTCTCTTACCAGATAATTTGTAATATATACAGACTACTAAACAATTGTTATACAAAAATTAATAATTTGAAGTACCTACATCTAGCTGAATTAAGTTAAATGCATTTTGTCCAATACCAAAAGAATCATATTTAACAAAATAGTTACAGCTTTCCTTAATATTGCAGCTTTATTTATGTTGTGTTGATATAGAGACATTAAAAGGACAACACAGTGTTTAACAGCATGGAATGGGGAGCTGGGGCGACTAGGTTTGAATCCCAGCTCTGATACTTATTAGCTCTACTATTTTGAGGAAGTTATTTAACCTGTATCTTAGAGTTTTTCCATCTGTGAAATAGAAATAATAAGAGTAGTTAACTCACAGTGTTGATGTAAATAGTAAATAATAGAGCCTACGAGAGTTTGTGTTAAGTGTTGTTCCTATTACCACATGCATTTCCCCCACATTAATAAGGGTTATTTAAAGAAAAAAAGATGTTTTTTGTCTTAAATAATTAAGCATTTAAGGCAATTTTCAATGTTCTTTGATAGAAGTAGACCAATGCATACTTGTTTTTGTTTTTTTTTTTCTATTTCAGAAAGCCTAGATCATGGAATCATGTAAGTGAATTTTAGAATGTCTTCCTAACTAATGCAAGTTCCAATTATTTTTTACTTCTTTTTGCCTTCCATGATATTCAGAGAATGCTGTGCAATTACTGTTTATTATATTGTATTGATTTCAGTTGAATTAAAATTTCTATGTAAAGTAGCTGAGGATTAGATTTATGCATTTTGACAAAGGTATACAGTGGTTCTGAAACTGTCTCTAAGTTAGAGAGATAAATTGGATAATATAGAATAAAATTATCTAATACTAACCTAACTCACTCACAAACCAAATAAAAAAGGCAAAAGCCTATTTCAATGGAGTTGACAAAGAGGAATGTAGTGGAAATGGCTGCCATTCTTTGCCTTGTAGCCTCTGGATCAGATTGTCTTCATTCTTTGAATATATTTGGCTGGCAATAGATGAGTTGGTAATGACTTATTCTGGGCTATGGCTTAACTGTATTGTTGCTTCTGTGCTTTAGCTATTTGTTCAAGAGAAACAATGAGTAAATGAATTGGATCTTAAAGCATCATATAAAAAAGTCTTATCTATGTCATAGCAGCCTCTGTTTTTCTATGTCTTTTTCAACAATGTCAACCATAGTGAGCCACTATTACTGACTAAAAGTTTCTCTGTTTTTTATATATATCCTAAAATAAACAGAGGCTAACAATAGTGACTATTATTTTATAAATCTTGAAATGACTAACTAGTGGAAGAAGAATAAGTAAAAATAAAAATGTCAAATATTGAATTGTCCCATTAGATCCCCTTTTCTGCACCTGGAGATAGGACATAGCTTCACTAATCTTCATTTGGAAATGTGGACTCTCTAAGATAGTGGAACTTGATATATAAAGAGTATGTCAAAACTGATTCTGCATGTTACCCATGTTTTAATGTCAATCTGAATATATTTAGCTATGCTCAAGACATAGTCTAGTCTGAGTATGGACATACTCTCTCCTTAGAATTTCACTAAACACTTTTATTTTAAGGGTAATCATTTCCTTGATCATTCATTTCCTGGGAGAGTTCTCCAAATGAGAACATGTGAGATTATTTTAGGTTGACAGCTCTCCAGTGGCAGCTTACTTAAACCAGTAATAAGCTCATTAAATCTAAAGATTTCATAGAAACTGTGATAAGAGACACAATCAACTTAAGGGCTTTTCAGGGAAAAAAATCATAAAAGTATACTTTAAAACAACTGAATAAGAGCTATTTGATTGCCATCTTTCCAAGTACCACCAAGTCACTCTCAGATTGATGGATAATGAATACCAGAAATTCACAAGCCTCACTGTTCATTTCAGCAATGTACACCTTGCCTGGAATATTCTTCATTCCTTTCATCTATCAAAATCCTGTCCACTTATCAAGGCTGAGCTCACTATTTCTCTTCCATAAAAATCTCTCTGAATATGACAGCCTTCAATAATTTTCTCCTTCTCTGAATTTCTATGGTGATTTTAGTCTACGTGATCTTGTTTAGCATTTCATCACAGGGTTTTGTTTAGAAATTCTATTTTTAGTGCTACAATCCTATTTCACATAATTATTTACTAACTACTTCTATTTAGCACTATATGCCAAATTATAGGAGCTTCTCAAATCTGAAAACATTTGATCTTTTGTAGGTTGAATTTCCTGGAAAACAAACTCAGAGAGATTATTATGCAGGACATTTATTAGGAAGATATTTATTTTGGGATAAACATCTGTGGAAGATGGGGAGGGGAGGTTGGGAAAAAAGAAAAGTAGTGTTGTGATTTAGTTTCACAATGTTCTCAGATGACTCCCAGGGAACTCTGAAACTGGGATGGGCTCTTCAGAGGTGTCCTACATTGGAACAAAGAAGGTAAATCTTCAGATTCCCTCACTAAACAGTCATTGGAGATAGCACATCCAAAGAAGATGGATGAGACAACTCTAATTAAAACTCTAATTAAAAGCAATTTATTTATTTATTAAGATTTTATTTATTTGATAGAGTAAGAGAGAGAGGGAGCACTAGTGGGAAGAGGGGCAGAGGGGGAGGGAGAAGCAGGCTCCCCCCCTGCCCCGGGGAGAGAGGCCTTAATCCCAGGACCATGGGATGATGACCAGAGCCAAAGGCATCTGCTTAACCAACAGAGCCACCCCAGTGCCCCAAAAGCAATTTATAAAAAGGACTAAAAACTGAGAGTTGCCTGCTGACAGTCACAGTAACTGGGGAATTAAGTCTTTCAGTTCTGAATAGAGATTTAGTTGGCATGTAACAGTATCCATTACAAAGCCTTAAATATGAAAACTAGAAAAACAAAAAAGGAAAAGTCAGAAAAGCAGCTCAACTGGATGCATCAATTAACAAAGATGCAGTACTGGGTTATAGAAAACTACACCAACGCAAATAAAGACCATAAAATGGATATATATTTGCCCCTCTCTGTAAAGCAGAACAACACAGCAGGATTATTTTGAAATCAGAATTCTCCATGGGATTGTGTGGTTTCTTCATCTAGACTATATTGCAGCCCAACTTCATCTTCCCAGATCTGCTTCCTTTTTTCTATTATACACTTATTCTCCCAAAGGCACACTCCCTAATAAAATTCCTGCTAGGGAATTTGCATTTCAAAATTTAATTTAATAGCATATAGATGGCTTCTTGGAATCAGAAAATGGAAATATGGCTTTGAACTTTCTGGAGCACTAGGGTATCTGAAGAACCACTCCAAAATAGCAAAAAAGTTTTAGTCTAAAATTACCACACTGAAGATACAAGATGAAAGAATCCACACTACACCATATATTGCAAATCATATTTAACAGAAAAGTAGACTCTGGATTATGAAGTCTTCCCTTAATGCAGTGTCAGCTCCTAATGATAGGACAATGGGAGGCTACAACTGCATGGTACCTGTTTCTAGAGCATAAGCTAGCTGATCAGTATCACTTTAATGAAATGTCAAGACTCAGTGATAGGCTACATATAGAAGCCTCACTGGAGATCTGAGATATGAGGTGGTATAAAGCAGCAATGTATCACAAGGGGGGGCAGTGTTGGAAATGGTAAGATACAAGGGGTAGAAGTAGATTATGAGACATCTGAAGAATTAAGAAGGGGAGATGAACACTTAAGAGAGAATTTAACAGTGGAAAAGTCATATTAAAGGTTTGAGGGACATTGTATCAATGGAAGGCAAAGAATTTGATAAAGTGACTAGGAACATAAAGGATATGAGAAACTGGCTTTGAGGAATCATGGATATTAAATGATCAAATAATAAATACATTAACATACACGATAGAATGATATTCTCAACTTAGTTTTAAAATTTTATGTATGTGTTGTGTATTTGCTATATATTATGAGAAAATAAAAATTTGGTTAAAAAGTAACAATACTAGGGATGCCTGGGTGGCTCAGTCCATTAAGCATCTGCTTTTAGCTCAGGTCATGATCCCAGCGTCTTGGGATCGAGTTCCACATTGGGCTCCTTGCTCGGCAAGGAGCCTGCAAGGAGCCTGCTTCTCCTTTTCCCTGTGGCTCCCCCTGCTTATGCCTGCTCATACTCTCTCGTTCTCTCTCTCTCTCTGATAATTAAATAAATAAAATCCTTTTTTTTTAAGTAACAATACTAAATATTTAGTTTGTATGTACCACATAATTTATTAGATGCTGTTTATTCAAAAAGACAAGCACTAATTCAACAAATACTTATTGTCTACTATGAATTAGTGTTCTTAAGGATGAAGATATGGAATAAGCAAAATAGGTATTCCTGCCTTTATGACATTTACATTCTAGTGGGTAATTACGTTTTGCAGATCTCTTATTCAGTAATTTTCTAAAGTGTCTTAACATAGCACAAAAGCTATTAAAAACTGAATGCTAGACTCTCTATAACTAGCATTCTAGATGAAAATCAATGTGTACCTCTTAGATGAACTCTCATGAGATTTGGAATAAAAAATGAAACAGAAACTATCTTTTGTACTTTTTCAGCTTCTTTTCTTCTGTAAACAAATTGATGGGATGTTTTTCTATTGGACGCTGAGAGGCAATTACAATAACAACAGAAGAAAAGATTTTGATTCTAGCTCTGAACTTGCAGCTAAAAGTATATGTTCTTGACCTTATGACTTGTGTCACAGTCTCACAGGTAGTCAATTCTTAGGACAGTCTGTTGTTCTCATTTTCCAGGACTCATCCTGGAGACTCAGTTTTGGCTTCTCTTACAGATATTTGAACAATTTTGTTAGTATTCAATTATCTACAAAAATCTCTTCTTACTCTAAATACCTAGAGTGATTACTGTTTCCTTCAGTGAACTTGTACTGATCATGTAAATAGATTATCTTATCACTCAAGATGTTTATAGTATAGAGAAACAGGTTAGCATATACCTCTCAGAAGATGGATATATTCTTTTTACTTTGCTAATTAAACTGAATTCAATCTACCTGACAATAAAATAAATTCAAAAAATAGAAATAAGAGTCTGACTTGCTCTATTAGGTAACTGCAAATAAACATCTTTTTTAGTTATAACTAGACTCAATTAGTCAGTAATAACAAAACAATACTCAACAATTCCTCTACTCATTATCAGTGGACTTTGTTTTCCAATGCAACAAAATAATACAACTGTCCCTCAATTCCTAAGTAAGAGGAATTATTTCTCACTCACTATCTGACCTTGGCTAAGACATCATCCTAGAAAGTACTTTGTATGTGAACATGCTAAGAGTCTTCTCTTCTTCTACTGTATTTTTTAAATCTTATTTTATTTAAACTCAGTTAATATATAGCATATCTTTAGTTTCAGATGTAGAGTTCAGTTAATTATCAGATGCATATAACACCCAGTGCTCATTACATCATGTGCCCTCCTAAATGCCCATCATCCAGCTTCCCCATCCCCCCACCCACTTTACCTCCAGCAACCCTCATTGTTTCCTATAGTTAAGAGTCTCATACTTACGTTTCAATAATGTCTCCATCTCTATCATTGTTAATCCTATCTTCATTCATTTCTGTCTCAAATGAATTTCATTTCTCTTTTCACAGCTAAATGTTCATTTGTATTTAAACAGAATTTATCAGGCTTCATGAAACTTTGTAAATGAATGAGTTCTATTTGGCCATAAAATTTTTCAAATTTCTGCAAGGTCCAGGCTTTATTATTGAATGTCAGACATGACATTTGCTTATATAATAACATAAGAGACCCACATGCAACTTTATCTCTCTCAGATTCATCTGTTTATATTCCAGCATAAAGAACTTCCCCATCCCTCCCTAGAGACGTGTTTACCTTAGGAAATAAAGTCTATTTATTTCTCTATGGTAAAAGAACAGCAGATACGACAGCTACTCTATTTAACCAAGTCTTAAAATTTCATCTTCTTCTGTGGTGCAAGCTTCACTATCAGTTCAAGTACATCTGGCCTATATCATGTTACCCTGTGGAGAACTGTGGCAAGGGGAACCAGTAATGCTAAGATGATCTGTGAGTAAATAAGTCTTTTCTGATCAAGAGATATATTTCCCGTCAGAATAAATGAGTAAATGTAGACATGGAAAAACTTAACAAGGCCATATTTTCACAAAGGCTTAAATTATGATGATTATTTTCTCCCATCAACTCATTAAGAACTTAACAGTCTTCCAGGGGCGCCTGGGTGGCTTAGTCATTAAGCATCTGCCTTTGGCTCAGTGCGTGATCCTGGCATTATGGGATCGAGCCCCACATCAGGCTCCTCCGCTGGGAGCCTGCTTCTTCCTCTCCTACTCCCCCTGCTTGTGTTCCCTCTCTCTCTGGCTGTCTCTCTCTGTCAAATAAATAAATAAAATCTTTAAAAAAAAAAAAAAAAAAGAACTTAACAGTCTTCCAGAGACTTACATGCCTTTTTACTACTCTTACACTTGGAGACACTTTTTAAAAACTCTAACTTCATATGCAACTAAGATATATCTCCATTATGAAGGAAATATACCAAGACTGGATCTTTAAAAATTTGTAACTCTGCATTTTTGTTCAAAGTTTTAACTCTGCCTAGCATGTGTTCTATGCTATGTTCATGCTGAACATATAAACAGATAACATCTCCTTCTTGCAACAGTTTCTTATAAAACTCTACAATGACATAAATCTTTCTGGCTACTTTAATATTTATATGTACTTTTATTCAATCCTCTGCTTCTCTCGTATTATCTTCTTCAAGGTATAATTTGTTTTTCAACAATATTCCCTTTCAGTCACCTTTCTCTATCATGTTAATGATGGTCATATTTATATATACTGATGGATAAATAATATCCACATTTTGTCATTTAAAATTCAACTACCATTTATATAGGAATGAATGAATGATCTCATTCTTCCTGAACATCCTCTAGGCCACAAATGTCTTAAAACTTTTCATATAGTTCAGAGCATATTTTGATTAAGATGCTTATGTTATGGATCATCCTTGCTACAAATATAAGCCTCAGTTAAATACTGAATTATAGAAAGACTCCCCTCTCCCCCCCCCAAGATGACAGAGTACAGGAAAATGGAAAAGCCTCGGGATATAACACCAGAATTGAGGATGATTTCTGGTCAAGAGGGTGCTTTGAGTTTCACATCTTGGCAGTTCTCTGCTACAAACACCTCATGATTATTATAGTTCTTCATTCTGTAGCAGAGGACTAGTTGACTTTGTGACAAGGCATAATTGGAAGCACAATGGCTAGACTAACTTTCATTAGTCCATTTAACAGCCCTGTTAACATCCTCTTTGGTTATACACACAATGCCCATTTTGGGGATCATAAAGTCTGTGAATCTTACATAAGCTAGTACAATTGGAGGGCCCAGAAATTTTTAGGATGCACAAAAGGTTTTGCAGAATGGATGTATGCTTTCTTTAGTAGTACAGGCTTCTCAATAGCATACCTGTTTTGAGTTTATTGGCTTCTCACCTATTAATCATGGGGAATGACATCGACTAGACATTGGTTTTAAGCATCTAAACTCTACCTATCTTACTCAATTTGATGGAGTCTACTCAGAGTCTTGGCTTCCCTGGAAGCCTGTATTCTTATTCCTGAATCTGCCAGCCATCTCTTAACCTTTTGCATGGCACTACATAATTTTAATATCCTGTTAATGCTGCTGCCACAAAGATATTTCTTATAACTAACTAATTGAGAGAATCATAAGCTGTTGGATTTTCAAACACTTTAAGACTGTAAATTATAGTGTTCTCAATTATCTTAGTTTTCAGACCTCATGCAGACATTGTCATTGTAAGAAGAAATGTATTCCCTTTTACGGTTGTTTGCTTTGCACACTAGTTATTTTCTTATGTAAAATTTTCTCCTTTGGGGAGCTTTGCTAAAACTATAAACAAGCAAGCAACATATACCAATATTCTGAATATTTTCTTTTATTATTCCCCATGTTAAAAAACTTGTTGGCTTCAAATTTGCTTCTGATAGTATGAATGAAATTTACCAAATCTTTTACTTAAGCTTAATAAGAATCATTGGCCTTCTAGCTTTCATACTGAATTTTTGATACCTAACTTTTAACTACTAAGACAACATCAGTTTTTCATGTGTATGTATGTATGTGAGTATCTGTTTTAGGTTTTGTCATGAGGTTTGCCCCTCATTTCCAAGTTAGTTAGGTTATTATACTTAGCAGCAAGGAACCAATT
Organism: Ursus americanus; assembly: GCF_024610735.1. Lineage (NCBI taxonomy): Eukaryota > Metazoa > Chordata > Mammalia > Carnivora > Ursidae > Ursus > Ursus americanus. The sequence goes on along the minus strand of NC_142136.1, from coordinate 36,939,145 downwards.
CCCTAAGTACAGAACGTTAAGCAAGATAAAGGCTGACATAAAATTTCAACTGTAGGCAGTTCAGGCTTGGTATGGCAATATTCAGTCATTAAGGACCCATAATGCTTTACTCCTTCCTACTAATTCACCTATAAGGATATGTCAATCTTCTTCACATATCAAGACACTGTTGTAGCCATCACATCCACATTCAAAGAAACATAATGAAAGAAAGGGCAGGGGAGTAGAGTCTTTAGTCATTATTACCAGAAATATGCCAGAAAAGGCTACTTCTGCTTATATCTCATAGCCAGACTTCAGGCACATGGCCAGACCTAGCTGCAGGAGAGATAAGAAAATGCTGTCTTTACCGAGTGGTAATATATCCAGGTAAACTTATATTGCTGAGGAAAAGGGAGAGAATGCATATTAGGAGACCATTAATAGTCCCTGCTAAACCTAGAGAAGAGATAATTCCAATCTTATACAAATTCTTTTTAAAATAGAAAATATGTAAACCTATTCAATTTTTTCTTTTGGGCTAATATAAATTTTTATAACCAAACCCCAACATAGACACTATAAGAAAATGAAACATAAACCAATCCAATCAAATGCAATACAAAAAAAAATCTAAATAAAATACTAACACACACATAATCACACACACACACACACACACAACACATCCCAGTAATATGTTTTAGTAATTCATATTAAAGATGGTTCAACAATTGAAAAGAGGAAATTCCTTAAAAGACTACTTTAATAGATGAAAGGAGAAAAGTATATGATTATTTTAATAGATGGGAAAACATTAAATACAATTTAAAGGATATTTAATTAATAAATCAACATTTATATAATATAGGTTGACTTTATACCAGGACGTCACAATTTTAGGTACTACATATGGTAAAATAAAAGAAAAATCTCCCTACTGCCTTGGAGCTTAAATTCTAGGGGGAAAAAAAAATCTCTCAGGATACTGAGAATAAAAGAGAATTGCTTAACATGCCAGATTATCAGAAATATCTAGTAAGGGGTTAATCTCCAAAATATAACTCCTACAACTCATGTAGTAGAAAAAATTTAATAAGCTGATTAAAAAATGAGCTAAAGACTTAAACAGACATTTTTCCAAAGAAGACATACAAATGGCCAAAAGACATATCAAAAAATGTTCAATATCACTAATCACTAGGGAAATGCAAATCCAAACCACAATGAGGTATCACCTTAAATTTGTCAGGATGACTAACAACAACAATGACAATAACAACAAAAGACCCCAACGGTTGGCCAGAATGTGGAGAAACTGGAACCCTCAAATGCTATTGGTGGGAATGTAAAATGGTGCAGCCACTATGAAAAACAGTGTGGGGATTTCTTAAAAAATTAAAAATTGAACTATCATATGCTCCAACAATTCCACTTCTGATTATTTGCCTAAAAGAATTGAAATTCAGATCTCAAAGATATATTTGCACACCTATGTTCACTGAAGCACTATTACAACAGCCAAGATGTAGAAACAACCTAAATACTCATCAACAGATAAATGGATAAAGAAAATGTGGTATATACGCATATACATATATACATACATATATACATACAATAGAACATTATTCAGCCCTAAAAAAGAAATTCTGCAATACATGACATCATTGAGGACATTAAAATAAGCGAGTCCACAGAACAACAAATATTATATGATTTCACTGATATAAAGTTATTAAAATAGTCAAATTCATAGGATAAAAGAGTGGAATGGTGGTTTCCACCAAATGATGTCGGGGGACATGGGGGATTACCAATGAACACAGTTTCAGTTTAAGCAAGATAAATAAGCCCTAGAGATTTGCTGAATAACACTGTAGCTATTGTCAACTACAATGGACACTTAAAAAACTATTAATGGGGTAGGTCTTATGTGAAGTGTTCTTACCACAATAAGTTTTTTTTTTTTAAGTAGATTAGTTATAATACTTAATGATGACACTTTATAAGCTTTCACATCAAAATAATGAAAAGGTATACATGGCTTCTATCGACTGTTATTTTGCACATTATTAAAGATGTACTGGCGAGTAAAGTGAGACAAGAAAATGACTTTGAGGGAGAACTTTTAGGAAGGAAAAGATTAAAGATTCTTTTCCTCTTATGAGATTGAGACAGAAGAGCTGCGTGGGAAGACTAAAATAACATGATTGTCCCAAATATTTTCCAATAAAATCAGTTACAAACCATGAACCAATGAATGTACCAAAGAAAGTCCTTTCAAATCCATGGAGAGAGACTGGATTATTTAAAGTATGATGGTGGGGAGGGGGGTGGGGGAATGGGATAGACCGGTGATGGGTAGTAAGGAGGGCACATATTGCATGGTGCACTGGGTGTTATACACAACTAATGAATCATCGAGCCTTACATCGAAAACCGGGGATGTACTGTATGGTGACTAACATAATATAATAAAAAATCGTTATTAATAAAAAAAAAAAAAAAATAAAGTATGATGGTGGTACAATCAAGTTTTTTTACAGAAAAAAAAATTAGATATATGCCCTATGCAAATGGAAACTAACAGCCTTAAAACGAAGATCAATTCTTTGAAACTGACAAGAAATATAGAAGACTACCTTATGTCCCCAATAAAAATTTAGAGAAAAACACAATTTATTGAGGTGAGAATGGATTAATTTAAACACAATAACTTTAAAATTTCTTTACAAAAATGTCACCATAAGGGAAGTAAAATTATAATCCTTGGAATGGAACAAACTATTTTGCCACATATTAGTACAAGCAAAAAAACAAAAAAAGAAAAGAAAAAAAAAGCAAAGATATTAATGAATAAAGGAAATGAACAATTGATTCACCCAAGAGACAGCTTTATATGAAAAGAGGCTTAGCTTCATTAGATAATTAGAAAAATGCAAATCAAAACCTTGAGAAATCATTTCACATACTTCAAATCTTTAGCAATCTTTATTTTTTTTTTAAAGATTTTATTTATTTATTTGACAGAGATAGAGACAGCCAGCGAGAGAGGGAACACAAGCAGGGGGAGTGGGAGAGGAAGAAGCAGGCTCCCAGCGGAGAGCCCGATGTGGGGCTCGATCCCATAACGCCAGGATCATGCCCTGAGCCGAAGGCAGACGCTTAACCGCTGTGCCACCCAGGCGCCCCAAATCTTTAGCAATCTTTAAAATGTAAAATAAATCTAAGTGTTTGAGATATGCTTAGATGATACTAGTGTAATTCAGAATTTGTACAAATTATATTGTACAGTAGGAAACTGGAGGGTGATAATACTGAAAGAAGATGAACCACCATATCTACTTAAATAAAAACCCTAGAGAAATTCTCACTCACCTGCCCAAACCAACGTACATAAATGTGATCATTAGAGCATTGTTTGTTGAAATGAAAGTTGTAAATAATTTAGTACAATAGGAAAATAGATTAATAAAGTATACATTTTATAGTAAATCATATACAGAATTTAAGTGATATATAAAGTTTATCAGAATAAATTCCAAAAACATGATGTCGAATGGAAAATTATACTTGGGAATAAGTATTCTGCAAAATACAATTATTATTTTTTAAGATTTATTTATCTATTTTTGAGAGAAACAGAGCATGAGGGGGAAAGGGGAGAAGGCAGAAGGAGAGCAAGAATCTCCAGCCGACTCCCCACTGAGCACAGAGCTGGACGAGGAGCTCAATCTTGAGATCATGACCTAGGCCAAAATCAAGATTCAGAAGCTTAACCCACTGAGCCATCCAGTTGTCCCAAAACAATTTCTTGAAAAAAAATTTGATGTAGAAACAGTATAAAGACATGCAAGGAAATGCTAAACATCAAATTTACTCTAGAGACTAGATGAAGAAAGAAGAAGGAAAAGGGTAATGTTTGATTGCTTATATTATCTTACAGTATAAAAAATACTAGGAAGGAAAATATTGGATATCATGGTTATTTTTCCTCCCTTTGAAGATTATTTTAATGAAGATGATTTCAGCAGAAAACAATAATTACAGTTTTAAGGTAGCCAATTAGTTACTATGCATTTGCTGTGATGTAAAGGTCTCTAAAAGCAATAAACACTTGCTTCCAGTTAATTTTAAAGACCTTTGGTTCATTGTTACAATTTAATTTCTAAAGTAATTTCCATGCTAATTAAAACCTTTAGTACCTGCACTGAAGGATCCTATCAAAAGCAACTTAATTTTTTATGAATTTGGAAAATAAATCTAGCCTTTAGAAGATCTGAAGTAATAAAATGTGATATCTGGGAAGCACTAGCACTGGATTACAGTGATAAGAATAGTTTTCTCATAAGCCACTTCCTCATTTTACCCTTTTGTTTCAAGTAAAATTAATTACCAAGAATCCATTAAACGATATGGGAATTTATAAGAACAAATATTTGGAAACAAGCCCTCATGATCTTTCCTTATTTTCCAAGTAATTATGAGCCCTTTTTCAAAGGAGATATTTATGATTGGTTGCAAATTCCCATATTAAAAAGATATTAAAAGATTTGTATCTAAAAGGTATTCATCAAATAGGTATGAACAAAAAAATATGTCCACATTGTGCTGGAATTTGAGACTAAAAACAGGTGAAAAGTTGTAGCCCCTGCCTTCAGACATTCAAATAAAGTTAACTTATTTGACTGATACTGATAATAGCCTAATCAAGGAAATAGATGCATAGGAAAAGAATCTATTCTGTAACTATTTCAACAAAAAAATCAAATCTCTTTCAACATAACTATGCAATTCAAACCATCAGCCTTCAGCTCTGCCACTCACTAAATGTTGGGCCTTGAAAAATTACATAATTCCTTCAAGCCTCGATTTCTTCATTGGTAGAATAAGACTAATAATACCATACAGAGTTGTTAGGATGAAATGATATGATCCATTAATGTATAATAGAACATAATACAATGCTTGGAACAACAGCAACACTATTAGTTATTGTTTAAAATTTATTATGTCAGCAAAATTATTTTTAATAAGCAGATCATTTTCTATGCAATACATTACAGGTTGAGTATTTAAATAAGACTTTAATTTGTGAATATATGCTTCATATTTATGATTTTTAAAAATCTAAGTTAAAATATGCAGTTCATCCTACCAATGTGGCCCTTGTAAATGAACTGCATTTTGAATTAAGCTCTCAGTCAACTGCAGTTTTGAAATATCACATTGTAAAATATATGTCATATGCGTGGAAAAATTCAGTCCTACTGTTTACATTGAAATAAAAAGAATACCAAAAATGATAAATAATAGGGAAAATAACCCATGGATAGTGTTCTAAAAAAGAAATGTAGGCCAATTTAACAAAAAGTTACACCAGTTATAGGCACAAATACTTCTGTTATGATTAAATACTTGATTATCAACTTTTAAATTTTATTTCACTATGTGAACATTTATGTATGTAGCAGTAAACTAAAAAGTAAAACATGAAAAATAATAAGAAAGTTAGTTTTGAATCACAGTGAAACTGGAAAAGAATCTCCAACTATGAAATAGCATATTCATTGATAGGAATACCATGAGTCTTAGAAAAGAGAGGATGATTAAAATGTCTGCTGCTATATAGCACCCTGTGTATTCCTTTATGTAATACTTACAGTTGTCTTTGTAAATCTTTTAGCCCTTGAATATGTGGGCTGCTTACGTATTTATTTATGAATTCAATAAATTTCATTAAGTGACCCCTGTATACCTACCATTCTGGTAGATGACCTAATAGAATCTTAGATTTATTTTGAATCTTACATAACTGTTACAGTTCTTAATGCATAGTAGATACTCAGCAAAAACTTGTGATTGGCCAAAAAAATGAATGAAGGTGATGTGTACTGGCTGATTTAGATTAGGAAGTTAAAAAAAAAAAAAAAGCCAACACTGCCACATTAGCTTAATTAGCAGCCAAATATCACTTTAGGTAGAAAACTTGGAAAAAAAAAATCATAGTAACTATACCAGCTAAAAAATACACTGAAAAAAGTATGAAAAAATCATTTATGCAGATTAAAAGACCAAAATAGTTTATTTCAACTATTTTGTCTCTTATAAATAATGCTGCAATGAACATTTGTACACAAGTTTTGCACTGACATTTTTATTTCTATTGAACAGATACCTAGGATTAAATTTGTTAAATCATATGGTAACTCTACACTTAATATTTTGAGAAATTGCCAAACTATTTCCCAAAGTGCCTACACCATTTCATAGCCCTACCAGCAACATATGAGAGTTCTAATTTCTCCACATCTTCACAAAAACTTACTGTCTTTTTTTTTTAATAGCTATTCTGATGGGTCTGAAGAAGTATCTTATTGTAGTTTTAATATGTATTTCTCAAATGTCCATCAACTGATAAACAAAATGTAGCATATCTAACTAACGGGAAATTATTCAGCAGTTAAAAAAGGAATGAAGTCAAATACATGCTGCAATATGGATAAACCTCAAAAAGAATTACACTAAGTAAAAGAAGCCAATCACAAGATCACATATTATATGATTTTATTTATATCAAATACCCAAATAAGCAAATCTAGGTACCAAAAAATAGGTTAGTGGTTGGCTAGGGTTAAGGGAGTGAGTGAGTACAGATGAGAGAGAACGAGGAGTGACTGCTAAGGGATACAAGGTCTGTTTTTGGCATGATGAAATGTTCTAAAATTAGATTATGATGATGCCTAAAAATTATAAAAACCATAAAACCATATGGTGATGGCTATAAGCCATAAAAACCAAGACTTAAGTATAGAGAACACATTCTGATGGTTACCAGAGGGGAGTTGGGTGAGGGTATGGGTTAAATAGGCAATGGGGATTAAGGAGTTCACTTGTCCTGACAAACAGTGGATGTTGTATCGAAGTGTTGAATCACTATATTATACACTTTAAACTAACACCCTATGTTAACTATACTGAAATTAAAATTTAGAAAACCATAAAAACCATATGGTGATACACTAAAAATCTTTGAATTGTACATTTTAAGAAGCTGAACTTTATGGTAAGTTATGTCAATAAAACCTATAAATATGAATTTTACAATTTCAACAAAAAATTAAACATTAAATAATTAAATATCATAAATTATTTCAGTGACTATTTTTGTGGATACCACAATACTTGTTTCAAATTTCGTAATTTATTCATTTACTCAATAAATATTGTTTGAGAACCTATAACATGTGGGGTACTATGGTAGATATTAAAATAACATTGATGAAATAGACAAACATTTTCCTGTCATTATGCAGATTAGAAATCCTTAACACCTCGGCAAACATCACTGATTTTCATATTTTTAAGCAGAAGAACACTTTCTTCAAAGGAACTTTTATGTGTATGAACATGTAAAAGAAGTGCTATTCTTATTGAATCAAGGGAGCCTTATCCATTCATTTTGTTCCAAGCTACCTGTCTTATGGGCCCTGTGAAATCTTTTGATTTTTACAAAATTTATGACATAAGTGAAAATTGTGTCACACACTTTCATATGGTTTCTGGTCCAGTTTTATCTAAACATTTATGATATCCCAAAGATAATGCCATTATAATTGTAAATAAGCTTTACAATTCTTCAATTTATTCTCTAATGATTTAGCTTTTAAATGTAATTCAGGACTTCTGTTTATAACAAATCATGTAATTCTGAGGAAAAATTAAAGAACAGACCAGTAATTAAAAATCCCTCTGACAACTCTGGAAAGCTTTACAGGCTAATGAAGAAATACTAGACAGCATCTAGAAGAAGATAGAAACCCAGAGGGATGAGTTCTGATTGGCATTTTTACACTTATACACATTGGCAATTTTCAAAGAGGCAACTGAAACACAGAGATGCTGAGTAGAGTTTTCAATATTAACAAAGGTTAGGAGGAACTGCCAAAGAAAGGCCTAATAACTTCCACTCCCCTACGACTCCCTTGCTTTTCCCCTCTCCCCGCCACCCCACAGGCATATCCATAGGATTTCAATTTTAACCCCGAGATGTTATACTCCGGAGTGACAGTGAACAGGAGATGAATTAGCTTCTCAGGAACTGAGGCTGAGGGTTAAATCTTTTTAATTCGTTATTTAATTTGTACATTAGACTGATTCTGTATTGCTAGAGTCCTAAGATGCCACCAGAAAGCAAACACACATCTGCGTTGGAGAGAGACAGTCTGGTCTTAGGTCCCCAGATATACTAGATTCATTGATTTTAAGATGACTGTTGACTGTCTTCAAGGAAATAAATGACTAGTTTGAGATTTTCTTTAGTAAACTGGAATCTATGCTACACAACCAAATGCACATTCTAGAACTGAGAAATACTTTGATTGGAATAAAAATCCCAATGGATGTGTGTAACAGCAGACAGAAGAGAGAACCAGTAAGAACTAGTAAACTGAAAATTAGGTCAATAGGTGCACTGAATTATAGAGAAACAAAAAGATGGAAAATAAGTAAAGAAAATGAGATGCTGGTATTAAGAGTAAAATGTTTAATGTGTATAGTTGAAATTCCAGAAGAAATTTTTTGTTCCTAGGGTTGTTTATAACTCAATTAATATCTGTTTTAAATAAACTATGTTTACTTACTAAAAACAACTCTTTCTTTTAACTGATACTTTTTTTTTTTACCTTGAGTCATATTATATTCTTAAAGTTCCCCTTAAACCTTATTTTCTTTGTAAAGAACAAAGGAAAGATAGATCTCATCTGCTGAATGTGCTGGGAGAAGCCATGATTATTTACTGTTCTTTGGCTTAGCTCAGTGGTAGGCATAGCCAGGCTAATTGTGCCCATTCTAAGAAAGTCTCCCCTGAAGCTTTCCCTAAAAGGCAGGGATATTTCTGTGTTTATGGACATTCAGATCTCGAGTGCTCAACAAGTATTAACTGCTTTGTATCATTTTCATTCTCTCCTATCTCAAATATGATCGAATACATTGCTTCAGTCCTTCAGTTTAAATTTTGATTTCTATAGCTTTTGGTTTTTAATTTGTGGATGGAGAGGAAAAGCCTATGGGTTTTTTGTTATTTTTGTTAGTTGGTTGGTTGGTTTTGTCTTTTCTTGTTGTTCTCAGCCTTTCTCTTTGATTATGGCTTTGTGTATCCATAGCAAATCTTCTGGGGAACAGTGCTTCCAGCCCAATATGACTACTGAGAGTATGCCTTCATTTTGTCCTATAGCACCCCTCTCTATCTGATCTAGCCTCATGAACAGAAATTGTACAATGTCAGTGGACTCACGGAACAAAACAAGTTATAGCTCTCTAAAATCAAAATTTCATTCATTTAAAAACCATTTCTCAGGTTTCCAGATGTTATAAGCCAAACTCTTGAAATTGATATAAAAATGCAAAAAAGACATATTGCTTGCTTCCAAGCTAATTGCTGTCAAGTAGAGCAAAGAAATAAGTAAATAAATTATTACAGTACAATAAAGTGTTTTCTTTGGATTAGATGATGAACAGGACACTACAGAAACATATACGCAAGTCACCTTTCATCTTTAATCCTAAAAATACAGGAGGACTATTGGGTATGTTGGTGTTTCATGTTCTTCCAGGAAATATTAGGACAAATGAAAGCTTGTCAACAAAACAACTCCCCCTCCCCTTTTTCCCTTCCAGAACATCTAAAGGGCTAAATTATCTTTCACCTTTGCTACATCTAAGATGATTTAATCACTGAAATCCTGGAAATACAAACTTTTGTTATGAGCTCTATGTCCAACTACTAGACAGAGTCTATAGTCACTGTCTTTTATATGGGCATCCTGTCCTGGTAGTCATATTTAATTTGGAACATTTTCATTAAAGTAGCAAATTGGCAGACAACCAAGAAAAATGACAATTTCTATGAAACAAAATGTGTGGATTGTGGGGGGGGGTAGAGGAGGATGTACTGCAGATGGGGGTAATGAGACTTATTACATAGAGCTTCTGCTACTAATCAACTCCATAATGGATCTGAGGCAGTGACGGTTTCCAGGGGCTAGCAACCTGCTCCTAATGAATCTTTAGCTAAAAACCTGACCTTCATTTTAATAGAAATGTATAAATACCAACTTTATCACTTTCTTGGGAATTTCACCAAGTTATTTTAACCAGAGAAAGCTTCTAATATTAAATGAAGTTGCCTGGGGAAAGATTAGATATCATTATCTACATTTGGTCTTAACAAGGTAGCTAAATATTGTGTCACCATTTAAAGGTGAAGCATACCTTTTTGTTATTGCTAATTGATAGGCCTTGGATTTTGAAAGCATTCTGTAACTTTATAACTCATAGTCTGACAATCCTACCAATCTTCATATATTTATACACATACATAATTGTAAGATATTCTCAGCATGAAATGTATTTGAATATTTAGTAAATGGACAATTCAATCATGTTCTTTTCAAGATACATAGATAGTCTATAAGTGACCCCAGGGTGCCAAGGTGTGAAAAGCCTCAGATTTTACCTTACTTGCAAACTAATGTGTTAGTCTACCACATTTTCATGGATGCTGGCTGAAGACATGATACTCCTGGTTTGAGACCAAGGACTTTATTACTCATGGCAAAGACAGCAACACGAGCATTAACGTATCTACATCAGTTCACCTTGCCCCCAACCTCTGCAGGGTCAGTGGGGATAGGCGCAGAGGGATGTCAGCAAATAAAATGGATTGTGTAACATGAAAGGAATACTGAGCTTAGGAAAACTGGCTCTCTTTATGGATATTAAACATGCTTACCCTCTTCTCTGAAGGAAGATGTCCTCTTCATCAGACGGTAAAGTTAAGTACACTTGTCTCTTCCTCTGAAGGGAGACACTGTATCTTCCAAGGTTGTGCACTATGCAAACATCTTTAAAAAGATGGACTGGGGCGGGGGGGGTGGGGAGGTAGATGGACTGAAAAAAAATTTTAAGAAGGCAAATTAATGTTTTGCTTACAAGAAATAACTAAATATGAAACATTAAAGACACACATAGTATTATCTCATGAGCATGCCACTTGATCAATGATTCTGATTAATCTGTCCTAGAGACTGTGACCCTATCTGTTCAATTGTCATACAACATTTAATTAAGACTGCTATCAACAGGTCTCCGAGTTGCAGGATGAGGCCAATTTAAGTACAGACCTCAACCATCCCCTTAATGTCCTAGACAAAATAAACTGAACAAATCCCATAAAGCACAAAAGTCTACCTTAAAAAGTCATGTGAATTTCTCATTAAATTTCCACCTTTCCCAAAGTACTAATCCACATTGAGACAGTTGTTTTAGCAATTGCATGGACTCTGTCATGGCTTAAAATGTTAAGTTTAGGGCAAGTCCATCATTCATAACAATCCCATATAAGAGGTTGAAGCTGACCTTCTGGTGCTCAGTCCTTTCGCCGAAAATTTCATCTGAAGTCAGGGAAAAATTCCATCAAACTTTTTTAATTGGGGGGCTTTCATTAGAGGAATAACTCCCTGTAAGATGCACGTGAATAATGTGTTCATTTTTCTTTCCAGGAAGATTGCCTAAGTAGCCAAAGAGCCTCATTTTGGAAAGATCTTTCCGGTTACCTGAGGGCTTACCTTAGGGTCTCTTCAGTGTGATATATCAGTTGAGGGCACAAGTTGACAGGGCCTCCGATGTGATTTCTGGAAGGATAGTTCATTTCAAATAGTTCATTGCAAAGAGTACACTTCAAATTGATTTTGAAGTGCGGGTCCCGAGGGCGGAGCAGCTGGAATGCCCACTAAGCCTCGGCGAAGGCTCAGAGAAAAGCAGAATCAGGATCTACACGCGGCAGCTACAATTCCACGCCCCAGAGGAAGCCAGATCTCGCGGGATCTTGAGAGATCTACGGGGGCCCACAGGCAGTCCTGGGACGAGAAACGCGCTTGCGCAGGATGGAGGCTGCGCTGAACGCGTCTTCCTTGACTTCACGTGTCAATGAGGTGTGTGGCTCATATCTTCTGTCGCACCTTCCCCAGTCAGAGTGGCACCGCTGCTGCGCCTAGCCCTGAGAACTCGCCTAGGTGTGGACACCCCGCCTGGCCCACAGCTGCGTGCACTGGGGGGACCGTCAAAGCTACACTGAGGAACAACAAGACAAGTGCAGGCTGAGAACCTACAGCCTCCCGCGGTCCAGCCTGGCCTGTTTGCTCCTGCTTCTAGCCCAGTGAAATCCATCCACCTCACAGACCGACTCTGTTATGACTGTGGGAATCGTGTGGAGATAACATCTGGAGATGTTGACAAATGTTTTGTGTGGTAAGTACAGGGGCTGGGAACCCTTCTTTGCTGTTTCTGATAGCTGTTTCAGTACGATTAAGATGAATGGTGATAGGGGCGCCTGGGTGGCTCACTCGGTGAAGCGTCTGCCTTAGGCTCAGGCCATGATCCCAGAGTTCTGGGATGAGCCCCACATCTGGGTCCCTGCTCAACGGGGGAGTCAGCTTCTCCCTCTCCCTCTGCTACTCCCCCTGTAAAAGATGAATTGCGATCAAATCATGGTCAGTGAAATCTGCCGGGGGATGGCAAGGTTTAAATTTAAAGTGTCTGCAAGGTTTGGGAGACTTACACCAGAATGCTTTCCTTCTTTAAGGAAGGTTTTGTCGTGAACTTTAAAGAGATAGATCATGAGTGTTCTTTCATCCCTCAGACTTGTCTGGGTCTAAAACACCCTCCTCCCCAAGTGTTTCTCTCTCCTTTGCGGTAAAAGTCAGTGTGTCTCATTCCCGTAGTTAAAACCGCACCGTTTTCTACAGTAATCCCCTACTCACGAATATGTTTCATCTGCTATAGTCAGTTCAAAAACAAGGAAATTTTTAAAAAATTTACAGAGTTCTAATGTGATCTTACTTTGGCCCATTATAGAAGGGTTTGGCAAGCAGTATACTTGACTAAGTAGTCATTATTATCCTTGTGATCCAGGACTCTTTCAATCAAACAAAATAATCTAGCTGGCTGAATCAAGAATTAAATTTGGATGCTTTGGGCCTTCTTTTGGCCAGGCTGACACCTAACAGGGTGTTGTAGTTAAGGAAGGGAAGGAAGCATCACATCCCAGAATGAACAGGTGGAATCCTGAATATTCAAAATACATTTATATAATCTCCCACCCCTTTTGTTCTGATCATTGACCAGGAAACAGTGGAAGTGAGCCTTTCCATCCTGGCGATAGATGCATACAGTGACAAAACCTCCTTATTAAACATAAGGAATTTTTGGTTTTGGGAGAAATTAACAAGGTCGTGAAATTCAATCACCTTGCTATTTGTTTGCTTTAGTCAAATAACACAGTAGGTCTAAAATAAACTTGAGTTAATCTTTTTGTTTTATGTTTGCTTCCATGAGAAAGAAATTTTCAAACATTGGTTTTAAAAATCAAACATTGTATACTGTGGAAAATGATAACATTTACCCTAAATAGAGAGGCTATGTATCGTATTGAGAACATTGAACCTGGCTCTTGCTGTGTCTTAGAAAGACTGTTTGCTTCTCTATACATGTTTTCCTGTTTGGGAAATGCAGGGACTGGACAAGCTGGTCATTAACAGATTTTAGTATCTTAACCACAGATAAATAGCTCCTGGAGAGTTTTAACTGGGCTTACATTTGCTTCCCACTTCCCTGTAACACATGAAATCATAAGTAATTGAGTGATTTTGTCTACTCAAATTATTTGGCTAGAAATCTCAAAATATATATATATTTTTTAATAACTTACACATTTCCTAGTTTCCACTCATAATGGTCACATGGTATCATGGTATATTTTATCCCAACTCTATTGACTTACTGAGATAAACGACTTACAGCATTCTGTGAGTTGAAGGTATACAATGTGATTTTAATACACAAAAAATATTCTAAAGTGATTACCACCATAAAGTAAGTTAATGCATCTATCATCTCACATAATTACTTTTTTTGGAGGGGGTGTATTCTCCTAGCAATTTTCAAGTACATAATACAGTATTATTTACTTAGTCACCATGCTATACATTAGATACTCAGAACCAATTCATCTTACAACTTGAAGTTTGTACCCATTGACCAATACCTCTCCATTTCTCCCATCCCTAGCCTTGGCAACCATCATTCTGCTGTTTCTATGAGTTCATTTTTTATATTCCGCATATAAGTTAGATTATACAGTGTTTGTCTTTGTCTGATTTATTTCACTTAGCATAATGCCCTCAAGGTCCATCTGTGTTCCCACATGTGTCAGAATTTTCTACCCTTTTTAAAAAAGATTGTATTTATTTATTTGAGAGTAAGAACATGTAAGTTGGGGAAGGAGCAGAGGGAGAGGGACAAGCAGACTTCATGCTGAGCACAGAGCCCAACATGGGGCTCAATCCCACAACCCTGAAATCACGACCTAAGCCAGAACCAAGCAGATGCTTAACTGACTGAACCACCCAGGCTCCCCAGAATTTCTACTTTTTAATGGCTGAAGTACAGTCCACTGTTTATATATACTCCATCTTTTTTTCTCCATTAATTCATTGTTGGACATTTAGGTTGTTTCCATGTCTTAGGTGTTGTGACAATGCTGCAGTGAACATGGGGGTGCAGATATTTCCAGAGTGATTTTGTTGCCTTCATCTATATACCCAGAAGTGGAATTGCTGGATTATATGGTAGCTCTATATTTATTTTTTATGAATTTCCATACTGAATTTCATAGTGGCTGAAGAAATTTATATTCCCACTAACAGTACATAGGGGTTCCCTTTTCTCCTTATCCTTACCAACTTCTGTTATCTTTGTCTTCTTGATAATAGCCATTCTAATTGGTATGAAGTGCTATGTCATTTTGGTTTGTGTTTGAATTTCTTTGATAGCCATTGATGTTGAGCATTTTTTTATGTACCTGATGATCATTTGTATCTCTGCTTTGCAGGTTTTCTGCTAATTTTTTAATCCAATTATTCATGAGTTTCTGCTATTGAGTTGTATGAATTCTTTACAATCTATTTTGAGTTAATTTTTGTAAGTGGTATAGATAGAGGTCCAGTTTCATTCTTTTCATGTGGCTACCCAGTTTTCCCAATACCATTTATTATTATTATACTTATCCATTAAGTATTCCTGGCTCCCTTGTCAAATATTAGTTGGTATTTTTGATGAATTAGTTTATAAACATAAGCCTATCTTTCTAATGAAGTGGTTAGGAAACAAGTGGGAGAGATATAGAAGGGGAAAATATGACAAATAAAGTATTTAAAGTGAATTTTCTTTATGGAAAAAAATACACTATTCAATAGACCTCTATTTCACTCAGAAACAAACCACATTCCTTATAACTCTGTATAGGAATTTACAAGAATTGCCCACACCATAACCTTACCTCTCTAACCTCACTGCCCATTTCTTTCACTTTGCTGTAGTTACTTCAGCTTCCTTGCCCTGCTTTCAACATACCATCTTTTACACTATTATTTTCTACCTACAGTTCTTGACCCCAGATACAGGCACTGTTTCTTCATCTCCTTCAAATCAAAATCACACTGACTACTCTTTAAAATTGCAATCCTACCTATTATTCCCAGTCTCCTTCACTGTGCCTTATTCTTTCCCCATACCAGTTACCATATTTTAAAATATTATATAATTAATTCATTTAGTATGCACATTGTTGGTACTTTCCCCAGTAGACTGTGAGCTCTATGAGGGCCTGAGTTTTTGTCTGTTTTATTACTTTATCCCAAGTGCCTAAGACAATTACGCCATCACTCTTACCCCCAGTTAGATCACTGTATATTCCTAATGTTTTGGAAGATCCTGTAACACCAGACCTATATTGCCTCATAACAACAACTGTCTGGATCCCAGCAGCATATCTATCCTTTATATGAAGCATTCATTCTTATTTTTAATAAAGTCTCCAATATTCCCTTTTGTTCCCCTGGCAATGAAGCTTGGAGTCATCGTTTATCACCAACCTTTCATTGATCTCTTTTTCTTTTTCCTTTTTCAAACACTGAAGAGGAATTTGAAGTATATTTTGTGTCAATATATGAAAATGTTAATAAGTCAAAATAGAAGACAAATTAGGGAAGTGAAAAATATTTCTCTTTAGCTTTAATATGCTCTTGAATCACCATTATGAAACAAACATTGGACAGTTCCCTTTTTACATTATTTGCTGACCTTGTGGGAATTTGAATTTGAGTTCTCTGAATGTAAGATTTATGAATGGAGTATAAGAAATTTCATTTGGCATGGTAGATTGAGACCAAATAATAATTTTTTAAAAATCTTAAGTTTTATATTAAAAAGTTTACAATTACTGTTGGCTGAGCCTCTAATTAGAAAGATGACACAAGTTTGTTTTAATAATTTCTATTCTAATTTTTTTTATCAAAGCTTCTATTTTTAGAATTTTTTTTTTAATGAAAGACATTCTTTTTAAATTGCAGAGGAGGGAATATATAATTATATTGGAATCTCAGGCTACTTCTTTTTTCTTGCTTATGTGCAACAAAATTCACATGGTAAGAATCTCAGGCTACTTCTTTTCTCTTTTCTTGCTTATGTGAAACAAAATTCACATGGTAAGCAGCCAGTTTGTGAGTTCTGCTATGAAAATGTTCTATATTGCATCATCTTTTTATAGTTATATCTCGCATTTAAAATACTCCTCATCTTTTTTTTTTTTTTAAAGATTTTATTTATTTATTTGACAGAGAGAGAGACAGCCAGCGAGAGAGGGAACACAGGCAGGGGGAGTGGGAGAGGAAGAAGCAGACTTTCAGCAGAGGAGCCTAATGTGGGGCTCGATCCCATAACGCCGGAATCACGCCCTGAGCCGAAAGCAGATGCTTAACGACTGAGCCACCCAGGCGCCCCTAAAATACTCCTCATCTTACATTTAAAATATTTCTTCCCAATATTTTAAACTGAATTGTTATATAACCTATTTCTATTTATCAGTTAATTCAGAGGATTTTCCAGTCTTACCTACTATGACATCAAATTTTTCCTCCTTTCCATTTTGTGTCCTGGGGCCAAACCTTGCTCTTCTTTGTGACTTTGACTCCTAATTAGATTCCTAGCAATTGTCCTTTACCCTGCTTACTTGCACTTGATGTTGAGTGGAAAATGTTCATTGATACCTACTACCCCTGCCAGCATGAGCATCTTTTACTGGTACCTCTTGGCCTTCTCATTTCTTCCATTATAAATATTGACTCTTCAGTCAACTTCTCACAGGTTTAGCACAGGTTTTAATGCTTGGCACATGTGAAAGGAAGGAAATTAATCTATCCTGTTCCATTGCAAATCTCCACTGACCAAATATGGACTTACTAAAATATTTTTAAAATATTTAGAAGCAGAGTGTAAATATCAGTAGCTTTGGAATAGTTTACTGTTATCAGCAATGTTATATTTTTTATAAGTTTACAGAATTTTCCCTATGGAAAATGTAACAGCTATGCATTTAGATGGGATACTTTTATAAGTAATGTGATCTTAGAATTTAGATGAAAGAGACATTTAAGCACTCCTGCTTCTAAATTTTCAAGCTGCATGGTCAAAAGAGTCATCATATATAGCTATACTTAGGGTAATCAACTTGCCCCAGGCCATCAGAGCCAGAGCTGGTCTTCAAATTTAGTGAACAATTCATTTTGCTACTGATAAGACAATACCTCATTCTCAATTAATATGAATAAATTATTACTTTCCTACTTAATTTGAAAAGAAATTAGATTGGGACACCTGGGTGGTTCAGTTGACTAAGCATTAGACACTTGGTTTCAGCTCAGGTAGTGATCTCAGGGTTATGAGATCAAGCCCCACGAAGGGCTCCACGCTAAGCACCTAGTCTGCTTAAGACTCTTTTTCCCTCTCCCTCTATCCCTCCCCGCTGCTCACAGTCTCTCTCTCTCTCTCTCAAATAAATAGATAAATCTTTAAAAAGGAGAGAAGAAAAGGAATTAGATTGAGTGAAACTGTTTTGAGAATTTACTAAATAAGACATTGTAAAATAAATAGTATTTTGGAATGTGAGGGTGATCTGGCTGCCCCATCTGTCACCCCATTGATCGCCAGGGTTGATTTGGTTAATCTGGCTGGCTAGGTGGGCGCCCCCTCCCTTCCCCACCACTCCATGTGCGTCCCCCTCCAAGCTGCACCCTCCTCAAAGAGGATGGTCTTCCCTGATAAGGAGGACTGTTCTTCTGTCAGGGGTATACGAGTAACGGTGCTCCCCTGCTAGAACCTCCAGACAAGCTTTCAAGATCTGTTTGTAGGAGAATGTAGGGTAGTCGAGCTTCCAGGATTCCAGACATGTTCAAATAAGGTGCTGCATGTGGCAGTCTGCTTTTCTTTAAAAAAGAAAAGAAAAAAAAAGTAATATTTTGGAGGTAAAACAATAGTGGATGAGATACTAACTGTTTAGATAAGAACTATACTCTATAAAGGAAATCCTAAATCAATATAAAGCAGTAGGGTTTTTTCCTCTCTATAGAGGTGAAACTGCCTGGCAGATGAATGGCATATCATTATGTAAAGGATGAATTAAAGAAAAAAATATAATGAACAATTTCTTAGTAGAGTTGTGGTTTTAGTAAAATAAAAAAAATCTGCAGGATCTTTAAATTAATTCCATGAAAACTTAATTTAAACATGTCTTTCTGAACATAATTCTTTATGCTATAAGAACAATAGATGTTCTGAAATCATTCACTTTGAAATCAAGAGATTTTTATTGAAATCCAGAAGTTATTTTCAAAAATAACAATGAGGTATTATAACAAAATATATTCACCAGATTATGTATGAGGATACAGAAATTTTATGAAATACACAGTTTGAAATGCTTTCAACATTACTTTTGTATGATTTCTATTGTGATTGTTTAAAATATTAGCAGTTACTGTTTTATTGCTGCTTGTTTTTATGCACAAAGACTAAAAAGTTTACACTTAGAAGATGCTTACCTCAACCCTTGATGTCACATTAAGTGAAACCATGCAATTTGAGTTTATGCTAACATGGAAGATGAATGTAAGAACTAATCCCAGTAGCAAGAGATCAGATTATTGTTATCAAGAAATAATGCTAGATGATTTTTTTCAACATAAGAGGTTATTTTTCAGGAAGAATGGTCTGATTGAATTCTTACAGTTGTTCAAATCACAAGGACTGCTTTTTCTTATTTATTAGTGTCCCATCCTCATCTTGGCATGACATTATCTCCTTCTTCAGCTTTGGTCTCAAAGAGAAAAAAGATACCTTGAGAAAGAATAGAATGTTTGGAAACTTGTTGATACCTCCCATGTGTGTCATCCTGTTCTTTTTTCCCCCAATCTTGTCCTTATTTATCATTCATTTTGTATAATTATATTAATTACAAGCCAGTAATTTAATATCAATTAAAAATAGTAAATTCAGTTGCTCTAAAGTAAAAAAAAATACATATATATATATTTCTTTTTCTTTCGCAAGGTATAAGAGACTTACTCCCTGTGAAATTGCTATTCTTTTTAACATATGGTATATTTTTGCCATAGAAATACAAAAGGGGCGCCTGGGTGGCATGGGATGCCTGGGTGGCACAGCGGTTAAGCGTTTGCCTTTGGCTCAGGGCGTGATCTCGACGTTCTGGGATCGAGTCCCACATTGGGCTCCTCCGCTGGGAGCCTGCTTCTTCCTCTCCCACTCCCCTGCTGTGTTCCCTCTCTCACTGGCTGTCTCTATCTCTGTCGAATAAATAAATAAAATCTTAAAAAAAAAATAAAAATAAAAAAAAGAAATACAAAAACACCACTGGTGTGAGGTGGTTTAGGAAATATGTCTATGTTTATGAACAGTTAGGACTTTTTGAGTAAGTCTGACTGAAACTTGAGACCTATGCTAGAAGGTAAGGCATAGAAGTTAATTTATAACTCATTAGCTAATAAGAAAGATATTTACTTTTTAAAAAGTATGAATCTATATTTCAAAGGGGGATGTGACTTGGGAACAGGAGCCATTCCCTGACTTATGAAGTTAGAAACACTGGTATTATAGCTCCCTTGAAGAAGTACATGTGCATTCCAAAGAGTGAGGATCCAGGATCCTCCCCTTACATTTCCAAAAAATAAATAAATAAATAAATAAATAAATAAATAAATAAATAAATAAATAAATATCTCTTGCTGAAGGGGCTAGGGGAACTTTCCTATGTAAATATCCAGATAAACCTTTTTGTGGTCTCTTTCCTATCTAAAATTCAGATTTTTTTCTCTTGGTTCCTCAGTTACAATACAGACCCTGTATGTGTATGCTGACATCTGGTTTTCATTGTACCACATCAGTAGTAAAAATTGGGGCACAGAAGAATCACAGTTATTATTTGTTGTGTGTAAATAATAATAATGTGCTCTGCCCAAGAAACTTTATGCACATATCTAGGATAATAACTATAAATACATGTATTAAAAAGCTAACACTTAGGGGCACCTGGGTGGCTCAGTTGGTTAGGTGTCTGACTCTTGATCTCAGCTCAGGTCTCAATCTCAGAGTCATGAAGCCAAGCCCCACGTTGGACTCCATGTTGGATGTGGAGCCCACTTAAAAAAAATAATAACAATTAAAAAAAAAAAGCTAACATCTAGTGTGACAAATATTCTCTACATTAAAATTAGAAATCATGGTCTTGAAACAACATTATTACTTCCTAGTTATATTATCTTGTACAGCTGCTTTTTTAAAGAACTTTCTTCGGCTTCAGTTGCTTTGTAAGATAATCATTTTTATAGTGTCATTGTAAGGTTAAGTGAAGGAGTATTTATTAAAAATTATCATTCCTTAAGAATTATATAGAGAAATGGAAATACAGTGATAATTATGACAATAATGATGATATTGATGATGATAAACAGTAAGTTGAAATTATTTAGTTAATTATCTTGATTTATCCAAAAGGCTAACTAGGGTCAGATAAAATATTTGATATTGGCTCTTTTTTTCTCTTGCCCTTCCTTCAAAATCCAAGTTCTTAAAATTAGATTAGTACACATATTCAATTTCTAAAATACCGTCAAGCAAAGGCCTATATGTAATAAACCATCTATAAATGGTTTAGTATGTTGTCTATTATGATGTGATGAATAGTTGAGACAGGAAGAAAAAAAATCATAACTATTTCAAATAATATTTGAAGATAAAGCAGTTAAGCAGAGAATTATGTCAGTTCCAGATGGATGGTGTTTGAGAAAAACCTCATATGGAACAAATTGCTACTATTCTAGTCAATTCTAAAGGAAATTTATTAGAAATATTTGGTGTGGCATTATGATGATTTCAATACTGAGTGTACCTCATATTGACTAATAAATATAAGAAAATGAATTTAATTGAAACTGAGAAGCATGTAAACATAGAATATGTAAAGAAGTAAAGCAATAAACCTAATAATTTGAGAGAATAAAGTTTTCCCCATTATGAAATGTTTCATAGATAGATGTTTATTTTTTCCTTTGCTGTGTTTTGTATTTTGCTTGATTTAAACATTTATTATTATATTTTATTATGTATTATTATATATTTATATTATTTCCTCATTTTACTTTTATTGTAATTCTCATCTTTATGGAAATATAGTATCCTGGGAAGCAGTTCCTGCAAAATGAAAGAGAATTCAGGTTATTTAATTTTAAATACAAATGGTAAATTGGAGAAGTGCAAGAAAAAGTTATACTAATATCTTTAAACATATCCACTTCTCAGGGTGCCAAGGTGGCTCAGTCAGTTAAACATCTGACTCTTGGTTTTGATTTCAGGGTCCTGAAATTGAGCCCCACGTTGGGCTCCACACTCAGCATGGAGTCTGCTTGAGATTTTGTCCCCCTCCCTCCTCCTTCCCTTCCATTTATCCCCACCCATGCTTTGTCTCTCTCTAAACTAAATAAATAAAATCTTAAAACAAAACAAAAAACGAAAACAATAACAACAACAAAAACTATCCATCTCCCTATCCAGACAGACTGATAATCAGGAACATGCAATGAATAATGCTTTAAAAATCATTCTTTGACCCTTTCATTGTTTATCTGTTGAAAAGCAAAGAAAATACCTGTGAAGGCTTTTTCAGTTTATATCATAGGATGAATAAATTAAGGATCTGTAAACAAGAGAAAGGAAAGACCACAAAAGTATCCTATATGTCAGGAAAGCCTTCCATTTGGGAATGCTGGGAAAATCAGAAATGTGGAGGATTAAAGCTAAAGTCTGCTTACATTTTTAGTATTATCTAGGTACTGTTTAATGTTTTATGCAGTTTGGAAGGCTGTAAATTAGATTATACCTATTTGGTGTAGAATAAACCCCTAACACTGGATACTTCAGCTTTCTCTTTATTTTTTTTCTCCAAATTTTACTTATATTCTACTTAGTTAACATACAGTGCAAAATTGGTTTCAGAAGAATTCAGTGGTTCATCACTTACGTAAAACACCTAGCGCTCATCATAACAGGTGCTCTCCTTAATACCTATCACCCAGGTAGCCCATCCCCTCATCCACCTCGCTCCAGCCAACACTCTGTTTTCTATAGTTAACAGAGTCTTTTATGGTTTGGCTCCCTTTCTTTTCCCCCTGTATTCATCTGTTTTGTTTCTTAAATTCCTCATATGAGTTAAATCATATGGTATCTGTTTTTCTCTGGCAGACTTATTTCGCTTAGCATAATACATTCTAGTTCCATCCACATCGCTGCAAATGGCACAATTTCATTCTTTTTGATGGCTGAGCAGCATTCCAGTTGTGTGTGTGTGTACATGTATATATACACACATATATATATTTATAGCATTTCTTCTTTACCCATTAATCAGTCAATGGACATTTGGGTTCTTTCCATAGTTTTGCTACTGTTGATAATCTGCTAGAAACATCGGGGTGCATGTGTCCCTCAGAATTAGTCTTTTTTGTATCCTTTGGGTAAATAGTAGTGCAATTGCTGGATTGTAGGGTAGTTCTATTTTTAGCTTTTTGAGGAACCTCCATACTGTTTTCCAGAGTGGCTGTACCTCTCCTTCCTCCACATCCATGCCAACACCTGTGGTTTCCTGTGTTAGCCATTCTGACATGTGTGAGGTGGTATCTCATGATGGTTTTGATTTGTATTTCCTTGATGATGAGTGATGTTGAGCATCTTTTTCTGTGTCTTAGCCATCCGGATGTCTTCTTTGGAAAAATGTCTATTTATGCTTTCTGCCGATTTCTTAACTTGATTATTTGTTTTTTGGGTGTTGAGTTGTTTGATAAGTTCTTTATAGATTTTGGATAGTAACCCTTTATCAGATACGTGATTTGCAAATATGTTCTCCCATTCAACTACCCTTGTCAGGAAGCGAGCAAAGCTGTTATCAAAAGTTGGCAAATCCCACCATCAGTGAAGGGTTATCTTACACTGTGTTGGGAAAAATAACTAAACATTTAAATTTCTCATTGTACACCTATACATTGGTTTAGTTTGAAAGGCTCAAATTAAATAGAGAGAAATCTCTTACATACAAATATTGTATCATGTATAAAGCATATCTATTTGAAAGGATAAAATTGTAAATTTTAACTATTTTATTGATTTCAATATTTTACTCCAAAAAACCTGGTTCCAAAATATTCTGAACACTATGAGAACAATGATTAAAAACAATTGGGCAAGGTATACTTGAACGCAATTATGGTTATAAAGCAATAATAGTGACAGTTGGGGCACCATATGTTGAATGAGTACTATCTGTTACACAGTAGATACATTACTATTTTTTTAGTCTGTTTGGATTGCTATAACAAACTACCATAGACTGGTCAGCTTATAAACAATAGAAATTATCTTCTCTTTTTTTTTAAATTTTTTTTTTATGTTGTTAGTCACCATACAGTACATCATTGGTTCCATGATTCATTCTTTGCGTATAACACCCAGTGCTCCATGCAATAGTGCCCTCCTTAATACCCATAACAATAGAAATTATCTTGAACTGTTGGGACTTCATCAAGATATAAACCTTCTGTGCAGTGAAGGAAATAATAGAACTAAAAGACAACCTTCAGAATGGGAGAACATATTTGCAAATTACATATCTAATAAAGGGTTACTATCAGAACTAGAGTGTATTATGCTAAGGTAAATCAGAGAGAAACAGATACCATATGATTTCACTTATATGTGGAATTTAAGAAACAAAACAGATGAATATAGGGGGAAAAAAAGAAAGGGAGGCAAACCATAAAAGACACTGCTAACTCTAGAAATCAAACTTAGTGTTGCTGGAGGGTAGTGGGTGGGGGATGGGCCAAATGGGTGATGAGTATTAAGGAGGTCACTTGTTATGAGTACTAGGTATTTTATGTAAGTGATGAACCACTGAATTCTCCTGAAACTAATATTACAGTATATGCTAACTAACTAGAATTTAAATAAAAACTTGAAATGTTAAAAAACAAAAAGAAAAAATTAGATCATGTCAAAAAATCGGTATTGAATTACAAAAAAAAAATGACTTCAACAATTCTGCTGGCTTTAAAGGAGATGGTTGACTAATCTTATCAAATGGATGTTTGGTCACACCCTCATGTTATACAATATGGATAGGCTAAGAATTTTCAAAATCTTTACATTCTGCTTCCTTTTTGGTTAACAATTCTGCATTAAGTCATTTCTTTTCTCAAATTTTACTGTAAGCAATTGGGAAGAAGCCGACTGCGCTTGCAAAACTTTGCTTAGAAATTGCTTCAGCCAAGTATCCAGTTTCATTGATCTCAAGTTCTGCCTTCCACAGTACACTAGAACATGAGAATTCATCCAAGTTCTTTGTTACTTTATAACAAGGATGACCTTTCCTCCATTGTCCAATAAAATGTTCCTCATATTCACCTTTGACTTAATCAGAATGGCTTTTACCATCCATACTTCTACCAATAGCATGTTCAGGATTACTCAGGTATTCTCTAAAACAGTTGAAACTTTCTCTGTAACTCTTTCTTTTTTTTCTAAGCTCTCGCCAGAATCACTCTTATAATCTTTTTTCTTGTTAAGATTTTATTGTTAAGTAATCCCTACACCCAGTGTGGAGCTTGAACCCACAACCTCGAAATCAAGAGTCGCATGCTCTACCAATTGAGTCAGCCAGGTGCCCCTGAGCAGAATCACTTCTAATGGGATTCTTGGCAACGTAGACTTTTTCTAGCATGCCCCTCCAGATTCTTCCAGGCTCTACCCATTACCCAGTTCAAAGCTGCTTCCACATTTTTAGGTGTTTCTGAGTAGCACCCCTCTTCTGGTACCAATTTCTGCCTTAGTCTGTTTAAGCTGTTATAACAAACCACCATAGACTGGGAAGCTTATAAAAAACAAACATTCATTTTTCACAGTTCTGGAGGCTGGGAAGTTTAAGATCAGTGCACCAGCAGATTTGGTTTTTGGTGAAGGCTTGTTTCCTGGTTCTTCACATATTGGAAGGGGTAAGTCAGCTCCTTGGAGCCTCAATTTTAAGGACTCTAAATCCTTCCTGAGGACTCTGCCCTCATTACCTAATCACTTTCAAAGGTCCCATCTTCAAACACCATCACAGTAGCTACGGTTTCAACATATTAATTTTGAGGTGGACACAAGCATTCAATCTATAACAATTACCATTATTATCCCCAAATTTTTAAATATATGTGTTCTTTTAATTTAGAGTTAAGGAAAACTGAGCTGTTAAGGGATTCACCTAAAACTAGTTAGTAAATGATAGAGATAAAATTTCAACTCAGATATGTCTAGCTTTAAGCCTGTATTTCCTAATACTGTGCTGCTTTTTCATACTCCAAACCAAGGTACGAAGGATTTTTAAATTTTCTTTTTCTACATTTAACAAACTGTAGCACAATATCTCTTTGAAAAATAACCTAATAACCTATGCATTGATTATAAAAGCCTTATACAAGGGAATTGCATGATGAAATTCTAAAACTAGAGCTGAAATACTTTATTTTCCTAGATAAACTAAAATAAAGGCAATTGCTTTGCAATATGATAAATGGAACCATTTTTGACATCATATTGTTTTTCTTGCTGTTTGAAAGTGTGTCCCTTATTCTCAAAGAAATATTCACTCATTCCATGAATCTTTCATTAATAAAAAAAATATATCTCAGAATGGAAAGATAATTGCACAATATTTTGTATTTAAGCATTTTGTACTGTAGGAAATGTTTCATTTATTCAGCTTAGTATGTATAAGAACTGCCAAGAAGTGGCTATATGAGACCCATCAAAGTACACAAGAAAGTATCCTCAAAAAAGCAATACTCCCACTTAGATAAGGGTTTCCAAATCTGGGAGACTCAGGGGGTCCTTCAGGTTTCAAAAGAAAAATACGGTGTTTACAGGGCTTTGTATCCTGGCTACTTCTCCTTGCAACAGCATTTATCTAAAGGATTTAAGATCTAGAACTGCAGCCTTGTAGCCAGGTTACAATCATTCCTCCAGGTTAGCAGCACCATGTGTGCCTGTATCCCACTGCTCCCAGTGGGATCTTTCAGTAAAGGAAACCCTGCACAGATGCTGATTATTCACCATTCTATGCCCTGGCTGCATGCTATCACCTCCAAGACATGGATAAACTTTTTTACTGAACAATTAGGGAAAGGGAAAAAATAAACAGGAAGCAGGGGAAAGAGGATGGGGGTAAGGAGCAAGATAGAGAAAAATGTCTTTGGTTTCATAGCTGTGTTGTGTGAAGTTTATTTCTCCCCAAACACTTAGCAGCTTGTCAGGGTTGGTCAGTATTTTTGGTGGCAAGTATGAATTCAGCTATTGATTTAATTAAGGAGTGTTGAGAAGTTTGGTTATGCAGAGGGAAAAAAAAATCAGATTCAGGAGAGATTTAGCTAAAGTGACAATGTGTGTTGGGGCACCTGGGTGGCTCAGTCAGTTGAGCGGCTGACTCTTGGTTTTGGATCAGGTCATGATCTTGGGGTCCTGGGATTGAGCCCTGTGTCCAGGCTCTGTGCTCAGCCGGGAGTGAGCTTGAAGATTCTCTCTCTGTCTTCCCCTTCTCCTACTTATGCATGTTCTCCCCCCGCCAAAATATATAAATAAATCTTTAAAAAAAAGAAAAAAAAAGAAAGATGTATGTCAAAGAGACCATGAAAGAGAATCTGCAATGGGAGTAGATGGAAGGTTGTTTAAAATGGAAAGCTGATGGATTCACAAGAGAGAATTTATATTCAATATATAATTGGCTAAAATCTTTAGTGTTTTATAATGTAAAAAAAAAAAAAAGACTTTCAGTAAGTATAATAAATGATTTTTCCCCCAATGATGGTGCTTTGCCACTCCTTATATTAGACTCCTTAATAAAAAAATGTAGTTCCATTTCACATTTCTTCTTTAAGGACAGATCATGGTTACTGCATTACAAGGTTATAAAATACCAGTTTAATATTAGAATATAAATATATATGAGGAGGAACTATTGTTCTCTTAATACAAAATAATTCAAATAAAAATTTATAATTTTTGTAAGATGTGGCATAAGTTAAGCGTATGAGAGACAACATAGTGACAAACAATTATATGCTGTTAGCCACATTTTTATTTGTAAGGAGGTAACTTATGTTAAAAATTTTAACATAATTGGAAAAGAAAACTTTTAGTCAGACTGTCATTTGTTCAGATCATAGCTCTGTTACTTCTTATTTGTGATCATGTGCAAATTACTCTAGCTCTAGGTTTAATTTTCTTATTTAAAAGGGATACTAAATATAACTGATCCCTTAGAGTCATTTCTGAGCGAGAAATGAGATAATACATAGAAAGCTTCTGACACAGAGGCTGGCAAGAAGAAGATATAAATAGCTAAACATTTACAATTATTGACATTATTATTTTTTAAGATTTTATTTATTTATTTGGCACAGAGAGAGAGAGAGAGCGACCATAAGCAGGGGGAGCGGCAGGCAGAGGGAGAGGGAGAAGCAGGCTCCCTACCAAGCAGGGAACCCGATGCAGGGCTCGATCCTAAGACCCTGGGATCATGGCCTGAGCCATAGACACTTAACTGACTGAGCCACCCAGGCACCCCGTTATTTTAAATATTATTCATCACACACACAAATCTTTATACCTAATCTTTTACTTGAGCTATATATAGCCTTCAATGTCCAACTATCTTTTCAAAATGCCCACTTGTGTACAAAATACACAATTCATATTAAGTATATCTAAAACATTAAATTCCCATTTCTGCTTAATCTCCTGCTGAGGAGGAGATCCTTCTTCCCATCTTGCTGAACAATACCACCATTGCACATGTTGCTAAGACCAAAAACCTTGGATTGATCCTTGATCTTTTTCTCCTTATGCAGATCCAGTCTATCAGCAAATCCTATTAGTCTGGTTCCAAATTATAGCCTGTATCAAGCCAGTTCTCACCATTTCAACTGAAAAACATTAAACCAGTCTCTTTCGTATTGACTTACACAACAACTCTGTAATTGACATCCTTCTTTCCAGTTCACAACCACATTTTGTTTCCACACAGAAGCCAGAGCACTTTTCTTTTAGGATTTATTTATTTATTTATTTATTTATTTATTTATTTATTTATTTATTTATTTTTAGAGAGAATGAGTGTGCAAGATTGCCAGTGGGGAGGGGCAAAGGGAAAGGGGGAGAAAGAAACCTAAGCAGACTCCCTGCTGAGCATGGAACCTGACGTGGGATTTCATCTCAGGACCCTGAGATCATGAACTGAGCTGAAATCAAGAGTTGGACACTTAACCAACTGAGACACTCAGGTGCCCCCAGAGAAGTATCTAATATGTGCATACCATTGTTTCTGTTTCCAGTTACAATCATATTAAATTCCTAAATTCATTCATGGTCAGTAGGACCAATCATTATCATTGTCTGCCTCCTCCGCTGTAGCACTCTCTCCTATGATCCTCCACTCCCTTTATTTCCTACGTAGCTTATTTCTTCTTGAGTATTGATATCTAATGTTTATTGGGTGCTAAATATGTCCCAGACCCTGCTCAAAACACTTTACATGATCGAATTTATTTAATCCGTCCTAAGAAAGAACTACTATTTTTAACATCATTTTCTATGAAATGGATTTAAGTCCTAGAGGGGTTAATAATTCGTCCAAGATTACAAAATTAGTAAATGATGGAATCTAAATTCAAAACCTTGGCATTGTTTCCCAGAGCCTGCATTCTTCGCTTGTACCATATACTATGTTCCATTTTATATTTGTTTTTCAGACCCTTGCAATTCTACCTTGCATTCTTGCAATTTTTAGTTATTTTTAATATATATTGTGTATATGCACATATATTTTTATATATTATATATTATTTGCATATTGGATATATTATGTTAATATACTGTATATATTTAATATATATTAGATTTAATATATTAATATATTTAATATATTGTATATACTATTTTATTTATTACTATATACTATTTTATATTTTAATATATTGTAGAAAAGTTACTCTGGTTTTGTTCTTACTCTTCAGAGTTGCCTAGACTATATGACCCTCTGAATTTCCATGTAAATTTAAGAATCCGTTTGTCAATTTTGTCCAAAACTTGAATCCATACATTAAGTTGAAGAGAGTTTAGATAACTACTACATAGAGTATTTTAGAACATGAGCATGCTGTATTCCTGTTTCATTCATTTGGATCTTACAATATTTCTTTTAAAATTGTTTTATTGTCAGTATAGACATCTTGCATATCTTTGGTTAAATATATTTCTAAGCATTCAATAATTTTGACGCTGTATTTTCTTAGCTTTCACTTTCCACTCATTTATCATTGATATATAGAAAATGCAATTGTTTTTTGGATATTGATGATATATTTAAGAATCTTGTTAAGTTCACTTATTCAAATAAAATTCTTCCTTCCTACCTTCCTTCCTCCCTCCCCCCTTTCTT
This sequence comes from Ursus americanus, assembly GCF_024610735.1. Classification (NCBI taxonomy): domain Eukaryota; kingdom Metazoa; phylum Chordata; class Mammalia; order Carnivora; family Ursidae; genus Ursus; species Ursus americanus. Next base: position 36,909,174 of record NC_142136.1, on the reverse strand, counting down.
TCTTCCTTTCTTTCTTTCTTTCTTTCTTTCTTTCTTTCTTTCTTTCTTTCTTTCTTTCTTTTTCTATCTCTCCCTCTTTCCCTCCCTCCCTCTCTCTCCTTCCTTCCTTTCTTTTCTTTTCTTCTTTTCTTTTCTTTTCTCTTTTTTTCCTCTCCTCTCCTCTCCTCTCCTCTCCTCTCCTCTCCTCTCCTCTCCTTTCCTTTCCTGTTTATTCCTGGCAATAAATATGAGGTTTCTGGATCAGAAGTAATTATTTACTTACAGAATATTTTAGTAACATTTTTTTATACCACATTTTCCCCCAAAGGTGACCTGGCAAGAATTGGATAAATTGCATGTATGGGGGGGTCTGCTATATGGGAGAGGAACTCCAGAATTATGAATCTTGGAGCTTATATAGGGCAGTTTGTATAGCTACACCTCCTCTCCTCAAGAGAAAAGGAGACGGGGACAAGGGAGAAGAGGTACAGAGGGAGAGGGAGACGGAATTTGAGAGAGATTGAACCTTCAAGGGAACGTGGGCATTTATCTTTATAGAATATACAGAATCTCTATAGAGTATATAGAGTTTATGGAATCTCTTCAAGATGAGGAGGGGGATGTCGTTTATCCAATCACAGTTTGAAAGTAAATAAATGGCTCTAGGGAGATAAACCTGCAAATTATCTGTGGGTTGATTCACTATTTCTAATTTCCAAGGCTTATTTGCCATTCAGTCTTCCTTTAAAGCCAGTAATTTTTGCTCTGAAAGCTCTGACCATTCAAAGAATTGGACATATTCACATTGTAATATCCCAACAGGTGTATTTATATATTTGCTTTTGGATTTTCTTTGTACGTACGGTTTTATTTCTTTTATTGCAATTCTGTGATTTTAAAAGAATGTTCTTCCCTTATACTGTGTTGGACCTCCACTACAGTGTTTAATAGAAAGGACATCCTTTTCTCATTTATCTTCTTAAGGAAAAGTGCTCAGTATTTCACCATTAAATATGATGTTTGTTATGAGGTTTCTGTAGTTATTTTTCATATGATTTTGTGAGTTAGCTTCTATTTCTCATTTGTTAAGGATTTGCCGAATATCACAAATATGTGTTACATTTTGTTAGTTTTTTTCATCTATTTAAACTCATCGCATTTTTTCCTTTAAATATGAAGATCCATATTGTTTATTAACATTTATTGTTTATTAACTCTTATTCTTGCATTTCTATAACAAATCCCCCTTGGTCAAGTATTTTATTATTTTATATATCATCAGAATTAATGAGCTTATCTTTTGTTTAGGATATTTATATGCAATTGATGAAAGAATCTGTAATTTTCTTTTCCCGTGACATTCTTCTCAATTTTTTATCAAGGCTATGAAGGACTCAGAAAAGTATTTATAGTGTGTTTCTTCTGTTAGTAGTTTCTGGATGACTTTGTGTAAGATTGATGTTATTCTTTCTTGGATACTCAGATTTTACCAGTGAAGCCGTGTAGACATGGGGTGATTTCTGCTCTTATTTTGATGATTTTCTTCTTTTGTGTTTCTGAGTTTATTTTTTAAGATTTTATTTATTTATTTGAGATAGAGAAAGAGAGAGAGAGAGAGAGTGAGCACATGAGCAGGGGGAAGGAGCAGAAAGAGAAAGTTAAGCAGGCTCTCCATGGGACTCGATCCCAGCACCCTGGGATCATGATCTCAGCCGAAGGCAGACACTTTACAGACTGAGCCCTCAGATGACTCTTGTTTTTCTGAGTTTAAAGCTCCCCTCTGTTGCTAGCTTCTTGATATACAAATTAAATCATTACTTTTCAATCTCCTCCTACCCCAATATATGTGTTTAAGGCTATACATTTCCCTGAGATTTAGTTGCATTTGTCCAAGTTTTGATACTTTGTGTTTTTATTAATGTTCAAGATATTTTCCAGTTGTTTTTAACTATGGGTTAATTCCCCAGTGGTTGAATATTTTTTATCATTTTTATGAGTTTAATGATACTGTATTTAGAAAATAAGCCTTGTATATTTTTTAATGCTTTATATCATTATTTATTATTTGTATGTTCATGTATCAGCACACAGGCCACAGATTTATCTAGAGTATATGTGTGTTTGTTTTTGCTTTATTATATTCATTTGTGGACAATAAGTGATGATGATTTGTTATCAGAAGATATTGGCAGGAAATACCAATAGCCTTTCTGACTGTTAGAGATACAGAAAAATCTAAGAGTGAGAACTGAAGATCAACAAAGAAAAAATTAGAAAAATATCACTATTTAAAATAATACCAAAGCAGTCATTTATAAAACATGACTAAGCATCATGTAACATAATAATAATGTTTATCATTTAATAGGTTTTAGATTATCATTATCATAAATTTGATGAGAATGGCAGATTATGTGCTCTGTTGTTACTAGTTGTTTCTGGCAGATCTTGGAATTCCATTCATGATTTAAATGTGATTATTATTTGTATAATAGGATCAATTCAATATAATACTTTATTGTCTCATAATTTAAAAATACATGCAAAGTTAAAAAATAATGCAGTATGTGAATTACATATAAGAAATATGAACATTAGCCATTCTAACTGGTGTAACTGGTATAAGGTGGTATCTCATTATGATTTTGATTTGTATTTCCTTGATGACAAGTGATGTTGAGAATTTTTTCATGTGTCTGTCGGCCATTTGTTACCCCAGTTCTAAGATTAACAAGACAGGAAACAACAAATGTTGGTGAGGACGTGGAGGAAGGGGGACCTTCTTACACTGTTGGTGGGAATGCAAGATGGTGTAGTCACTCTGGAAAACAGTACGGAGGTTCCTCAAGAAGTTAAAAATAGAGCTATCCTACAACCCAGCAATTGCACTACTGGTTATTTACCCAAAGATACAAACGTAGTGATCCAGAGGGGCACCTGCACCCCAGTGTTCATAGCAGCAATGTCCACAATAGCCAAACTGTGTAAGGAGCCAAGATTTTCTTCAACAGAAGAATGGATAAAGAAGATGTGGTTTATATATACAGTGGAATATTACTCAGCCATAAGAAAGGATGAATACCTAGCATTTACATCTGCATGGATGGAACTGGAGGATATTATGCTAAGTGAACTAAGTCAGTCAGAGAAACAGAATTATCATATGGTTTCATTCGTATGTGGAATATAAGAAACAGCGCAGAAGATCATAAAGGAAGGGAGGGGAAACTGAATGGGAAGAAATCAGAGAGGGAGACAAAACCATGAGAGACTCTTACCTCTGCAAAACAAACTGAGAATTGCTGAAGGGGAGGTGGGTGGGGAAATGGGATAATTGGGTAATGGGCATTAAGGAGGGCACAAGATGCGATGAGCACTGGGTGTTATACACAACTGATGAATCACGGAACACTACAGCTAAAATTAATGATGTACTATATGTTGGCTAATTAAATTAAAAATAAAATAAATTTAAAGAAATATGAAGATTAAAATTTACTTCTAAATTTAAGAAAGTTCGAAGAGGTAAACTTAACCTCATTGGTGGCGCTTCTGTTGATAGTGTGGGATAGTACAAATATCTCTGAAATTCATTGTTACCAGGGCACTAACATTTTTTGCAAATTAATAATAACTTAAAATTGCATAGTACTTTTCAGTTTACAAAAATGCTTTCATTCATATTGCTGGATTTTGCTTAAGCCTCACAATATCCTCAGAGTCTGGCTGAGCTAGTTTGGAGGAGCTGGGATTGCAGTATTTTCCTGTGTTTTCCCCCACTAAAGGGTGCTAGAGTAAGAATGTAGCTCTTATATTCCAAATAAATAGATGCTTCAGTTTGCTATTTTTGTTGACTGCTAAACTGATAGTCTGTTGACTGACTGACATCTAAGTTCATATTCATTCATTTCATGAATATTTATTAAATGCATACTATATGCATAAACAAATTTTGGATATTAGTTACTGATCATTACTTATAGTATATAATTTTATGAAAACTTAGCTTATTTGCATTTTAGTAACTTGCAATTTTTTCCATTTTACTAATTCCCATCGTTGTTACATTTTCACATATTAGTTTTAACCCAAACCCATTGGATGCTGCTAAACCATTTTCACTGCAGGAATGATTAATGAATTACTCATGCAGTTTTTCCCTTGGTGTAGGATATGTAAAATAAAATGTAATCATTGTCTCCATGGATGTCTTTATATTTCTTTTGGCTAAAATTTGGATTTTGTAATGAGAGGAGTATAATTTTCTTTTTACTAGTCTTTCTTCCTTTGGAATGATTTGGGGTACTTTTTTTGCTTGGGAAATCCTTAATTCAAGAGGAACACTTGGCAGCAGGGTTAAATGTAAGAAAGGGAAAGAGGAGGACTGGCCTCTTTAAGACTGTGTTCTGGCCTTTGAGTAAAATTAAAGTGATAAAAAGGTTATAATTTTTGCTACCTTTAGGATCCATGCATTATACAAAAGCAAGTTTGTAGGATGAAAAGTTTGTAGTTGATAGGAAGAAAAAGGTTATTTTTCCCTAAGTAACATCCTATATTGAGTATTTATAGTATTAGGATTATGCTGTAACAATCCTAGAATCACGACTGGTGGTTTCCAACCTGGCTCCACATTAAAATCACCACAAGACTTTATTTAAAAATATTAATGTCTGAGCCCCGCCATAGGCCAGTTGAAACCAATTTCCTATTCATCTGTGGTTTTTAGATGTTTCCCCATGATTGAAACTGCTGTACTATACAATATCTACCAAGATTTAAATACTCTTGCATGTAACAGAAATAAAGCCTAACAATCCTGTGCATATGCAGCTCTTCTACTAGTGGAAACAATGCAAAGTTAATGGACCATTTACTTTGGACTGTGTGTGTGTGTGTGTGTGTGTATAATTTATATATTAAGCAGTTCTGTACAGTGGCAGATAAACATTTATGGCCTTTTAAGACCAAAGCACAGCAATACTTTAAAGAAGGTTATTACTGTTGTAACACAAATGTCAAGGCACTGCTGATACTTATTAAATGTAAAACAATGAAGCCATTTCTGTATATCTTAGAAAATTCAGTTTCTGTGAATTTTGTTTAGATACTGTTAAAAGGCAAAGAAAAGTACTTCTCACCTGGAAAGAGATTCATTTATTCTGTTTAACTAAATGTCAGAGCAAAACATCTAATTGTTTTGAATGGACCTAAATTGTTCTTTGAATTAAGTATGTGCCTGAAACAGTTTTTCTAATACATAAAATCTAAGGAGACATTTCCTTTATTCTTCATATGCAGTGCTACCTGCTTAAATACTTAAAAAGTCAAAATGTGAGGAAAACAACTTAATGAAACAAGCTAGCAAAATATTCAGAAATGTACTGTATTTTCTGCAACCAAGTGTATAAGAGCCAATTGAGTTTTCTTGTATAAATGGTAAACCAAAAGAGAAATCAAGGTGTGTGTGTGTGTATGTGTGTGTGTGTGTTTTCTTACTTTGAGCTTTAATTTAAAACAGCATGGGCCTTTTGGTAGAACTTCTTAATCTAAAACTACCCAAAAAGAATGAGATAAAGATTTCTGTTAACCCATTGATGCTGTGTGACTTTGCCCCAGTAGTCTTTGAGAGATTCTGTAAAGAACTACAGCTTTCTTGCCTAGCAGCAGGATTTTCTAAACCTGCATCATTTCCTATTTAGACTTTGAAAGATATTGTTTCAATGTACTGTGGGATCAGACAATTTTAGGAGATTAGATAGCTTAGAGTCTAAAATAGGACAATAAATAACCTGTTTCAGTTCTTAAAAATATTTAGTAACAATATAAAAATTAGATATCTTTATGAAACAAAACTATAAAACTGTCACCACTCTCACTTATATCCTGATAGACTATTATGAAAAGCTCATTTTATTATGAATATTTCCATCAAAAATATTTCTCTGAAATTCTTTCTGAAAGTTCAGATTCATTGAACTATGAAACTGAAGAATAAATTTGAATGATGTTTAATTCATGAGTTCACTTGTATTACATGTATTACTGCTTTTCCTATAATTTTCATTTTGTTAAAATGTATTTTTATACTTTTCCAGGTATATTTTATAAAAGCATTATAGGCAGAAATGACACAGTAAGGCAAATTATTTTTTAAAGATTTTTAATCAATTCTCACTTAAAATAAATTAAATCAGAATCACCTTTGCCTCTATCTTCCCCATCTAATATTTTCTACCAAATCAAAAATAACTTCTTTCCTTGATTTCTATTTACTGTGTATTGGGTGCACTGAGAGGGCTAAGTATGTGGTGGTGTTTTATGGAGAGGTCCAAATCATTATCTAGTGCGAAAGGCAACCATTTCAGGTCAGGACCTTGTTACCAAGATGCACTGGTGCTGAATGTGAAACTTCTTATAGAACAGAATCCAAGGAAAATGGATCTCTTTGGCATGAAAGGAAGCATCAGATATTTCAGTGTTAACTTCACAATAGATTTTTTTTAAAAGATTTTATTTATTTATTCGACAGAGATAGAGACAGCCAGCGAGAGAGGGAACACAAGCAGGGGGAGTGGGAGAGGAAGAAGCAGGCTCATAGCGGAGGAGCCTGATGTGGGGCTCGATCCCATAACGCCAGGATCACGCCCTGAGCCGAAGGCAGACGCTTAACTGTTGTGCCACCCAGGCGCCCCCACAATAGATTTTTGTTTAACCTGTTTCTTTAAATTGTAGAGTTCTGCCCCCAACCTCATTGTTTCTGCCTGATCCAGTCAATACTTAGGATGTCCTACACTATGGTTAAGGTAATAATTAAAAGAAAGGGTCTGCCTTTAGATTTCAGATTTCAGAAGAGATTTTCATTGTTAGGACTTCCAGTCTGGCAAAGTGAAGAGCTCAACAAAACCTCTTCCCAAAAACCAACTCTAAAATTGCAGAAAATAGTCATTTAACAACAATCCCAGGGCTCTGGAAGTTGATTAAAATTTTATAAGAATTGAGACATACTATTCTTGAAAATCTACTAAACTAATTGAACAGTGAGAGCCTGTGGCAGGCATTCTTGCCTAAATTCTCCCCCACCCCAAGAGTTTGATGGGACAAGGTAGAAAAACCATCAGCCTTGATGAATAGAGTTTGCTTGATTTGGATTGGAGATGGAAAAACACTGCTTATTTAGTAACAATAGCAATCTCAGTAGCTGATGAACATGGATGACAAGTGACTTAACTAGCTCTCAGTTGTAATTCTGAAAGGGAAATTTAACAGTGAGATCTCAGAAATGAAAAATCCATACAGCAATATGAGATGCTCTTCATATAGTCCTGGCTTTCTAGAAGATGAATAAGTATGTAGTGGAGATGTAAAGAGAACCCTGCAGAAATTAAAAACTAGGAAAGACTTGAAAGCTGCCTGAACTTTGAGTGTGCACCACAACCCATACCCAGATCCACTGGAGTGACACAAATGTTCTAATTTGGGATTGTGGTATTTATTGTACAAATCCAAAAATATACTAAATGTCATTGAATTGCATATTTACAATGTAATTTTATGATATGTAAGTAATACTTTAATAGAGCTATAAAAATGTGAGAAAGATACTAAAAACATTTTGTTTTTGTAATTAATTTTCAGGGACAATAATTTAGCATAAAAGTATTTTGGGCATCACAGATTTGCCTTTTGAGGTTTGAGGTATCCATAGGCCAGGACAGAGAAGGAGAGCCAGAGATGTGAGTGAGCTCAACCTTACTGGAAATCCTTGAGACTAGGCTCTTTATTCTAGTAATTTCCAGGATAACTGGTAGATTGTAGGTAGGTGGTATAATGAAAAGAATGAGAGGAAAAAATATCTTAAATAACTTGTTTTTTTCATGGCTTATAAGACTCAATAAAGCAGGGGCACCTGGGTGGCTCAGTCAGTTAAGCATCTGTCTTTGGCTGAGGTCATGGTCCCAAAGTCCTGGGATTGAGCCCCATGTCGGGCTCTCTGCTCAGTGGGGAGCCTGCTTCTCCCTCTCCCTCTGCTGCACCCCCTGCTTGTAATCACGCTCTCAAATAAATAAATAAAATCTTAAAAAAAAAAAGACTCAGTAAAGCAAATAAGTAAATCTCTTATGTTTCCCTGGAACAATCTAGTGATAAAACAGTCATATAAAAATGGATATGTGGTATCATTTGCCAGAGAGGCCTGAAACAGAATTTGGATGTCCTCACAAACTTTAGGACTACATGTGCTGCATACTAGCAATTGCCAATAAGGCCATGGATGCCAGAATGGCTGGATGCCAGGATGGCTAGATGCCACAAAAGAAACTAGCAGAAATGAATTATAACAGCGAAAGCTATCAAACATACCATCATGAGCAGTGGATTATAAAGAACTCTGGGTTTTCTCCCCAGCACCTTGGCTACATGTAATCCTCCCCAGAACTTTATAGCAACTCTGAAACTAGGGGAAACCCTGAATTAAGATAATCGGTGAACATTTATTCTAAATTGAATAATGTTAACTTCTTTCAATAATTGAAATAAACACTGAGGTGAAAAATAAGTTCAGAAATATGAAAATAAAAAGTTAAATATCTTACACACCTAATTTTAAGGCCAGAGAGATCCATCTATATGTTAAGATAAACATATGACACCTTTCAAGAACACAAGTATAGCAAAACCAGACAATGAGTTAAAAATATTTTTATGACTCTGTCACCTCAGATTACATAAAAAATTACTAGGTGTCATCAACATATTAATTTTCAGGAAATACTTATTAAAGCCTTCCTTTTCACAAAAATGTATCAAGTGTTAAATGTATAAAATTAAACTTTTTTTTTTAATTCAGGATTTTGAAAGGACACCAAAGTGTACGTTAGGCAAACCAGGTTCCAGTTCACATTCTACTACTAATTACACCTGAAAAAAATAGTTTAATATATCTGGGCCAATGCTTTCTTATTTTTATAAATGAGACATGAAACAAGATGATCTATAAGCCTTTTTCAATAATGGAATTTTATGACCATAAAATAGGCTATATGCTGTTTCAAATACATTGTGCAGCAAGATTGGACAATTAGTCAATTAATTAAATCAGTCAATATTGTCAAAGAGATAACTGAAGTGACACTGACAAATACATAGCTTTAATAGAATGAGTTGTTATTTATATTAAATTTATTATATGAATTAAAATTTATTAAAGATATTAAGAGACAAGGACATTTTATGACATGATTCATAATAGTGTAGTCAGGGGATGAGATTTTGAAGGCAAGACAAACCAGTATTTTTCTGAATGAAAATTCATGGCCAATAATGTTTTCAGTAGTTTAACTCTTTTTAAAAATATTTATACTTTGCATGAACAGTAAAAAATAATACACATTTAGATTGATATCATCTAGGTAAATAATTTTTGAAAATACATGAACTCTTTTCCAAGTTGGTCCAAATAAATATGTTCACCAATTGCCAGTGAAACAGGAGAATTACTGACAGAGGTTACAAATGTGGGCAGAAGTTATTGAGGCCACAACTACCTTTACTATGTTCCAAACAGTGAAACACAAATGAAGTAAATCTAATGAGGAGACAATTGGATTACTAGGAGAAAGCTTCTGAAAAACCCAGTGATTAAGTCAGGTGAAAGTAATAAAGTGCTACTCTTGTACTTACTGAGACACGAAAAGGCAATTATGCAAAAAGACATTTAAAAGCTGTGCTACTAAGAATATGGTCCTAATCTTTCTTAATATCCCTTCCTTTTAAGTACCACTTTCCCAATATTTTCTTCATTCTAAATTCTCTTCAAAAATATCCCCCATGTTCACTATCATGTAGCATTTAGTGAGTCCATTGTTCTGTCTAGTGTCGAGCTTAAATAATACTCCTTTCACTAATTAAAATCTCATACATGTTTCTTCCTAATAATCATCTTGGCTAATAATTCCTAATAATTCCTAATAATTATCTTCCTACTAATTATCTAGGCTTTTACCATTCTTTCCCATACATGTATAGATTTTAGGAACACAGATTATAGGAGTGACTTTTCTTTATTTTAAATTCAGTATTCTTGTGGAATTTTGGAGAGTCATAAATAAGGGCCTTTGAGAATTCTGTTTTATGTCTCACACCTAACTCATCTCTAATATCCATCACCTATCATCAGGTCTAACATAAAATACATACTACCTTAGTATTCAACGCTGCACAGAATAAAGCAAGTGAACATTGCCATGGATGGAATTGAGAAGCCAAAGGAATTGACTAAAACAGAAATATATAGGTGACTATCTGAGGGCACCTCAAATGGTAATATCTAAGACTATGCATAGTCCACTAATTTAAGAGGCTAACACAATGCATAAATCCACCTGGAAGGAAACATACTCATAAAGGAGAATCAGTTTTCCCAGTGAGGTATATCATGTTTATAGCTCTGTAGCTGGTTGTATATCTTATTTTTTTGAAGTCATCAGCTCAGTAATTTATTATTTACATTTGATTACAATGTTTTATAATTTTCTTGTAACAAACTAACAAGTACTCTGTTTTATATTTTTGTCTATCCATCTGAATTACTGATAGATGGTTTTCATTAACTTTGCTCTTGAATATTGCCTACTTGATTGGTCAGTTCAGTTCCTTTTGAATCTCTTTTTCCCTCACTTGGCAAAGAATATCTATCTGGTTTAATAAATATTTTTATATATGACTTTTCCAAAAAACATTTTAAAAGTGTTTAAGATAGATAATTGAGTTTAATTAGAAGGAATAAGTTATTCTTTGTTAAACTACAGTATTATATATTCTTACTGAAACTTTCAAAAAACAATTTACCCTATAAATATAGCATAAAATCTTTCTTATATATGACAAATACTGGGCTCCTTATTGTAGGAGACTCTTTAAACGTCCAGCTTCTTTTGGTGAAATGTTTTGGGGTGTGGTTATTTCATTTAGTTTCAATTAATCTTGAGAAATAAGAAAAGTGAATATTCCTTTCCTAGTTTTAGGTTTTTGGAAAAAAAAGTGTAACAGAATGATTAGGGCACAAACTGTGGAATTAAATTACACGATTTGAATCTAACTGAATCAGTTTCTAGCATTGTGACATTAGGGAAGTAACAACATTTCTGTGCTGGAATTTTCACCTCCTTAAAATGGATCTAATAATAGAAATTACCTCTTACTGTTGTTGAGCTAAAATGGTATATAAAATACCTTGAAGTGCCTGGCACATAGAAAATTTGTAAGATGTTTGCTATTATGCTATTAAAAAATGTTTTCAAAAAAATTAAAATGAAGAAAAATTTAAGAATTTGAAAAACCCAAAAGTAAAAGGAAAACAAAATAGGCAAACATGAGGTCATTTTCAAGCTGAAGAAGCCTACAAATGTTAGAAAAGTGAAATGGAAAAAAACACATAGGAGGTGGCTCTTAAAGATAGAGAAGGATAACAAGGATTAAAAAAAAAAATGAGAAAGGAGAGAAAGGCAAAGGATAGCTACCTGAAAGAAATCAAATAGAGAGCTAGGTTATATAAGCTAGAGAAGTATAAAAGGGTCAGGGTAGAAAAATGATAGATCAACGAGAAATAGCCATATAGTGAAAAGGAGACAAGTATAGTAGAGAGGGAAGAAGTTTCACTTTTTTTTCTTTTCAAAATGTATTGGAAAAAAAAAAAGAAAAAGCCGCCTTGTAAGAAAGTCTGTGTGTGGGTATGTATAATTTAAAGTATGATAAATACGTTATAATTGATAACATAGACAATATGCATATGTCTGCCTTTTATTTTATTAATGACTAAGTAGAGGTCCATGTTTGAATTCATAATATTTTAAAGACTACAAAATTAATCTGACATTTTTATTGTATTGTTGTATGTCCTGCTTTTTTTCTATTACTAAAAAAAATGCTCTTTGTATCATTATTATGAGTTTAGGCACAGGCATATGTTGTTGTTGTTGTTGTTGTTATATTGGTTTGATTTTGCTAGATTCCTACAAGAATGATTATTCATCTAAAGGTTTTGAACACGCTTCATTATCTTCAACTCAGCAATAGATGTCTGAGAAGACCTGTTTCCCAGAAATTCTGTCAAAACATGACATATAAAATGTTGTCCTATAAAATGTTGCTAATCTGATAGACAATATATAACAGTTTTGTTTTTCTTTGTACATCTCTAGGTTTCATTCATGATATATTGGCCATCTATGTCTTTTTTTCCTTTGGGATTTGATTATTAAGCATTTTGCTCAGTTTTCTTTCTATGGTTTATTTTAGTTAAGGGATTCTGTCAGTGTTATGAACAGTAATTATGGATAATAATTCATTGTCATTTGCCTTTTATGGGTCAATAGTTTTATGTTTCATGGTTATTTTTTTAAATTAATGGCATTACGGTTTTAAGAGGACATAATAATTTCTTTTCCTTATGCTCACCCTTCCTTTCTCCTTTTCTCCCTCCCTCCCTCCCTTTCTTTCCTTCCTTCTTTCTTTCTTTCCTTCCTTCCTTCCTTCCTTCCTTCCTTCCTTCCTTCCTTCCTTCCTCCTATTGAGATATAATTGACATATAACATTGTGTAAGTTTAAGGCATATAGTGTGTTGATTTGATACATTCATATATTATAATATAATTAATACCTATGGTAGAATTAGCTAACACCTCTATCAAGTTAATAATTATCAGAAGCAAGCAAGGTTACTTCTGGGAAGATGGCAGAATAGGAGGAACTTGATCTCACCTCATTTCAGGGATACAACTAGATAACACCCACATCACTATAAAACCAGTGTAATCCAAAAACAACCTGAAGACTGGCAGAATAGGCTCTCCACAGATGTAGAGAAGAGGCCACATCAAAAATGGTAGGGAGGGCAGACAAGGTCAGGAACCAAGCTGACTCATGTGACTGGGGAGTGAGGGCCACTGTAAGCATGGAGAACAGAGAGGAACAGACTCCACCAGGCACCCCAGGCATGGGGGACCCACACTGGGAAGATGAATCCCTATAACATTTGGCTTTGGAAACCAGAGGGGCTTAACTTCCTGAGTTCTTACAATCAATGGAGCTTAACACATGAAACTAAAAATCAGTGGGTCAGCTCTAGGAGAGCCTGAGGGCAAAAGAGAAACTAAGTGTCTGCCCTTAATGAGACAGCACAACAAATAGCCCATGGAATACAGCATAGAAGAACAGTTTGAAAGATGCCTGGGGTATATGGGAGGGAGATTTGTTTACTAATCTCAAAGCCTGTGCTTTGAGAGGCCAGAGATCTTTGGAAGACATTTCCAAGAACGAAAGAACTGGCAGGTGCCATTCCCCGTTCCCCCTCACCAGGCCCCCAGCCTAGATTCACAGACACCTGTGAAAACAAGCACAGCATGAACATTCTCCGCCTAGCTTGCTAACAGTGAATGCTGCTTCCATGCTTTTCTGTGGGTCAGCCCCTCCATCCCATCCTCAGCAGCTGTCCAAATCAGTGCATGGTCCCTCCCACAGCAGACCTGAGCTAACCTTGTTAACACCACATGCCCCAAACTTGTGCTTTTCTGTGGTGGTCCGTGGATTTGCTTGCTCCTATGCAGCCTCTGCAGGAGTACCTCCAAAGCAACACCACAAGCATGGCTTTGTGGAAGCAGCCCTGACAGATGCTGACAAGTCACTCCTGCCCCAAGTAGAGGGGAAGATAACTACACACGCCAGTTAGACCAGAGCCCCAGCAGTGGGCTAGGGCAGACATCTAATCTGACTACAGGCCTTGCCTACCAACAAAAGCATCCCAGAGGACAACACAGGGAGAGTGTGCTGCAGTTCTTTGAGACCATTTGGCAAATTCTTGGTCTGACCAACCTAAATCCCAAGGTGACCCCAGGCTAGCCTATTAATCACAAAGGGACCAAAACATGTCCACAACAGGCAAAGAGAGCAATTACGGACAACTGGATTAAAGGCAAACACAGATCAGCCACAATAGCAGGGTACATGCAATACACATAGGGAATACCCCTGAAGTGCCAGGTTCTGATGAACAGGGGATATTGACCTAAACAGCACCACAGGACCTCTTCATAAAACCACTACTTATGGGGCGCCTGGGTGGCTCAGTCGTTAAGCGTCTGCCTTTGGCACAGGGCATGATTCTGGAGTCCTGGGATCGAGCCCTGCATCAGGCTCGCTGCTCCACTGGGAGCCTGCTTCTTCCTCTCCCACTCCCTGTGCTTGTGTTCCCTCTCTTGCTGGCTGTCCCTCTCTGACAAATAAATAAATAAAATCTAAAAAAAAACACACAAAAAAACAAAAAACCACTACTTAAAAGAGCAGAATACAGTTGACTTTGACTTTTCTAATATAGAAACAGATGCAGAGAGTTAGATAAAATGAGGAGACAGAAGAATATGTCCCAAATGAAAGAACAAGACAAAATCACAGCAGGACATCTAAATGAAATGGAGATAAGTAACATGCCTGATAGAGAATTTAAAGTAATGGTCATAAAGCTATTGTCTTTGGGAAAAAAATGGAAGATCTGTGCTATCCTCAAAGAGATAGAAGACGTAAGAAAGAACTGATCAGAGATTAAGAACTCAATAACTAAAATTAAAAAAATACAGTAGAGGGAATGAATACTAGACTAGAGAAACAGAAGAATGGATCAGCAACCTGGAGGGCAGAGTAATGGAAAACAATCAAGCTGAATGGGTGAAAGAAAAAAGATTAATAAAGAATGAGAGTAGATTAAGGGAACTCTCAGTGACACCATCGACCGTAACAACATTCACATTATAGGGATTCCAGAAGGAAGAGAAAGAGAAAAGGGGACATACATTTTATTTGAAGAGATAATAACCAAAACTTCCCAAATCTGAAGAAGTAAACAGATCCAGATACAGGAGGCACATAGAGTCCCCAGCAAAATCAACCCAGAGGTCCACACCAAGACACGTAGTAATTAAAATGGCAAAAAGTACTGATAGAGAATTTTAAAAACAAGAGAAAATAAAACATTTTCATACAAGGGAAACCCTGTGAAGGTATCAGCTGATTTTTCAGCAGGAACTTTTCAGGGAGTGGTATGATGTATTCAGAATGCTGGGGCAGGGGATGGGGAGTGGAACCTGCAACCTTATCTATCCAGCAAGGCTACTATTCAGAATAGGAGAGAGAAAGAGTTTCCCAGACAAACAAGTTAAAGGAATTCATGGCCACTAATCCAGTCCTCAGGAAACCTTAAAGGGGACTTTTTGAGTGAAATGGAAAGATGATAACTAGGAGTAAGAAAAGTAGAACGCACAAAAGCAGTAAAATTAAGTATATCCATAAAAATCACTCAAAGGATTCACAAAATAAAGGGATGTAATACATGACACTATATACCTAAAACATGGGGGGCGGCGGAGAGGAGTAAAAGTTTAGTGCTTTTAGAATGGGTTCAAACTTAAGTGACCATCAACTAAATATGCAATGGGAAAAAGATAGTCTCTTCAACAAATATTATTGGGAAAACTGGACAGATACATACAAAAGAATGAAACTGGGCCACTTTCTTATACTGTACACAAAAATGAACTCAAAATGGATTAAGGACCTAATGTGAGACCTGAAACCATAAACATCCCAGAAAGGAGGACAGGCAGTTATTTTTGTGACATCAGCTATAGTAATATCTTTCTAGATACTTCTCCTGAGACAAGGTAAAGAAAAGCAAAAATAAGCTATTAGGACTACGTCAAAATAAAACACTTCTGCACAGGAAAGGAAACAATCAACAAAACAAAAAGATAACTTACTGAATGGGAAAAGATACTTGCAAATGATATGTCCAGTAATGGGCTAGTATCCAAAATACATAAAGAACTTATACAACTCAATACCATAAAACACCAAATAATCCAATTAAAAATGAGCAGAAGATATGAATAGATATTTCTCCAAGAAGACATACAGATGGTCAGCAGAGACATAAAAATATGTTCAGTGTCATTAATCATCAGGGAAATGGCAAATCAAAACCACCATGAGATACCACCTCACACCTGTCAGAGTGGATAAAATAAAAAATACAAGAAACAAGTGTTGGCAAGAATGTGGAGAAAAAGGAACCCTTGTGTACTTTCGGTAGGAGTGGAAACTGATGCAGCCACTGTGGAAAACAGTATGGAGATTTCTGAAAAAATTAAAAATAGAATTACCATGTGTAAATTCCACTACTGGGTATTTACCCATATAATACAAAAATACTAATTCAATAATATATATGCACCTCTATGTGTATTGCAGCTTTATTTACAATAGCCAAAATATAGAAGCAACCCAAGTGTCCATAAATGGATAAATGGATAAAGAAGGGATAATGTGTATGTGTGTGTGTGTGTGTGTACATGTACACATTTTACCCCCATATATATGTATGTATACATGGTGTATATGTGTATATACACATACAATGGAATATTACTCAGCCATAAAAATTAGTGAAATCTTTCTTTTGTTACAGCAAGGATAGATCCGGAGGGTATTATGTTATGTAAAATAAGTCCATCAGAGAAAGACAAATACCATACGATTTCACTCATATGTGGAATTTAAGAAAGAAAACAAAGGGACTAAGAAACAAAAGGGACAACAAACAAAAAACCAGACTCTTAACTGTAAAGAACAAACTGATGGTTACCAGATAAGAGGTAGGTTGGAGGATGGATAAAATAGTGAAAGGGATTAAAAGTACAGCTATGTGATGAGCACTGAGTAATGAATAGAATTGTTGAATCACTGTATTATACACCTGAAACAAATATAACACTGTATGTTAATTATTCTGGAATTTTAAAAACAAATTAATTAATTAAAAAAAATAATTATCATTTATTTTTTTGTGGTAGGAACAACTAAAATCTGTTCTCAGAAACTTTTAAGTTTGTTATATGGAATTGTTGTCTATAATCACTGCACTGTGTGTTAGCTCTCCTGGACTTATTTATCAACTGGTTTCAAGTTTGTAATCTTATACAATATCTCCCCAGTTACACCAGTCTCAGTCCATGGAAACCACCATTCTACTCTATTTTTATGAGTTCAGCTTTTTTAGTTTCCAGGTATAAGTGATAACATCGTGTAGTATTTGTCTTCTCTGTCTGACTTATCTCATTTAGTATAATGCCCTCAAAGTCCATCCATGTTATTGAATTGTCAATTTCTTGATCTTTCCCTAGATGAAAGCTGGTTTTAATATCACCAAGAAAAGCCTTTCTAATACTGATGTATTTTTTTAATCATGTATTTTATCTACTATGGGCTGAATGTTTGTGTTTCCCCAAAATTTATGTGTTGAAATTTTTACCTCCATGTGATAATATTAGGAGGTAGAATAATTTGAAGGTGATTAGGTCATAAGGGCAAAGCCCCCACAGCTGGAATTAGTACTCATAATAGAGATTCTAGAAAGCTTTCTTGCCCCTTAGGCCGTGTGAGTAAACAGTGAGATTATTGTTTATGAACAAGGAAGCAAGTCTTACCAGGCGCTGATTCTGTTGGTATCTTGATCTTGCCTCTAGAACTGTGAGAAATAAGTTTCTGTTGTTTATAGGACACCCAGTCTATGGTATTTTGTTATTGCAGCCCAAACAGACGAAGATATTATCTAATACATTTAATAAATGCATTTAGAAATATTAAGCAATTTTAGTAAGTTAATATAACTTTATTACCTAATTTTCCCTTTTATCATAAAGTACAAGTATTGTATTTTACTGAAAAATTTTCTGACCATAGGCTTTTATATTGGTTACTTGTAAAATTCACAACCAATGTTATATAATATAAATTGATCTATCTTACTATATATAGATATACAGTGTGACTTTAGGATGAAATTTTTCCCCAATCTGTACTTGACTTTAATCTTCTTTTTAGCTTATAACAAATTGAGTAAAGCATTAGAAAAAAAATAAGTTTTCTTGGAATTTTTACTAAAAATGTGTTGAATTAGTGAATAATTTTAGGAGAATTAAAATTAAATTACAATATCTGTCAGTGAATTTGAACAATTTTTGCTCTGCTTATTTCTACATCTAATGAGTTCTCTAGGAGTTTAGTGCATATTGTGTGTTTTTTGTTTGTTTATTACAGAAAGGTGTATTGGATTTTGTCAAATAATTGTAATCAATATTGACCAGTCCTTAAATTTTTTTAGTAGTCTTCCCATTTCATTCAGAAATTTTACATCTTTTTCCATACTTACAAAAAATTCAGTGTAACAATGTGATTGAGAACAAAATCTCTGAGTCAGACTGCCTGGGTTGGAACTCTACTGCTCCACTTATTGACTTGTGATTTTGAGCTGATAGTCATTTCCCTGTACCATGGTTTTCTCACCTGATAGTAAAAACATTAATCTCAGAGAGTCCTCTGAGTATTACATAGATTAATTCACGTATAATGATTAGCAAAGGTCTCAAATAAAGTATGAATTCAGTTGATGCTAGGAATGATTAACTGTTACGTGAACTCTTGATAACTTCCTTTTTCTTCTTTCTTACTCTGGTTCACTGTGGTTTTCACTATGTGTCTGCTGACTCACTAACCAAGTTACCATTGCTTTTTGTAGGCCTGTGACCTTCTAGGATATGTTAGTGACATAGAGCAAACCTTATTGAAGCTAAGGACCCCATTTCCAAGTTCATGACTCTCCTGAATCAACAATGACATTAAAACAGGTTTGTTGAAGGATACAAAGAAAAAAAAAAAGATAAATATAATGAGATGAGAAATTGAGAATATAAAAAGCCAACTTCTAGAGTTGAAATACTTATAGATGATATGAAAATCTGAGTAGAATTAATAGCAGATGAAGTACATATGAGCACAACATAATTAAAAATAATTGAAACTGAAGCACAAATGAAAAGTGCAGAGACTTACTGACCTCTTGAACTATTTCAAACTGTGTAATATTTTAGTATGTAATTGGAGAACCAAAAGGACAGAAAGAGCAGGGAAGGAAAAAAAAATTTGAAAAAATAAATGGCCAAGAACTTTCAAATTTGAGGTAAACTAAACACCTACAGATTTAGAAGAACCCCAGACAAGAGTTAAGAAAGACAGAAGGACAGACATAAAGGGAGACAGAAAGAAACAAAGAGGAGGAAAAAAAAAAAGAAAGGAAAATAATAATAACTACTATACCAAGGCTCATCATAATTAAATTTCTGGAAATCTGAGATAAAGAGAAAATATTAAAAAGATCTTGAGTTTGGGGGAAAGCATTATATACAGGAAAAAAAGTCATGGAAGGAAATGACAATGAAATAATATCTTTACATTTTTATTTTTTTTTATTTTTTTTTAAAGATTTTATTTATTTATTCGACAGAGATAGAGACAGCCAGCGAGAGAGGGAACACAAGCAGGGGGAGTGGGAGAGAAAGAAGCAGGCTCATAGCGGAGGAGCCTGATGTGGGGCTCGATCCCATAACGCCAGGATCACGCCCTGAGCCGAAGGCAGACGCTTAACCGCTGTGCCACCCAGGCGCCCCTTTACATTTTTAAAAGTAAAATACTAATTTTCAAACTAGAATCTTATAATCAGAAAAAAAATTCTTCAAAAAATGAGAGATGAAGGTAATTGAGGACAAAATAGAAGAAAAAAATAGATAAGGATATTGTTGTTAGGAGACCCAGACTGAAAGAAATGTTGAAGAAAAGTCTTCAATATAGAAGAAAAGAAGTACCAGATGGAAATAGAATATACAATTAATTGAAGAGTATTGGAATCATAAATATTGTTACAGGATGTTTTTCCTTTAGTGCCCACAGTTCTTGGTCACAGCGCTTAAAGAATGAGAGGTACACCAGACAGAGTGGTGGGCAGCAAAGCAAAGTTTATTGAGCAATAGTACAAAGTTCCCAAAAAGGAAGGGGACCTGAGAAGATTGCCACCAGAGTTTCCAAATCTAGGGATTTTTATGGGCTTGTTGACAGGCTGTTTTAATTTGATTAACCCTCCATGCATCTGTTATCCAATCATATTTTTGTCATCTATCTATCATGTGTGAAAGGGTGGAGGGCTTTTCCCAGGGTGGGTGTAAAACCCTTTTAAGGGTGGTTTCCACTTAGGGTGGGGGCCCCTTGTCCCTGTCTGCCTTTCTTCCAACTATATTTCATCACATATAACATACAAAATATATGTTGCTCGACTATTTGTTATTGGTAAGGCTTCCAGTCAACAGTAGGCTATAAAATTTGAGGGGAGTCAAAAGTTATAGGTGGATTTTTGACCACATGGGAGGTCAGCACCGCTAACCACCACCATGACCATCCCCTGCCATTGTTCAAGGGATGACTGTTTTATAGTCAGCAGTCAAGAGAAACCATGCCACACCTTCAACAATTGCTGCAGCTGATTCCATAGTTCACGAGTTATACACAAAATATTAGAGCACAGACACAATTCAAACAAGTTCTTTGACACTTTTTTTTTTTTTTTTTTTTTGAGAGAGAGAGCACAAGTGGGGAGGTCCAGAGGGAGAAGGAGAAAGAGAATCTCAAGCAGGCTCCATACTCAGCATGGAGTCCCATGAAGGGTTCAATCTCATTACTCAGACTGTGACCTGAGCCAAAATCAAGTTGGATGCCTACTTGACTGAGCCACCCAGACACCCCAAGTTCTTTTTTTTTTAATAAGATTTTATTTATTTATTTGACAGAGATAGACAGCCAGCGAGAGAGGGAACACAGCAGGGGGAGTGGGAGAGGAAGAAGCAGGCTCCCAGCGGAGGAGCCCAATGTGGGACTCGATCCCGGAATGCCGGGATCATACCCCGAGCCGAAGGCAGACGCTTAACGACTGCGCCACCCAGGCGCCCCCAGATACCCCAAGTTCTTTGGCACTCTATATTAGGGATCACTTTTCCTCCATTGTCCAACAATCTTTCCCCCATTTCCACCTGAGACTTCATCAGAATGGCCTTCACCATCCATATTCCTAACAACATAATGTTCAGGATTACTTAGGCATTTGTGGAGAAATTGGGGCTGTCTTTAGTCTTCCTCTTTTCTTTCTGGGATCTCACCAGAATCACATTTAATGATTTCTCTAGTATATACTTCAACACTCTTCTGGCTTCCATCTGCTTTCACAGTTTTAGAAATTGTGATTTTAGGAGCAGCACCCCACTTCTTGGTATCAGTTTCATATCTTAGTCTGTTCAGGCCACGATGACAAAATGCCATAGTCTGTGTGGCTTATAAACAGCAAGAATTTATTTCTTATAATTGTGGAGGTTGCAAAGTCTAAGATCTAGACACTGACAAACTTGGTGTTGGTGAGTACCTGGTTCCTGGCTCATAGACAGCTGCCTTCTTACTGTGTCCTCACATGGTGGAAAGAATGAGAAAGCTCTCTGGGGTCTTTTATAAAGACACTAATCCCATTAACAGGGGTTATACCATCATGATCTAATTACCTCTTAATATCCCTACCTCATAATACTGTCACACTGGGGGTTGTCCAGTGACATTTATAATTTTTTTTTTGGGGGGGGCAGAAATTGTATTCCTTGTAATGCATAGTCACTGACATCCCTGGTCCTTGGAGTGTGTTCAGCTTTGGTTCTCTAAAATTTCTATTTCTTTATTGATTTACAAGACACTTTCACATCTTCCACTACTTCTTTAAGCATGCTTTCCTTCTCCTGGAGTGACTACTCCACCCTTTGTGCAGGGCTAGGAGTAAACTCCAGAAAGAAAAACAACAACAACAACAAAAAAAAGATCAAGAAATGTGAACAGGGTCTAAGTGACCTATAAGAAATCAAAACTGGACCAGCTTGTATATCATTGGAGTTCCATAGGAAAGGAGAAAAGGGCAGAAAGAATATTTGAGGAAATAATGGCTGAAAGTCTCCCAAATTTAATGAAAGACATAAATGTCATAAGCATCCAAGAAGGTCAGAGAACTCCAAATAGAATAAATACAAGGACATACAAAACAAGGGACAATATGATCACTTTGAAAGACAAAGGACAGAATCTTGAATGCAGAAAGATAGAAATAACTAGTCACATACAAATGGTACTCAGTATGATTAACAGCTAATTTCTTATAAACTTCTAGGAATAATGATTATGAAATACAGAGAAAAGATGCAGTTTATTAATGTTAGAACTAATAGAAGAGACATTACTATAGATTTTATATTAAAGGATGATTAGGGATTATTATGAATAATTTTATGCCAATTCAATAATTTTGGAAAAAAACTCACATCTCTGAAAAACCTGAATCACAAAAACAGACACAAAAATAAACAAAAGTCTGAATAGCCTTATATCTAAAAGAAAAAATTAATTCATAATTAAGTGCACTCTACCACAATACTCCTGGCCTTGTTGGTATCACTAGTGATTTCTACCGGACATTTAAGGAAGAAATAATACAAATCTTACATAATTATTTTTCAGAAAATAGTGGAGTGGACACTACCTGACTCACTTTTTGAGGGCAGAATTACTCTGGTAATAAATCTAGACAAAGATATCATAAGACAGAAAAACTATAGACTAATATCCTTGATGAATATCCAAAAATCCTTTATGTATAATTAACAAATTAGATTCAATACATAAAATAAGTGCTACTTCCTATCAAGTTTGGTTTACCTCTTGAGTGCAAGGTCAGTTTAATAAAGTCTAAATCTAATTTCAAGAAAAAGGTAAAATTATCTGCTCTTACTGTTTCTTTCGACATTCATTGAGAGCAATGTAATAAGCCAATTAAGAGATGTAGAAATCATTGACATAAGAAATCAAGAGGAGTCGTTATTCATAGAAAACATGGCTATGTATAAAATGATTCTATAGAGTCTACAGAAAAACTGAATAAGAATAACAAGGTTGCAAGATACAAGATTGATATAGCAAAATTAATTTTATTATTAAATAGCAGTGAACATTTGGAAAAGGAAAATATTCAAACAAAAGTTTACAATGCCAAAAAAAAGAAACAAAATAGTTAGGCATAAATGTAATGAACTGTGTACAAGATATGTACATTGAAAATACAAAACTTAGAAGACCTAAGTAAATGAAAAGATACAGTCATGTATTGGAAGACTCAGTCTTCTGAAGAAGTTAATTCCCCATGAATAGAACTATATAGTTCTTGGACAGTCACATTTGCAACTCCATTAGGCTTCCTTTCCAAAATTGACAAGCAAATTCTAAAATACATGGACATGCATGAGGACTTCAGAGAGCCAAAAAAAGAGTTTGAATGACATTCAAGTTGAATGACTTGAATGGTCTTATTTAAGATTTCTGTTATATTGCATCATCAAGACAGTGTATGTTAATGGTGTAAGGATGGACATATGGATAAACACAGTGATTGAAGATTTTGTTTTCAGGATGCATGTGGAGTTAACTTCCATCTTCCTCCTTGTTTTCTTTACAACTGTTAGTGTGATGTTTACTTCAGTCATTAAATATCTTAATAATAGTGGGATGTCTTTGAAAATATGCAGAAGACACAAGTCCTTTTCTGACAACCCACTTCAAAGCTGCTCTCAGTTTTTTCTGAGAAAAAACAAACAAAAATATCTTTAAGGTAGGTAGGTAGGTAGTCGATCAATGATCTATTCAATTTATCAAGGATTCAGAGCTTATTATTGTCAGTATTTTAGCATAAAACACTGTTTTCCAAGAATGCAAATACCTGTTCCAGAATAAACTATTAAAAAAACCTAGGAAATACAGTATTTTAAGAATTGAATAAATGAGTTTCACCAGAGGTTATGACTGCTGTTTTTATAGTCACTACTTTAAAAAATATAGCTTCTTTTCACAATGTGTGATATTCTTCTGTTATAGGTTATCATGTATATTTGGCAAAATGTTATCACAGACATAGACTTAACATATTACTTTAAATTTCTCAGATGTCCAAGACTAAAGGTCAAGAAAAATATGGGGGCAAAGAAACAGAATGAAGAACACATGGAAAGTGTGATGTAGGCGGTTTAAGGATGTATGATTAATGTCTAAGCATAAATAAGATATTCTGTAGCCTTATTTTCATAATGTAGCATTTCTGATGTAAATAGTTTATCATAATAAATGTCAGATAACATCGGGTCTGTGTGGGATGGAGTTACACTTAGGTCTAAAATGAGGTATGTCTCTTATAATGAGGGACAGTGAGGAATACCGTATGTTCCTTGCTTTCAAATTAGTAGTTCCATCTGTTTAACTAGTGTCAATTTCATCCAAAGATGCCTGGTGATCTGTGAGGATTCTGGAATGTGATAAACACCTTCCTTCTAGTATATGATAACTTCCAGGCCATTGAATCCAAAAAGTAGTTAATGTAAAGTGATAATAAGGATATGAGTAGAATATACCAGAAACCACAAAATTTGAGTCCAAATTCTGAGTTACTAAATCACATATCAATAATTATGCCAAATATTGCTGTGGTTAAAATTGTCTGCTTCAGTTGTGATGCTTAGTGTAAAATGAAAATATGTGGCCTTGGTTGAAACTTATTAAGAATTTTAAGACGGTGACACAAGTGTTCAAGCAAGAGTGGGTCCCTTTACCGACGGGATCTTGTGTAAACTGAACACATTGTCTGTTCGCAAAGCCAGCCCTGACTGTAGTTCTATACTTCAAATATTCCATTAAATTTAAGCTGTGACATCAAAACTAAGATATGTCAACAAATTTAAAACAGCTTATTATATTTAAAAAAAAAAAAGCACCTCAATGTTAGGGGCACCTGCATGGTTCAGTTAGTTAAGCAACTGCCTTTGGCTCAGGTCATGATCTCCTGGGGTCCTGGGATCCAGAGCCCTTCATTGAGCCCTGCATCCTGCTCCCCGCTCAGTGGGGAGCCAGCTTCTCCCTTTCCTTCTGCCCCCCCCCACTTGTGCTCTCTCTTTTTTTCCTCTCTGTCATAAATAAATAAAATCTTAAAGAACACCTCAATGTTAATTTAAGAATTTAGAATAACCATATGCATACAAATGTTAAGTTGAATTGTGCAAAGTACATTTAATTGAATATGTTGTTTAACAAATTTGACCTCTGAAATACAAACATTAAACTTGTCTATAAAAAGTAATAATTTCCTTCTTCCCGCTTTTTGCTTGCTTCTACTTCTTACATTTTTTGTTTTGTAAACTTGATAAAGTTCACACATACGTTTGCAGAATTGCATACCCTTAGGTATACTTAAGTGGCAAAGAACTTATTGATGGGAGATTTCAAAATCCCACAGGAGTAGCCACTAGGTTCCCTGAGGACTTTGTGCCTTTAGCAATGCTCTGACCTTCTATTAATGGCTATACCTAGAGTATTCTACAAAATAGGAGGTACACTGTTGAGTTATATTGCTTAGGTTCAAATCCTAACACAGTCAATATCTGTATCTCTGGACAAGTTACTTATTAATTTTTTTCTAGTTGTTATCTGTAAAGTACTCCTATTATAACACTTACTGAGGTAAGTACAGATAATACTAGTTATACTTACCTCATAGAGTTATGAGAATTAATTGAAATCTGTGGGAATCTTTCAACATAGTTTTAATGTAATATTTATTGAATAAAGGTTAGCTTTTATTGTGGAATGCATTATTTTGTATTCTTTTTATGTTACCCATGGGCCACAAGGAATTAGTCCCTTCTACTGTACAGGGAATAATTACAAGGGCTGATAGCAAAAAATATGTGAATGGTGGAGAATGTGAAAGCAATCACCAGTAATTTTTTTTTCAGTGCAGATTTGAGAAACTCTGAAAGAATAAATAGAGGTGCTATCTATCTTGAAGGGTGTTTAGAGATTATCTTACTGGGTACCTGAGAATGTTACCTGACTAAAATATATTTAGAAAGACTAAGATTTAGAGTCCATCCTGAACATTATTTATGAGTATAATTTAGAGAGTTCTAAAACAAACAGATAATGCTTAGGAGTGACAAAAGCAACCTGTATGTAATGTTGTATATACTTTTCTCAGGGTGGGATGTCTTACCCATCTTCAGCCTTGTACCATTGCCCCCACCCCACAACTCTTTTTGTAGGGTTAAGACTATTTGCACTGCTTGCTTGCCCAACCTATTCTACTTTTATTTCTATGAAGTTCCATCCTGAAATAATAACCAATATCTTTCCAAAAGAGGCTTCCCTTCTTGGATAATGAGATTGGGGGAAATTCATTAGTCTTATTGGCTAGTCTCTGTAATTTCAGAACTGAGCGCAGAGCCCAAAGTGGTGCCCATTCTCTCTTCTCTGAGATCATGACCTGAGCCGAAATCAAGGGTCGGACGCTTGAGCCACCCAGGTGCTGCAGCTGTAATTTCAGTTTTTAGCCACTTTTTAATCTTCAGACATTCCTCAAAACAAAGATATGTACACATGAGTCAGTTTCAACAGAGTTTATCAAAGTTTCATGGTATATTTGAACATGAACAAGGCTCTTATTTTAACTATCTGTTACTAGGTGACAAATTCTATAACTTAGTGGCTTAAAATAATAATTATTATTTCTCTTTGACCTTTAGATTGACTGGGCTCAGAGAGTAGTGTTAGCTTAGAATCTCACATGCAATTGCAGTCAGATAGCAAGCACCTGGAGCTGCAGATATCTGAAGCCTCTACCTCATTGGATATCCAATATAAAATTTTTCACTTACATTATGGGTGCCTTGGTACTCCTTCACCTCTTAACATAGTGTTTTAATCTCCATTTGGGCTGCTGACAGCTTGATGGTTTCAGTATAGTCTCATTTCTTACATGTGGCTGGCTTCTAAGGGAAGGTATTACAAGGCAACCAGAAGGAAGATACCAGTCCTCTCAGTGACTAGGCCTGGAACCAGGTAGGGCCATTTCCACCATATTTGATTTTTCCAGAGCAGTCACATGCCAGGCCAGATCCATAGGGTGGAGAAATAGATGGCATTTAATGGAGGAAAGGCATGTGTCTACTGAGAGGGTAGGAATGAATGGTAGCATATTGGACACAAGCTGCCACAACTTTTACAGGCATGGACCATACCCTTTTCTTCCTCCCTCCATGCTTTCCTTCCTTCCACACATATATATTGAGCATCTACTCTGTGCCCCCAAATGCATTGGGCACTAAACTCATTTATTACCTTTTATTTATAATCAGAATTTTGCTACAGTATGCACCAAGTTTTTTTTTAATCTTTTCCACATCATCAACTCTTCAATTTCCATTAGAAAGTACTATATTTATCTGTACAAAAAAAAAAAAAGAAAAGAAAAAAGCACAAATTACAATACATTGCCAATAAATAATTTATTAAATGGAAAACCTCATTTTATTTATTTAACTGTATACATGTATTATTTTTCTCTCCTTGTAATGATCTTTTTTCTGAATCCTATGTAAGCATTGTTAGCAAAAGACTTAAAAGTGCTCAATATATTTCTATCAAATTAGTAATTCAAAAAAAGAAGGTGTGTTGTTAAAACCTAATAATAGGCATTTTGGTTTATATGCTTACTTTCCTATAAGCACTTCTTATTAGTTTCTGATTGAGAGAATATGCTTTTGAATTTGAAAATCAAAAGAAATTCTACTTCAGAGGTAAATAGGAAATTCAAGGGTAATTTCTACCAACATTTCACTGCTAAATAACATGTACATGTATTGGCACCATGAGAATTTTGTAAGAATTAATCACATCACGATTCTAAGTCACCTTGAAAATATATAGAGCTATGTTAAAAGGAAAAGAAGGCTAATAACATGTTATGTCTATACTAAAATGTTTGCTCCTATGATAATGAGTGCCAGTATTTTCTGACAGCTTTTCCGGAAATTCTTGTTTTGTTCCATCATTTTTGTTCCTTTGATATTCAGCTATATATAACTATTTTCTAACCCATCCGCAAAAATATTCAAATACAAACAGTAGAAATGTTAATGCAAGCAGTGAAGAAGGTTTGTTTTCTTCTCAAAACTCTGTGATTTAATATGCAATTTACAATATCTGGTTATAATTCTTTCTCTCATACAAGCTTTCAAAAATAAAAAGGTATATTTTCCTTTGATCTGAAAAAGGAAAAGTAGGAAAGGTTTATCTTCTTCAACAGACTTTCTTTTTCCCTCAGAAATTAACATAGCTGTGGATTTGCTTCAGTTGAGTAACCTGCTTTTACTGCACAAAATCAGACATGGAGGGTATTAGGCACTTATATTTAGTGAGGGGAAGGGTTTAAGATCTCTCAGATCCTCCTGAAAGGAAACACTGAGGCATATTTGTTATTGCTGTGGATGGTCGTATATACTAAATTTTCAGCTCTATTTCTTTCCACAGCTTAACATCATATATTTATAATATTTAGTTACAGGTTTGAAAGTAAAGTAATAATAAAATAAATTTGTTGGAAACCTGATTTAAAGAAGTCAAACACAGACTGGGAAAATTCATATTAAAATTACTTCTCTGGCTATTACATAAGGTTATGTTGGAAATTGCCCCCCTTTTTTTGGTCTGTAAATAAATTTTAATTTTTTAACAAGAATTTATTAAGTTTATTAAATTCCTAGTTACCTTCATAGGATTTAGTTGAAGGTATAAGACTCATAGGTGAAAGAATAAATCATGCTATTCTGGAAATCCTATGGTCTTCCGCAGGGTGTATTTAATAGAGTGAAATTCTTTATAAGTTCTGATTACATATCTGGTTGATTATTAGTAATATCTTTGAAGATTGGATTCTAAAATTTTATAAATGTAAGTATTAGGCTATCTTCATAGAGGGTTACAGATAAACAGAATTTGGAGAAATCTAAAAAGACTGCTTGTCCCAAAGTGTAGTCCCTACTAGCTTGCCACTTGTTTGAACTCATTGTTTATTACTTTGTCTTGTGACCAGCTGTACACCTAATATTGAGGTGTATGTGCTCTAGTATATACTCTATATTGGATCATAGGGTAAGAGAAGAATGTGGGTAAATATGACACAACTTCCTAAAGCATCAATATTAATAAAAGACTGGAGAAGATATACATCTAAATTAAAGTTAGGGTTGCAAGATTTGGTAAATAAAATATAGGACTCAGTTAAATTTAAATTTCAGGTAAATACTGATTTTTTTAAAATGTAAGTATGTTCTTTGCAATATTTGGGACATACTTTAAAAAATTATTTGTAATTTATCTGAAATTCAAATTTAACTGAACAACTCCTAAAGTATTAACAGAAACAAAATGCACTGAGATATAAACATTTTATACAATTTAACAATAGAACAAGACAATTTGATAGTATTTCCTTTTAGAGTAACATTATATTCTCAGAACTGCCACTATTTCCCCCACCATGGCTAATTTATTTCATTTTACTTTTTTACAGTGGTAAGAATATTTAACATGAGATGTACCCTTTTAATAAAATTTAAGTGCACAGTACAGTATAGTTAATTATATTACATAATGTTGTGTAGTAGATCTATAGAACTTACTCATTTATGTAGCTGAAAATTCATATTCATTAAACAGCAGCCCGTTTCCCCTCCCCTTAGCTCCAGACAGTCATTTTACTTTTTGCTATGAAACTAACTGAGTTTGATCCCTTATATAAGTGGAATCATGCAGAATTTTGTCTTTTTGTGACTGGCTTATTTATTTCATCAGCATAATGTTCTCCAGGTTCACCCATGTTATCAAAAGTGACAGAGTATTCTTTTATTCAGGCTGAATAATATTCCACTGTACATATGTACCACATTTTATTTATCTATTCATCTCTTAATGAACATTTAAGTTGTTTCCATGTCTTAGCTGTTGTGAATAATACTCCAGTGAACATGGAAGTGCAGATACCTCTTTGCAATTCTTATTTCAATTATTTGGTATGTGTATCCCTAAGTAGGATTGATGTATCATATGGTAATTCTGTTTTTTATTATTTTAAAATATTTTATTTATTTGTCAAAGATAGAGTGTGAACAAGCAGGGAGAACAGCAGACAGAGAGAGAAGCAGGCTCCCTGAGCGGGAGCCTGATGCGGGACTTGATCCCAGGACCCTAGGATCATGACCTGAGCTGAGGGCAGATACCTAACCCATTGAGCCACCCAGGAGTTCCTCTGTTTTTTATTTTTTAAAAAAATCCTCTGTACTGTTTTCCATAGTGGCTACACCATTTTACATGTCTGCCAACACTATAGAAGCATTCCAGTTTCTCCACATTCTTATCAACACTTTTATGGTTATATAACACTTTTATAATAGCCACCCTAACAGGTATGAAATGATGTTTCATTGTGGCTTTGATTCACATTCCCTGATGAGTAGTGATATTCAGCATCTTTTCATATTTTCATATACATATTAATGATTTGGTTTTCTTTGGAGAAATGTCTATTCAAGCTTATTTTTAATAAGCTTTTATTTTTAATTGGATGGTGATGATTTTGCTATTGAATTGTATGAGTTCCTTTTATATTTTGGGTATTAATCTCTTCTCAAATATATGGTTTACAAGTAATTTCTCCCATTTCCTAGGTTGCCTTTTCACTCTGTTGATTGTTTCCTTTGTGGCACAGAAGCTTTTTAGTTGCAATCCCATTTGTCTAATTTTGCTTTTGTTGCTTATATGTTGGTGTCATATCCAAGAATCATTGCCGTGACACTGTCATGAAACTTTTCCATTACATTTTCTTGTAGGTGTTTTACAATTCTGGATCTCACTTTTATTTAATCCATATTGAATTTATTTTTGCATATGGTATAAGATAGGGGTTCAGTTTCATTCTTTTGCATGTTGCTATCCAGTTTTCCCAACACCATTTATTGAAGAGATTATTTTTCCTCATTATGTATTCTTGGCACTCTTGTTTAAGATCAGGTAATACTTTTATGCACAGGTTTATTTATGGGCTCTGTTCTATTCCATTGGTCTTTTTTTTTTTTTTTAATGCCAGTACCATTCTGTTTTAATTACTATAGCTCTGTAAAATTAGGAAGTGTGATACCTCAAGCTTTGTTCTCTCTCAAAATTGCTGTAAAAGCCTGCCACCTCTTTTCCTTTATTCCTAGCTGTCCAGTATCCAGACAATGCTGATTCTTTCAGTGCTCTATCTTAGATGAGATAGAAGCCATCCCCTTAGGAAGCCCACTGAAAGTCAGGGTACTGTGGCCATTTACCCATCACTCTCTCTCGCCACCCTAAGGAGGAAGTTAGAGCTCAAGGTGCTTTCTCTCCATATTGAACTTTGCCACCTAGAGGAAGGGGCTCATGTGGGTAAAGTGAAATTATTCTTCTTGTCTGTTTCAGCGCAGTTTTTCTTGGTTTTATGCCCATCAGAGTTACTGCAACTTCTTAACTGGATTCTGGACCTCTCATAAAGGTATTTTAGTCCTTATGTCATTGTTAAGTAGTGTTTCTATGTGAGAACAGGGCTGCAACTTCCTATTCTACCACCTTGCTAATGTCACTTCCCCCACAATTGCTACTATTATCCATTTATTCTTGAAGAGTCATTTTGGTGAAAATTTTTGAGAAGCATTTCCATAAATACAAAATACTTAACTTACAGGTTTAAAAACATGGCTGCTAATTTTTTGACACTTCTCTACGGAAGTGGGGGGATTCATATCCTCTTTCCTTGAAACTGGGCAAGTCTGTCAGTATTTGAAGTAATTAAATACACTGGAAATAAAGCTAAGGCCGAACTGATCATTTAGTTTCTCCCTTGGGTTCAAAAGAGCATTTTCTCTTCAAGCTCTGAGGTATCATGTCAGAAGGCTCACCATCCTGAGGTTAGAATATTGTGAGAAGCTCACGTTTCTTGGGAGGCCTCACATAGGCATTTCAATAAACAATTCAGATTCACCTAACCTTCTAGTCGCCCCAGTCTAGGTGCCAGTCTTGTGAGCGAAGACCCTCAGAGATTACTTCAACCCCCTGTCATTCAAGTAACGCCAAGCAGTTAAAATCTTTCCAGCAAAGTTCCCAAACATGATGAAGCAGATACAAGGTGTTCTTGCCATGTCCTGTCTGTATTCCTTACCAACAGAATAAAATAGTTGTTTCATTCCACCAAGCTTTATAGCAGATTGTTAGCAATTGATAATTAGAATGGTATATAACTGAAAAGTTTAAAGTATTCACTGTTGCTAATATAATAACATGGATATTATATTTTAAATATTTTTATATTTTCAGACAGGGAGCAGAAAGATGGCTTAGATTAATTTAGTTTGAGCTCTTTAAAATTTAATATACCTATGAATCAACTGAAGATCTTGTAAAAATATAACTTTTGATTCAGTAGTTCAGAGGTGGGAAAGAAATATTACCTTTCTAATAAATTTCCATATAATGCTGATGCTGCTGGTCCATGGGCCAGTTTCTGAATTGCTACTTTACTTCCCTCATTTTGAATTTGAGAAAATTAAGAGAAAACATGATATTTAAAGTGATTAAATAGTTCTCTAAAATTGGCAATAAATGGTGGTAAGCCAGGTTGTATTCCTAAGCAGAGCCTGTGGTTGTGCATTATCAAGAGAGAATTATAAATGGAGAAGAGCATTATTTGGTGATAACTCATATATCAGTGACTATGTTAAGTACTTGTATATAAGTTATCTCACTTTTTCTTCTCCATAGTACTTTAACACAGATAATTTTATACTTGAATTAGAGAAGAGAAATTTAAGGTCTACAGTTCAAATGATCTATTGGAGGAGGGTGATGAAGCAGGGCTTGACTCCAGGACTTTTAGGCATTAAAGCTTTGATTCTAACCATGGCCTAAACTTTTCATGGGCACTGGGGGTTGGGTGATCATGCTGAAAACAAAGTGAAATAAAGAAAGGAAGCATCCTATAGAAAACAATGGGATGAAGGAAAATATAATTTCATATTTTGTAACTCCACCAGGAACTGCATCTATTCATACTACTTGGGATTGATCAAAACACACATTTTTTAGCTTTAAGTATAAATGTTAATGTTTATTTATCCATTTATTCATTCAATTAATATTTATTGAATAAAAGTATATTTCACAATTCCATGTAGATGGATACACATGTGAACAAGAAACAAAGTTCCTTTCATGATGTGTTTAATTTATCAGGAAATATAGTCTTAAAATTAATTGCAATAGTGTGTGATGAATATTATAGTGTATGGCAATTACCTAGCAGAATATATGGAGGTAAGCTAACCGATCTCACATGGTTATGAGAATACAAGAAGTAATACAGGTAAAAGTGTCTGGTATATAGAAAAGCTAAATACATGCTATTTTTCAATTATGCCTTCTTTTACTGCTGCCTCCAACCAGACAGTCAAATTGCATTTACCTGATTTAGGATAAATTCAGATATCTTCTCTCAGTGAATTATTGAAAGTAATATGACATGAAAATGTGGTTAAAATAGTATAATTGGACTCTTTTACAAAGAAAATAATTGCTCAACTTTTAAAATTTCAGTATTTAAAACCACTGGGATAGCTAAGTAGTCTTATTATTCTTACTGTAGGGAGAACAGGGAAAAATATTCATGTGCTTTTTTTTATTCGTTAAAGTATAATATTCAAAAATTGAAAAACATGATTCTCATATAAATATATGATAAGTATGTGTCAAAGAGTTTATTCAACTAATTAGTGAGGAAACCAGTCAGATATTAAAATTGGTTCAGAGAGCATGTGAAGTGCTAAGTATTTATAAGCAATTAATAAAAAATGTTAGTATAAGATTGCTAGATTAGATGCAAACTAGTTAATGCTCTACAATGCAATAAAGTTAAATCATTAGATTTTTTTCCCACTGAATGATTATATGTATATCAATCACACAAAAACCTGAAAGTAATAAGGAACTTCACCAAATCTGGATACCTAAATGAATTATCTTAATATTATTCTCCATTATGATTATAGAGGTCTCTAAAAGGTATTTTTTTTTAAGATTTTTTATTCATTTGAGAGAGAGAGAGAATGAGTGAAGGCAGGAGCAGAGGGGAGGGTCGGGGGGGAGGGTCATTGGGAAAGGGAGCAGCAGACTCCCTGCTGAGCAGGGAACCCAATGTTGGGCTCCATCCCAGGACGCTAGGATCATGACCTAAGCCAAAGGCAGTTGATGACTGACTGAGCCACCCAGGCATCCCTAAAAGTTAATCTTCGTTGCAAAAAAGGGCAGGTTTTATTCTGCATAGCCTGACTGTTTACATATCTGCAGCAAGATACAGACTCCTTGAGTTTGTACTATAAATCTAGAGCCATATAAATCAATTGAGCAACCACTAAGCCAGAGAATTAACCACTGTCCAGTAAATTTAATATAGTATTGTTTATGTGTGAATTAGTCTCATTTTGAGATGCCCCAAATTTGCTAAAGTTTCTGGTCTGCAAGAAGTCGTCTTCCTACAGCTGAGAGATTAGGTCTCAGCAAGCCAGACATCCTGACTGTGTAGCAGACATTAGCTTTATATGGAAAATGAATTCTTGAACATGATTGAACCAGAAACAAAAACAAAAATACAAAATCATTAGCGAAGAAAAAAATTAAAGAGAAACAGACTCAGATAGTTAAAGTTCTGCTGCCACTTGGGATTCACTCTGGGATAAGAAAATATGTGTCAGTGCTTAAGCGGCCCATGAGGTATACTTTTTAGCAACGCTGTTTAAAGATGGTCAGGTTTCTCCCCTTGGGTGTATTAACAGGACAAACTCTAAAATGATTGAAGTGTAATTTCCCAAAAGTTAAGAACATGACTCCTTAAACTATATAATGAGTATGTATTAAAATTTTATTCAAGTCATTAACTAATAGGAGATCCATTAAGATTTTCAAAGTTTTTTGAAGACCATTAAAGATACTAGGTATTTACATGTAGTTTAATAAAGGAATTTTTGGATAGATTTCTGGATTAAATACAAAACTGGTTGATAACCAACTGAGTATTCAGTCTAATCTTTGGAGTTATCATTTTCACTGCACAGAAATTATATGCATATTGATTGGAAAAACTATGTTGGCTATTATGTAATTTCACAATCTCTATAATTATTAACCAGTAGCCTTAACAGATCTTTTTTTTTTTTTTCTGAAAAGCCAGTGAAGTTGAATTTTGTTTTTGTTTTTTTCCTGAAAACTTGTAAAAGTCAATACGTCCATATTTTTGGAAAAACATATGGTGGATAATAACTCCTAAAACCCTGCTAGGACAGTTTTCCTCCCAGTTAAGCATCTTAATATATCTATCTTTTTTTCTTCATTTTCTCCCTCTTTTTTCTTGATTTTTGTCACGATTGAAATCCATTGTCAGTGAAGAGCACCTTTTTTGATACTGCTTGAAAAATTGTGGGGAAAAATATCTGATTCACTATATGATTTACAGATTTTCTTTTTGTCCTTATTCATTATATGACTTACAGAATTATATGATCAGTTTCCCTATTATGATCAATGTTAACCATGGTGTTATAAACAATTTTGCATTCGTTTTGATTCATGTAATAGTTGTAAAACGTCTTCTTTCAGTTTTCTTCTCTTGCTTATTAAAAGGATAAATTAAGGGGCGCCTGGGTGGCACAGCGGTTAAGCGTCTGCCTTCGGCTCAGGGCGTGATCCTGGCGTTATGGGATCGAGCCCCACATCGGGCTCCTCTGCTATGAGCCTGCTTCTTCCTCTCCCACTCCCCCTGCTTGTGTTCCCTCTCTCGCTGGCTGTCTCTATCTCTGTCAAATAAATAAATAAAATCTTTAAAAAAAAAAAGGATAAATTAAGACATTCTCTCTCTCTTTTTTTTTTTTAAGATTTATTTTACAGAGAGAGAGAGCATGAGAGTGTGGGTGGGGAGGGGCAGAGGGCAAGGGAGACAAGCAGACTAGACTCCCTGCTGAATAGAGAGACCAACACAAGGCTCAATCTAAGAACCCTGAGATATTACCTGAGCTGAAATCAAACATCGGACGCTTAAGTGACTGAGCCACTCAGGCACCCCTAAGGGATAAATTGAGACATTATGAATTTTCAACTTACCTAGTGAAATCTAAAGGCAGAATATAATACATTCTTGGAAGATGATACAATAATTTTGGCAATATGCTAAGAAAGCTGAAAGATGATCAGTTTCTTATTGTATCATTTTTCTAGGTGATTCCATCATTGTTCTTTTCCATTTTCTTTTTGTTTTAGATTTATTTTAATAAATGAGCAATGATGAAGTAATTCTTAGGAAAATTAAACAACAAAATATTTCAATGTATGGGAAATACAGCTGGCCCTCGACAGCAGAGGGCTTAGTGGTGTTGACCCCCTGTACAGTCAAAAATGTGTATATAACTTCTGACTCCTCAAAAACTTGGCTGCTAATAGTCTACTGTTTACAGAAGCCTTACTGATAACACAGTTAATTAATAAATGTTTTGTATGTTATATTTATTATATACTGTATTCTTAAAATAAGGCAAGGTAAAGAAAAAAACATTAGTAAGAAAATCTTGAGGAAGAAAAACTGCATTTATAGTATTGTACTGTATTTATAAAAAAAAAAAATGTGTGTAAGTGGACCTGCACAGTTCAAACCCATGCGTAAACTGTATAAGGTAACTAAGATCCAATGTGTATGCTAGATTTATAAAAAGATGCAGTGAATGTGTATTTTAATTATGGGATAGAATGAGTTTTATTCAATTAAAAAACAATAAATTTTCTTGTTCTTTGGAGAAGAGCTAAGAAAGAATAAAATGTCATAAAAGATCATGTCTTACGAAGAGTTAGAACTCTTCAAAAAAGAAACTCAAAAACTGAAATTGGGTCCAGTGGACCCTGATGGCCTACCACATGGAGTGATACTACCATTGCATAGATAACAAGTTATCAGTCAGGATTAGTCGCATGGTCATGTTAGAAGACAAGAAGCTAACAATCCATATGGCTATAAATCAGTGTGAAACAATTTCATCTACCAGTCATTTGTAAATAAAATCCCAGTTGTCATGAATATAATCACACAAAAAAGCAAAAATACTCTTATACTCCCCTAAACTATGACTAACCACATGATAAAACTGGCAGTATCATCAATGAAATGAGTACAAATTGCTAATTTCATGATAAGGTAATCATTAGGTTGAACAAATAAATATAATTTTATTTGTATAACTTTTGAAACACTATAGGTAACTTTTTTTACTTTGCATTAATCAAAAAGAATACAAAAATATGATTAACCATTTTCTAGTATTCTTTGTGTTATCGGACTTCCTAAAAATATATTCATTGACATAATCTGATAGGCTATAGTATATAAGGATGAATTAACAAAGTAATTGTGTAAAATATGTTTTAAAATAAATCTTAGTATTTTATTCAAAAATAGACTTTTTTGCATGTACATGCATGTACTGTTATGGCATGATATTAATCCGTTCAGATGTCATTTACCATATTATGCATCATACTTATATTAAATCATAATAATTTGCTTTTTCCTCTATATCCAATCACACCTTTTTTATCATTATTATTATTATTATTATGAGAGGGGGGGATGGGCAAAGGGAGAGAGATAATCTTAAGCAGAATTCTTGATCAGCCTGGAGCCCAATGCAGGGCTCTATCTCAGGACCCTGAGATCATGACCTGAGCCAGAATCAAGAGTTGGACAGCTAACCAACTGAGCCACCCAGGCACCCCACTATATCTAATCACATTTTGAACTTTATAAAACCAACTAGTATATTTTGACCTTAATGCCTGGCATTGAGACTTATGATACGGGAGAGACTTAAATACATTTCTGATGTTGCAAATAGGATTTCTGAAAATTTAGTTAATTAATTTATTCATTCAAAAAATATTTATCAAGTGCCTGTTGTGGTTTGGGCACTCTTCCACGCCTAATGTCTAAGAAGTCAATAAATTTTTCTTAGATGAATGGGCATGTAAAGTAAAACCTACTTGTTGTTTTACTAGGTTAGCTTCTTAAAATGTCAACTTCTCTTTATCTAGTAAAGAATGATAATCCTTGTTTAGACATGATTACATTCTAGATGAGTAGATGTTAGATAAATATCTCAGTTTGAAGGCCATTTTAGTTTATTAGCCAAGATTTTTAGAGGGGAATGTCCTATTTTATTAGGAAATATATTTTTCCTATTTTTGGTAAGCTATTTACTTGCTATATTTGCTTTAAATAGTTTTTCTAGAAGATGTGTTTATTCAGGCATTCAGACATAAATAATGGCATAGCAAATTAATAGGTTTTGGCTACATCAACATGTACTTTCTTTATATTATCATATCTTTTATTATTTTTTGATTGAATTCTATTAAGCTGGGCTTATTTTTTCTTTCTACAAAGGGATTTACACTTTCACTGGGTAGTCTGATGTCTGTAGAATTAAATTAAAGATTCAAATTCTACCAAAGATCTATGGCTAGAGTCCCTGTCGATCATTGTACACTTAAACTAATAAAAATAATTATTTCAGTTCTGTTCTCATATCTTTTTCAGGTGGTTTCACAATACCTTAAAATATATATTCTTTAAGATGCTATTTCAGGGGCACCTGGGTGACTCAGTCATTAAGTGTCTGCCTTCGGCTCAGTGAGTGATCCTGGTGTTATGGGATCTAGCCCCACATCAGGCTCCTCTGCTGGGAGCCTGCTTCTTCCTCTCCCACTGCCCTGCTTTGTTCCCTCTCTCTCTGGCTGTCTCTCTGTCTGTCAAATAAATAAATAAACTCTTAAAAAAAAAAAAAAACAATGCTATTTCAATTCAGTAGTATCTTGATGGTATTTCACTTTTCCTCCCAAAAATTGTCTTCTAGGAAGAGTTCACTATATGATTAAGACTAAAATTATAGAAATCTAAGAAATATTTACTAAAGAGGAGTATATGATTGTATCTCAAAGAGATATTAGGATTCTAGATGTGTGTTGTATAAAAAGGATAATATGAAATACTGTTCTTCAAAGTGTTTTGCCACATATATTTTAAAGATTCACCTTTTTTGTATTTCTCAAGTAGTACTAGGAGTGCACATGCTTATTTTTTTATAATTTTAATGTTAATGGCAGAGGAGGGAGGGATATATAAATCCTGAACTGAAATCTAAAGCCTCATCTCTGCTTTAAAACACATTACTGTTTACAGACAGTATTTCAGAATGTCAACATGAATGGAAGTGTCAAATTGATGCTTAATACTAATTTGTTTATTTATGCTTGATTGCACTTAGATGATAAAAAGGTAGGTATCAGGGGCGCCTGGGTGGCACAGCGGTTAAGCGTCTGCCTTCGGCTCAGGGTGTGATCCCGGCGTTGTGGGATCGAGCCCCACATCAGGCTCCTCCGCTATGAGCCTGCTTCTTCCTCTCCCACTCCCCCTGCTTGTGTTCCCTCTCTCGCTGGCTATCTCTATGTCTGTCAAATAAATAAATAAAATCTTTAAAAAAAAAAAAAAGGTAGGTATCAAAAATAAAGATTATTTTGAGACACTGAAGTAGGTTTCCCTTTGGTTTCATTGCCATAAATCCCATTAGCGTTAATTGGAGATTTACATGTGCATTGAGAGAATAATATACTTCATTATTCTTGAATAACAGCTACTGACTTTTAAAGGCCATTTAGAATGTGTGACAGGAAACAAATAAAAGCATTCCACTTAACTTTTTGAAAGTTATTTTCATTTAGCAGAAAGTGAAACAAAAGGCTTCACAAACATTCCACTGCCATAGTTTTAATTTTACAATTTCAACAACAAAACCTTTAAAATTCTCTTTTGTAACTTAGCTAGCTAGTGAATATGTAAAGTAAGTATATCTTGAGTCTGCTTTATGATAGGTGACCTTGACTCTGAAGAGCATATGCTCTTTACTTTGTTGTTGTATTTGAACCGTTAGAAATCTACTGTGAAAGAAAATGATGCCTCTAGTGTTCAAGTAAGATTTCATGTTGCATGAAAGGAGAGAAGGTTAGCAATCCCCTTTATAAGGATGGAAGAGACCCTTGGGCCTGACACAACATGCATAGGGTTAAGGCACTGGTACCTACTTCATGGTATCTAACTATAATTTTTATAGGTGATGGGGATTAAGGAGTGCACTTGTGATGAGCACAGAGTGATGAATGGAAGTGCTGAATCACTGTATTGTACACCTGAAACTAATATTACACTGTATACTAACTGGAATTTAATTAAAAAACTTAAAAAAAACCGAAATAATTAAGATTTTTTGAAAGATCACCTTGGGATATTATTAAAAAAATATGTAGTAACTGTTGGGCACTTATATGACAGTCACTATTTTAAGCACATTTCAAGTATGAACTTATTAACACTAAATAATCCTGTGAGGTCAGTATTATCATTATCCCTATCTTATAGGTGACATAATAGAGGCATCAGAAGGTGAATTAGCTTGCCTACGTTACACACACAGTATTGGTAGAGTTGAGATTTGAACCCAGGCTGCATAGCTCAACAAATGGAGCTCGTTGTGGTTATTTAGCTCAAATGAGTTAGCTTTGTCCTAAAATATGAACACACAAGTCAGCAAATTAAAACCTCCTAGCTAATCCAACCCATTTTTTAGAAGTCATGTTAGATAAACTACCATTACTTGTACTTCACAGGATTATTTCATCAATCACCTCATATAGCAAAATATTTCTTCCAACCTCACACTATAATCTCACTGAGAAGATTTTCCAGTGACAGTTTCAGAGCTCCTAAAAGAGCTAACATATACAGAATGCTTTTCTAAGACAGATGCTATTTTAAGCATTTTTTTTCATATATTAAACCCAACAACAGCCTTCAAGATAGATACAGTTGCTGTCCTTCTTTTATAGGTGATCAAACTGAGGCAGAGAAAGGGCAAGTTCAAATGTGAAAAGAATTAAAACACAAGCAGCCTAATTCCAGAAAGAAGACATGATTATGATTGAAGAAAACTGGATGTTGAATTCACTGAGCTTGGATTTAAATCCCACATCATAGTGCCATTGAGAGAGAGAGGGAGAGAGAGCACTCTCTGTAGATAAGCTAAAAAGAGTCAAGCCAACAAAAAGTTGGTCTGCTTTTTATTATCATCATGGGCAGGCTATTTTTTTTAAAATGTTAGGGAAAAATACTCCTCCCTACTGAGGTGAGATGCTCCCACCACCTCTACATTTCTTTCATACACTTACCAGGACCAACCCTTAGTACATGTTTTGACCCTGAATTAATAACATGAAAATAGGGTTAGAAATAGGTGGCCCACAGGATTGTAGTAAATGAGAAAACACAAGTGAAATAAAGAGTTGTAATATCCTCTTTATAATAAGATTCATTTAATTTGAGGCAAAAAGTGTATCACATTTGGCTTCTGAAAAAGGTTCCAGTACTTGGCCAGCTATATCTCCTTCACATTAACTCACTGCCCACACTCAGGGAGCCAAAACAAAAGTTCATAGAAAGTCTGGTGAAGGTGGGTAGTGCAGGCTCTCATTCCATATCTGCCATACATGTAGGCTTTAGAATGTGACCTATAAATTTCAAACCCCAAAATACTGATCGTAGAATTTTGTGAGCTTTTTTTAATGTTTCGTGACTCAAATTAATTAATTTATAAATAGAATCAGAAGAAAATGTTGGGACCTTAATACCACACAAAAGATATAGCACATCCCTCAAGCTCATTATTGATTTGTTTATTAAGCAAATAGTATTGAACACTTTGTGCCAGGCATGTCCTAGGTTCTGGGAATATCTATTTGCTTTCTATGACTGCTGTAACAAATTGCAACATACTTATGGCTAAAAACAGCAAAATGTATTATCTTATGCTTTTGTAGTTTAGAAGTCTAACATGTTATCACTGGTTTAAAGCCAAGTTGTTGGCTGAGCTGCATTCCTTTCTGAGGCACTGTAGGTAAACCCATTTTCTTATGTTTTCCACCTTCTAAAAGCTATCCATATTCCTTGTCTCACGGGCACCTTGCATCTTCAAACCAGCAATGTTCGGTTTAGTCTTTCTCCCATTGAATCATTTTGACACTGATTCTTCCACCTCCTTCTTTCACTTATCAGGACATTTGTGATTACATGACTTCCACCCCTTTATAATCCAGAAAAATTTCCCTATTTTAAGGTCCGCTGATTACAAGCATAATTCTATTTGCAATTTTAATTCTCCTTTGCTATGTAACATACTTGCAGGTTCCAGGGATTGTAGGTTCTCATAGACATCTTTGTGGACCATTACTTTACCTGCTGCATCATCTCTTTCACACATTACTTAAAACTTGTAGAAGAGAGATTCTGATTACCTGAGTAAGCAAATAAATATGTATTTCAGAAACTGTGATACATGCTATGAATATTTTGTGGTTTTATGAGTGTTTAAATCATGGAGAGCCGATCTAGATCAGGGAATTTTTCCTTAGTTAGTTATGTTTGTCTTGACATTTAGAGGAAAAGTGTAGTTCAATTACTGAAGGAATCAAGGGAGAGTTTTCTCATAGAACCACATACAAGGGTTTAGAAGTAAGGGAAAGCAAGACACGTGGAGGAATAAAACAAAAGACGGTGTGCCTGGAGCAAAATGAGTCTTATAATTCAACTTTAAGCCACTACCAATGATCTGTAATATTCTACTGGTTGAAATGTTAAGAATAAAACAGGGAAGAAAATTTGGGTTCTTCATTTTATTCTACCCCCGGGAATGACTCATGCCCTTTTTAAATTATATCTTTGGCTCTGGGTATTGTAAAAGAATTTGCTCAAATGTGTAGAGAGCACTGTTGTTTTGTTTTCAGTTCTCTGAAATATTTAGAGTATTTTTAAGCCTATCATGCAAGTAAAATCTTTAGTAGTTCTGTAGAATTTGAATGTTTCAAATCATTTGTCACTTACTACGCTTATATATGCTTAGTGATTTTCTCTATTATCATTTGAGTTTTGTATATATTAGTGTGATAATTCTATCCATATCAGTATTAAAGATTTGGTCTTTTTTTTTTTTAACAATTGAAAGAAATAAGAGGAAACTCTACATATTAAGAATATTTCATTATCTAAGCTCTTTCCAAGGAGGGTGAGATTTTGGGGTGAGGTTACTATTTTGATAGTTTCAATTCATTCCTTCTTTTATCCATTCAGAAAGTATCTCCTGATCACTGACTTTATCTAAGTACTATGGTAAGTATAGGGTTCTAGAGGTGGATATAATGGATATGGTTCCCCTCACTGTGTACAAAAATCTGTTCTATTTCTGTTACTGCAATGAACAGATTAAATAATTGTATCAGTCTGGTCTGACGAAAAACATGTTATGCAACATAAATAACAGTATCAGTAGCCAGTTGTGTATAGAATATAAAAAACACCAATAGATAACTTGTTATCAATTTATTCTGGAAGGCAGCTAGAAAGGGTTCCAAATCCCTAAAATTGAATTCCTAGCCCCTAGCACATGGTAGCACTTCTTATAGACTCTGTATTACCATGGAATTTATTACATTAAAAAAATTTGCCTATCATCTGTCTTTCGT
Organism: Ursus americanus; assembly: GCF_024610735.1. Taxonomy (NCBI): domain Eukaryota; kingdom Metazoa; phylum Chordata; class Mammalia; order Carnivora; family Ursidae; genus Ursus; species Ursus americanus. Next base: position 36,865,641 of record NC_142136.1, on the reverse strand, counting down.
TTGGTATAAAAGCTTTTTAGAGGCAAGTACCATGAATTATTTGTCCTTTTCCTTAAGAAATTCAGTAGTATATGGAATGTAGTATATATTGAGAATCTTTAAATTAAACTGAAATCAAATATCATCTGGAGGAATTAAATCATATTGATGGGCAATTGATTTATGAAAAGCTATGCCATTTCTGTGCTACTTCAACATATAAAAAAACTTTAAGTGATACATTAATCATTTTAACATAGTATATAATGGTTTAAGTTATTTAAAATAATGCTTCAGTAATCCATGTGCAAGTAGAATAAATAAAATTCCGTGCAATTTCAGCAATAAAAATTTAGATCTGTTCAGATAAGATCAGAATAGAGCTTTTTAAAAAATTCATAAATCTCATAGCTCAAACATAGCTCTGTTATGTTGTGTTAATTTCTATGAGCCATGCCATTCATGAATCTGTAGTTGAATGGGCTATCTTGTTTCACCATGTGACTCCCATGAGTTCTGTTAGTTACTGATGATACTGGTTGAAATATTTTTTATAACAATTATAACAAAATTTCAAATTTTCTAATGATTTTAAACAGTACAATTTAACATTCTTTCCAGAGATAAGGCTGCTTTATTCTGGTAAACCTGAAAAATAAAATTGATCACAATGAAGAGAAGGTAAAGGCTACTATAAGATGATGTATATTAGATAAAATATATTAGGTATATTAACCTTTCAATAAACTAGAATAAGGTGAATATTTTCTTTTTGTGCTAAAGTTTGGCTTATAAGAGGAAAGAAAAATAAAATTATACTTACAGTTAATTTAGTAATCATATATATTCACAGTGTTAGACAATTGCAAAGGTCCTGCCATAACACAATTAAAGGAACTTAAAAGGCTGATACCCCTGTTTCTGAATTTCATTCATTGGTTGAGTAACCCTACTAAATTAACACATGTTCTCTGATTCTCAGATTCTGTATCAGAAAAGTGGAATAATAATACCATGGAATTGTTGTGGAAATCAAATGAGACTTTATTTATATATGAGGTGATCGATAGAATGCTTAACAGAGAATTCTCACTATTTGATAGCTGATAATGCTTATTATTAAGTAGTTGTTATCTGACCATAACATTCTTGCTAATATATTTCTATAACTGTATTAGTCTTCTTAATAGTAGATGTTAAGAAAGCCAAACTAATGAAGAGGGACAGAAAAAGTAATGCGAAGTAGCTTTCTAACCTTGGCATTTTGAAGCTTTGGCTGTGACATGATAATGACCTCAAGGCATGTGTTTAGAGCCTTTTTGGGTTTGATGTTTCCCGACCTTCTCTGACATTCTTCTGACCCTCCCAGCAGTTTTTTTCCAGCACTCTTCAACATTTCCTCAGCTTCCTGGCTGTGCTTCAACACTCTTGGAAATTTTCCCAGATGATTCATGAAAAAGCATGTAGAGTAAGAACCTCAGGGTCACAGACTTAGAAGAGGGGATTCTGAAGGGCAAAATAAGACTATCCAATGTAAAAGTTGTTCATGACTTAACAGAGAAGTTTTAACTAAAAGAAAATATCACTGTACTGAATAGAATAAACATGAGGATTTTATAGAGTCAAATAAATCTTCTAAAGAAAAGAAAATTGAACTGAGTAGGAGTGATTTTTGTAGTGGAGTTTCTATTTTAACTGTGGTTTTTCAGGTTGCATAGTTCACATAAGGTCTCTCCTATACACATGTATGAAGAGAGGTTGATATATCCAAAGCAAATAGTATCTTTGTAATTTCCATTAGATGTTTGATAAAATAACTATAACATAAACTAAGGCCCAAAGAAAGTTTTAAATTCAAGCTTTACCATAAGAATAGATTTGTCATAGTAATTGTTAATGGAGATAATTTTCAAAGTAAATATTTTAAAACAAAACTCATGCGAAACAATGTGGATTGTAAGATAAAAGAGCTTTAAAATGGACTGAAATTGTAACTCACTGTGATGAGGCAATAGCTGTAAGTATATAACACTTGTGTTTCTCAGCTACTAATGGCCCTATTTTTGATGGTGCCCTTTATGTTGGACAGTATGCCATTCCCTCCCTGACCTGGAAACTATCATGACTCTTGTTTGTCAGTGTGTGCCAGATGTACTAAAAAATTTCAGAAGTGGAAAATCTGGGCTGACTGCTGATATCCTCTTGGTTCAAGTTGCAGGGCCCCTTGAATCTGAAGGCATAGTAGCCAGCCAGCATTTACCCAAAGGCATGGGCAATGCTGCAGAAACTGACAAGGCCAATTTCAAAGGTCTAGTTTTGTTGGGAGTTCACATAGTTATATAAGACCTCTGATATATTGGCACCTACCAGAGAATTTACCACCCACTCCCAAGTCCTATTTCTGATCAGGCATAATGACACTCCTATCCTTATTAGTCCAAAGCCAGTCTCTTTCTCTTTTTCCTCCCACTCCATTACTTAATTCTCTGGACTTAGCTTTTATAAAGGTCTAGAAGAGTCCATGGTTCCTTGTTATCATGCCACTTTGATTTTCCAGCCTTCAAAACGAACAAACAAACAAAAACTTTAGTAAAAGATTTGCAAATGACTTAGCTATTGAAAAGCAGTTGGGTATGATAGAAAGTGGATGCATACACATATCTCAGCAGTTTTTTAAGGTTAAGCATTTGATCTCTGAGGAATTGTATTTCTCCTTCTGTCCTTGCAAGATAACATCCTGACCCTAAGTTCACCCATTTAACAAGCACTGTATTTACTGAACACCTTTTATAAGTGAGATACTGTGTTAAGTGAAGGATATAAAATGGTGATCAAAACAACGTGGTTTCTGTTTTCATGAAAATCACAGAGTAGTGGGAAGGATAGACAGCAAACAAATATGCATATAATTATAATTTATAAGATAAAAGAACAAAAAGATATACGTGGATTCCACATCAAAACAAGCACTAATACTCTATGCTCTGAAAGCTAGAAAACTAGGCCTATACGAACTCATGTATAAAGACCCAGAATCAAATGAACAATTACAGTGGATAAGGCAAGAAGTAACACAGTGATGAATTAGACTTCATTCCTCATGTCAAGAACTAATAGTTTCTTACTAAGAGGATAAAGCTAGCTTTATGGAGAAAATGATATTTAGAATGAAACTTTAGGAGAGGGACGATAAAGAAATATGGTAAAGGGTACTGGCTACCAGGCAGAAAGAGTAAACTCTACATTCAACCCTTATTTTATGCACCTTTGATTCCAGAACTAATCTAGTTTGCTTACATTTTCCATTATCCTTGGTGCTTTGTGGTGATTGCTCCCTACCTAAAATGTGCCTGGGGTGGGAGATAAAAATAGCAAAGACCATTACTTCTATCATTATTGAGTTGAGTAAGATTTTTTTTAATCACCAAACAAATCCTTAAAAATTTAAGAAAATATTAGAAATAACCCAAAGTTTGAAACCTAATGAAGTTTGAAAAAATAATGGTATTTATTAAAACTCAATAAAGTTTAGTCAAACTGATACTTGGGGAACCCCAGCTCCTTTTCTTTCCCTTAACTTAAAACCTATCTGAGGGACTTTTACTCAGACTTTAACCATTTTTTCCCTAACTCTTCCCTTTTTGGTTCTAGTTCTTCAAATGATAGTGGGTACATAGGCATTAATTTTTTTTTAAGATTTTATTTATTTGAGAGAGAGAGAGAGTGAGAAAGAGAAAACACAAGAGAGGGGAGGGTCAGAGGGAGAAGCAGACTTCCTGCTGAGCAGAGAACCTGATGTGGGACCCAGTCCTGGGACTCTGGGATCATGACCTGAGCCGGAGGCAGATGCTTAACCAGCTGAGCCACTCAGGTGCCCCATAGGAGTTAATGTTATTATTATTATTATTATTATTATTATTATTATTATTATTAAATATATATGTACATTATATATGCTTTATCCATATTTATCTGATAAATATATGTATACAATCTGTAAGACTTGCATGTCTGATGAAACTCACAATACATTTCTTATTAAAATGAAAAAAAAGTTTGGGAAAGAAAAAGATTGATAATTAAATGACTTATTCAAGAAGACTTGAGTTCTGTATCCTTATAGCGTAGAGTATGCTTATCATCAGGATTCTATTACATCTCAGGAATACTCCTATCACAATTGCAAAGTTAGCCACTAAAACTTAATTGTCACTCTCAAAGTGGAAAGACAATATTCAAGCAAGTTGTCAAAAATCAGGATTTAGATGGATTAGGATTAGGATTTAGATTCCTTTAGATGCTCTCTATTTTCATTACTAAAATATCCCTTCAGAAGACATTGTATTAATAGTAAATAGGTGGTATATATAAATGTTCATTGATGTGTATGCATGTGTGCCTGCCTTGTCCCTTGTATTAAAAGGTATCTTAAAACAAAAATGCACATGCAGTACTACTGTAACTAATAAATCATGTATGAAAAATGTGAAAGATGGCATTATATATCAGTCACTGCTTCTTTGTATAATTAGATATATTTTCTTCAGTTTCTGCAGACCATCTATGACATTTTTGTTTTAAAAGTTCATTCATAATGTAAATGAATAATGCATTTTCCCATGATGGACACCCTGAACACTAATGTCATGTCACTGATGATGGGGCTGTCACAAATGCGAGAAGAGAAATGATAACTAGAGGAGTTATTTTTTACCCCACCAAATGTTAAGAAAAAAAAATCACTATGCATTAGCGTTGGACAAACACTCTGCCCACTTCTACAATTTATAAGGATCAACTTTCTAGAAAGGCATGGATGCCTCCCATCTGTTGATTTACTCTCTAGGAAGGAGGAAATTTCAGTTTTGCTATTACTTTTCCATGTAAGAATAGAAGGAGGAATTTATCTCTGGTAAGACACGGGGATTTCAAGTAAAACTCTATAAAATGTAACCCACTAGGGAATTTCTTTTTTTTTTTTTAAGATTTTATTTATTTATTTGACAGAGATAGAGACAGCCAGCGAGAGAGGGAACACAAGCAGGGGGAGTAGGAGAGGAAGAAGCAGGCTCATAGTGGAGGAGCCTGATGTGGGGCTCTATCCTGTAACGCCGGGATCACGCCCTGAGCCGAAGGCAGACGCTTAACCGCTGTGCCACCCAGGCACCCCCACTAGGGAATTTCTTAATAAAAATTGCTGTTTTAGAATTAAATAACTATTTTAATAAGGAAGACCTTTTTTTTTTTTTTTAAGAGAGAAGGAGGACAGAGTGGGAGGAGCAGAAGGAAAGAGAAAGGGAATCTTAAGCAAGCTCCAAGCTCAGCATGGAGCCTGAGGCAGGTCTTGATCCCATGACCTTGTGACCATGATCTGAGCTGAAATCAAGAGTTGGACTCTTAACCCACTGAGGCACCCAGGTGCCCCAGGGAGACACATTTTTTAAATTTGGGTGTATTTGACAATTCTAGGCAAGTATTTTACAATATATATTTGGAAGACAGAAGGATATATTGAATAATGCATATTATTTAATAACTCCTTATTTATATCATCCCATTCCATTCTGACAATAATATTGTGTACAGTGTGTGTATATGTCATATTATTAACTTGGTTATGATAATAAGTCACAAGATAATGAGAAGTAAATCACAAGTTTTCTAACTTTTAATCTGGTTTTATTATCATAATAGTTAAAACAAATACTCTCCTCTGAAATATTTAAATAATGGAAATAAAAAGTATGCATTATTTTAAAATGGTTCAGGAATATCTTAAATTATCTAGTTATTAGTATCATCCCTTCCCTATATTTTAAATTCCTTATATGGCAATCTTTATACTATAGAGATCACCTTTAAAAATATCTGTTAAATGCACAAGTATTAGTGGAATTTGTTTTAGTTTATTCGTTTTACTACTATCTTACCACCTTGTTCTCCCCCCCCCTTCAGAAAATGGAGTTCCCTCTAGCCTTTCTAGTTTCAGATTATATAAATAGATCTCTTTAACCCAGGTTATCAAACTTCCTTTCGTCTGGCTAAATTCCAGAGAATAGCTTTAATCCATCACAGAGTAACCAAAGCAAACTTCCAGGGATGGTTAGAACAAAGTCTGGCATCCTATATTTAAATATATTACATAATGATACATGAAATTTTAATGGCTAAGATTCTAATTGGTAGGGGAGTGTCTTAAATGTAATAAAATCCTAATATGTATACTCAGTGCTATAAGAATATATAACAGAAGTCTTCTTGAAGAAATCATTTATCAATGCATTTTTTTGCCCCAAGATATTCATTATTCTAAATTTAATACCAACACACGTGTGCATGCACATATATAATACAACCATTTTGTATGAGTTCTTGAAGAAAGGTAGATACTGAAGACATTATAAATCCTTTTCACTTGTTAGAGCACAGAGAAATGAATTCCTACTCATTTTACCACCCAACCTTATATTCCATATCTATATTTTTCCCATTCCTTCTACTAATATCTTACCTAAGGCCCATATACAAATAGATACACACTTTCAGGAGAAAGAAACCAAAAGAGCATGTGTATACATCTTTGGGAACTGAAAGCACATCTGGACAATGCTCCTCAGCTTTTAAAAGCTCTTTATGTGTATCTTGGATGGAGTATGGAACAGATAATAAAAATAGTGATAATTTAAATGTTTTCTGTCATAGTTTTTGAAGGACATTTGTGGCTTACCATAATTTGATTGGTAGGCATGAACATGAGCCCATGAAAAATGTGGGTACCCTGTTCTCTAGTGGTAAGTATATATGGGTTGGAATCACAACTTTCTACTTACTGATCTTGAACAGGGTAATTGTTTCTTAGTTCTAGTTTTCTAATTGATAAAAGTGAGATGTGAGAAAGTGATAATATATTCATTATAGATGTATCGATTATTGATACAATAATATTGGGTAACAAACTACCCATCAACTCAGTGACTTAACACAATACTCTCTTTTTATTACTTAGGAGTCTTTTTGGTCATTTGGATGGTGCTACTGATCTAGACTGAGATTGGCTCATAGTGTCTGCATTCGCTAATGTATCTGTAACCAGTTGGTAGGTGATTTGGATACTGGCTGGTCTAGGACACCCTCAGCTGGGATTCTTTATCTCTGCTTTACATGACCTTTCAACCTGGATTAGATTTCCTTTCCTCTTTCCTTTAGAATCCTTCTGAGTCAATACAAGTACTCAAAGGCCTGGGCTTGAATCTAGCACACTATTACATCTGCAATTTCTGTTGGCAAAAGCAAATCACCAGGTTCCCCTGAATTCAAGGAGTGGGGCACAGATGTTATCCTGTAAAGAATGAACAGAGAGTCCCACTGGAAGAGAGAAGTTGGGAATTGGGGACATTTTTGCAATTAAATCTATTATTATATGGTTTTGTAAATTTTAAGTAAGATAATGTAAAATATATATACAGTTTTTTTCAATGCTGCAGTCTCCCGATATCCATCCTTTATTTTACAGAAGAAGAGACAGAGGTAGAGAGTATATTGAAGGTGACCTAATAATAAAAAAAACAAATTTGGCTTCAGAACCTAGACCTCCTGCTTCTTATGTACTTGCAGAGTAGCTCATTCTTGTAGAATGCTGTAAATGATATATTGAAATAAACAAAGCAGATGGAACTTGATTATTCTGTAGTTATGCCTATAGTATTCCTTATAGTGTAGCAATATGCGTTGGTGATAATTTTGTTGCATTCTAGTCCTGTATAATTTAAGGGGAAAATTTTTATTTTATTACTAATTTTTAGTACCATCAAATCTGTTGTTATTAGCTAGGTGATCTTTAACTTGAAAGAGAGTCCAGGGAATATTCTTTCAATTTTATATGCTTCTGGCTGGAAAGCAAAAACCACATTAAACATATTTAAGAAAATGTCAACTTAAACCCTGATAGAAATATAAGTGATAGTTTATTTTTACATAGGTTTATAGTATTCGCTATTCTTAGATTTCACTTTTTATTTGCTGTGTAATTTTAAAGTCATCGGAAAGAAACATCTCAAATGATTAACAGTATTGGCAAATCTCTAATTGTCATTTGGAGGAACCACTGGTCAATACTGTCCAAGATTCTTCTTTAACCTTGAAAAGTCTTCCACTTGCACCAGATAAGAATGAAGCAACCCATGCTATGTCTTGTGTCAATTATGTAATAGCCAAGGAAATCAATGCTATTCCTAAATAAAATCATTTTATGGTATGAAATACAATTTTATTTTTACCATAATATGCACAATTACAGTTATTTCATAATTGTTAGTTATTTCATAATTCTTAGTTCTAATGACAGCGATTTGCATTATTTAAGTGTACCTTGTATAAAGTTTTTAATGTATTTGTAATTCATGTTGGCATATTTATTGTATTCTAAAATTACTTTGTACTTCACATATGGTTTTGCTTTCAATTTTTATAAGAAAAAATCCCTATCTTTCATTTTGTATTGAAAAGTAAAAACACATGCTTCGATTTGTTTCCCTTCTGGAGTAGTCTTACCCTTTTTTGAAAATTGAATTTGGGGGTGCCTGGGTGGCTCAGTTGGTTAAGTGCCTGACTCTTGGTTTCTCTCAGGTTGTGATCTCAGGTCGTGAGAATGAACCCCACTTTGGGCTCTACGCTCAGTGTGGAGGCTGCTTAAGACTCTCTCTCCCTATCCCTCTGCCCCTCCCCCTCAAAAAAATAAATCTTAAAAAAAAAAAAAAGAAAGAAAATTGAATTTCAATTAGATCTAGGTATGAAGGCATCTGGATTTGGTGGGGTGTATCCCTCAGCACCTCCAACTCATCTTTCTGCTCTGATTATTTCAGTTTCTATTCTGACAATCCTAGTGACCAGCAAATGTTTTACTGTATTATCTTAATCAGACTATTTACCTTAATATGAACATAAATAGAAACAATGATAAGCATTAGGTATTTCGGGTTTATTTTATAAGGTAGTAAGGGATGACACCTCAGTTTTTTCAGCCTACTGAATCAGTATCTCAAGGGAGGGGGCTTCAGGATCTGTGCAGGATCTGTGTTTTTTTTAACAAGTGTCCTAAAGAATTCTTAAGACCAGGAAATATTTATACTGGAGAACTGGTATAGTAAACTAGACATCATTGGCTGTGAATTAGAATCTAAACTTAGTTAATTGTGATTTGTGTAACTGTCAGTAAATTGACTAATCATACCAGACCTCGTATTCTTATCCTATAAAATAATAAAAAAACAAAATATCATCCAGGTTTCTTACCTTTCATTCAACTAATTTTGGAATCAAAAGGAAAAATTTTTGGAAATTTTTTAAAAACATTTATACAAGTACAAAATGTCAATTTTCCTGTGCTTATGATTGCTCCTGCTACCTACTCTTTGGAGTATAGCCATTTACTTTTCTCAACCCTCAACAGAGTTGGTTGATAGCTATATCTTTCTACTGTTCTGTTTTGTTTTGAAATTCAAGTGTGTGATTTAATAATCATAAGAATTAATTTTGCACAAGTGGGACACAGAAAATGTAAAATGTTAACTCGTATCAGAAATTGTATGCTTTTTGAATAAATGTGTTTCAAGCTCTTCTTGAAAAGTCAGAAGCTTTGACCTAAATATAATGAGAATAAAGGTGATTTTCTACATTTATATGTCATGTAGCACTGTCAAAATAAAATATTTATTTTTCATTGATAGAACGCAACTTACAGCATCATTTCTCTTCCTGCTGAAATATTACCAATTAAATAAAACATGAACTCTAGAGACAGTTTTTGCTTTCATTTCTCTGTATGGATTTCAGAACTCTCTGTTCAGTCTCCTAGAGCATACCCCAAACTGATTTCTAGCTAGTGTATGTTATGCATTCTGGCACTTTGAATTCCGACACAAACCAAATTCCTGAATAAGAGTATCAGGAAGATCAGTGCTTGAGTTTGGGTTCACTAGGCAAACTTTCATCTTCATCAGGAAAACAGTATGAGGGCAGCTATAAATAAGATCCTTTGCTAATGAATAATAGAAAAGAATAAGGAAACTACATAACACAATTAAGTTTGGTATGAAAAAATGAGAATAAAATTAAATATTGTATTCACATTTTAATCAGAGTAAATACATCTGAACTATTTGTATTGTATTCTCAAGGATGAGTAAATAAATACTGGTTTATGCTACTTATCAAATAACTAATCCATTTTGGAACAGACTGACATTTTTATTTCTCCAAAATGTAATCTCTATTTTTGCTAATTGAAGTCTATATGTCAAAACTTCTCTATACTTCTTTAATCTGCCTTCTCCACCCTCCCTTAGTAAAAGGAAAAGATAGCATGTCTCTGCATATGTGTGCTCCTCTTGGAGGTAGGTGAAAGCAAGGAGCATTGAGGAGTACCTCTGCACTTTCCTTGGATCTCTGGGAAGCAGTAAGTGTACTGACAGTGTAGTGATTGTCTTCTTTATCTGTAACTAATCATGGAAGCAAGGAAAAAGGAGAGAAAAGCATAAATGTGCAAAAGAGACATTTCTAAAGGAGAGAAGGAAACAATAAGGAGGAAAGTCATATATTCTAGGTGTAACCATGATTGAACCAGGGGTGAGCTCTGGGCATTTGTGCCTCGAAAGAGGGAAAAGTTAAGGTATGAACCATTCTAAATTTCCTGTGATCTCTGAAACTGTTCCCATGGAGGATCTCTTTGTGGGGGAAGAATGTTGAATGATTATGGTGATACTTGAAACTATACAGTAAATCAATTCCTTAAACTGAAATTAGGGCTTCTGCTGACACTAGATTTCTGAGGCCCTGGTGTGAAAGTGTGAATGTACATGGGATGCTGTTCTGTTTTTCAGAAGGGTCAGTAAGTTAAATCTTTGATTAGCTATTCTAATTGAGATTAAGGCCCCAACTTTGTTGCAGGAGACTTATAGCAAAAGAGTTGTCAGGCACAAAGTTTCCAACTCCAGTGACATAGAAGTTTTATGTGTAGAGTCTCTGATATCTCCATAAAAATAGAGTGTGTACAAAAGTAAACATTCTTCAGTATTTCATGTTGAAATTGCTAAGAAAGTGAACCCATATAGTAGTAGTTATCATTAGCTGCAGGGTTGTTCTGTCTTCCATGGCAGCATGATATTATGATGGTGTTTGTGTGTGTGTGTGTGTGTGTGTGTGTGTGTGTGTGTGTGTGTGTGTGTGTGGTGTGCTTGGGGAAGTGGAAAAGTCTGTAAGAACAATTTCAGGGTAGTTTCTTAATAGCCCATTGCTTTCCTGTAAGAGCAGAATAGAGATCCCTCTTTCATAACCCTGTATATTTATCTTTGCTTGACTTTGAGAGAATTTGTGTATAAAGACAGGAATCACATGAAAAAAGCTCATCCATCAACAGTTTTTGCAGCTTTATAAACACTGAAAACTTAATGTGAGTACTCCGTTGTTGTCACTTGCATTTCCTCAATCATTGGACATTAGATTATTTGATGCGTTTTTAAAGTAATTATATCACTGTTGATTATGACAAATGTCTGTCAAGCTGTGAACTATCTAGAGAAGTTTTCAAATCTATTAAGAACTCTAATGATCTTTTCTATAATTTATTTTACTCTAGGCAGAGGCTGATGTGGCAGAATTAAATTTAAGATTATTCAGTGATACTCGATTATCCTAGGAGCTACTGACAAAAGTCAAAGAAAAAGGAAAAAAAATAGTTTAAAAAGGATACTACATTTACAATTTTAAATAAATAAAATTAGGAAAAAAGTTTTTTAGGGCTATATTAATTCATTTCAGTTCTTTCAAAGAATCACTGAGTGATTAATCTGTGTTAGGTACTATGTTGAGTATTGGAGACTAATTGAAGAATCAACCACTTTCTATTTCCTCAGGGGTTTTAAAATTTGGTTGTGAAGACTGAGAAGTACAGAGTGAAATACTATATAAAATAAAAGTGTGATTATGGTTAGCGGGGCATGGGAGGTATCAACTAAATAAATCTTAATGGATAGAATTCCCAAAGGAAGGGTTATTTAAATATCTGGATGGTATAGACTTAGTCTGTGCAGGACAGTGAGGAGAGCAGAAGAAAAGCTATTTCCAGCTGAAATATAGCATATTTCCAGCTGTGTATAGCATATACAAAGGATCGATGGAATCAGAGTCTTATGAAATCAACAAACTGAAAATCATTCCGTATGCTACAACCTGAGAGTGTAAGATAAACATGTCAAAAATTGGGATGTGAGAGTGTAACAGGATCTTAGAAGATGGAGTGAGAAGTTTAGGCTTTTTGGGAGCCAATGAACATTTTTAATTTGAGGAGTGATATGATCAGATGTGTATTAAAAAAAAAGAAGGAAAAGAATAAGTCTCTTGCAGTTATGGGGAGCACTGAAATGAAGGAAGACTGGATAAAAGGAGGCCAGATTTAGCAGAGAGATAATTGGGACAAATTCAAGTATCGCACTTGCAGTTCCCACTTGGACAACTGGGTGTTTAATGTTCAAATCACCAAGATCAGAGACCTAAGGAGAGCAGGGTTTCTTTGTGTGAGGAGATGGAGTTCAGTTTCAAACATTATGATTTTGAGAATTCCTGTAGGATAAGCTCATGGGAAAGGGTTGGAAGGCATCAGTGTGGAAAAAGAGTTAAGGTCAATGCAGAGATGAAGAGGAGTGACCACTTGTCAGCCATACCCTATCATAGTTGATGTTAAGAGATGGGAAAGCAGGCATCATCAGTTAACCAATTCCGCTCCAAATTACTGGCAGAAACAAACAGGGAGCAAATAGGGATTCTCTCAAACTTCTTTTTTTGCTGTTTTTGTATCTTTTGATAGAGATGACTTAGGTTATTTATTGCTTTTTATTTATTTCATACTTAGAATACTAATTTATTTGTGTCTCACCTAAATGACCTAGGGAGTGTGCTGTTTTATATATATCATGTTTATTAGCCAATATAAATGTCTCACCCACATGGTCTCAGTTCCCCATTCTTTTTATTCCCATGTGTTTGTGGATCATGTGGCTGCAGAGTGCCTTTGCTTTCAACAGCCTACACCTGCAGCTCCTGAAGCTTACTTTCCCCAGAGGCCCAGAAAGCCAGAAGTGCCTAGAATTTTGCATCCTCCTTTGGTGGCCTCCAACCCAAGACAGGCAGATGTGGGACCAAGAAAGCTCCAGATTTCTTCACACAGGTTAGGGCAATTCTGAGGCATAATTTACACCATCTTGAGGATTCTGCCTAATATCACACCCTTGATTGGGTTGCTCCCCACTGTTCTGCTCGTTCAACTTTTTGCTGTTTCCTGAAAGTATTTACGTATTACGTAATAAATCACTTTCTTACAAATCCCCATCTTAGGCTTGACTTTTGGGAATCTGAGCTAAGACATATTATTTTCATGTTTACCTTACCAATATCCATGTCCTTCTCCATGCTGGTTCACAAAGACCTGTGAAATGTCTGTGATTCCATCTCAACATAGAAATCTCAAACAATATACTTGATGGTTCCCAAGATAGTCTTGTCTCTGATCTTTGGGTTATATTGTAAGCATTCTAAATTTTGAATTCATAATAAAGGTAAATGTTCTATATATGTGTACATATACAAATTGTGTGTGTGTGTGTGTGTGTCTGTAGAAGGAGGAAGAGGAGGAATGAATCTACTTTCATTTATCAGGGGATTTTCAGTTCCAACTGACAGAAATCCAACTAAAATTAGCTTAAAACAAAAAAGGTAACTAATTATCACATCCAACTCCCATTTCCAAAGAGTGAGACTGACCTCAAGCATTGCAGAATTTGGGATTCAGTGGTATCATGAGAAGGCAGTCTTCCTCTTGCATGTTTTGCTTGTTTGCTTCAATTATGTTCATTCTGACAGGTTCTTTCTGTGAGGAGACACAATGGCTGCCGAAGCCTTAAGCCTGCAGTGTCCTCATAAATCTGGTTTCCACAGCTGCTATCAAAAAAATGCAATTCTTTATATTCTCTTTGCCGATGATCTATTTTTTTTTAAATCTTTGTCTCCAGAAGCTTTTAGAATTTTCTATCTTATTCCCGCTGTTGTGCAATTTCACAATGATTTGTCTTGTTATGGGATCTTTTCTTAATTTATTGTGCTGGACTCTGCAGGTTCTTTTAGTCTGGAAACTTCTATTATTCAGGACTGGGAATCATTTTCATATTATTATGGGGATAGTAACTTTACTTCCATTTTCTGTTCCCTTTTCCTGAAATCTGAATTATTTTAATCAAACATAGTGATAGAATTTTCTTATTTTCTATTTTTAATCTCATTTTTTCTATTTTCTGGCTTAAAGTTTATATGTCACATTTACTATTTACTTATTTACCTCCTTATTCTCAAATTCTAATGGCTTTTTTCTTATCTAAAATCTTCTTTTCTAGAAAAATGTTCCTTTTTTTCCTGATTGCACTGTATTTTTAGAGTAATTTTTAAACCTCCTACTGATTCCTATATTTTTCTCATTTACTCCAAATTTCTTTATTCCATTGTTTCTTTTTGTCTGGTTTTAAATCTCTAGGAATTTTAAATTTCTGGTAATTCTTGGGTGTCCTGTCATAGTTAAATTTGAGAGTCTCAAAGAAACTAATAGAAAAATTTAATGTATCTGGACAAAACCATTATTGATGGATGACCTTACTTTATGTTGATCAGATGTTTCATTGGGAAATCCCGAAAGGCCAGTATTTGTGTATCTTTGCACTTCCATTTAGTCTGTTTTCCTTTGTGGAATTCCATAATCATTTGTCTGGCTAAAACCCTGTTTGCCTCTGTTCGGGAAGACAATGTGAAAAATGGGAAAATGAGGCTTCCTCACAAAGATGTTTATGTAACTACCCTGATACTTGTATTTGGTGTCCATGAAATCAAAACCTCTCTTGGTCAACCCTTTCAGAAAGCCAACCTTCAACAAATTTGCTGTATAACAAGTTATTCCAAAACTTAGTGACTTAAAACAATAATAATCATTTATTATCCCCCAGAGTTTTGGTAAGTTCATAATTCAGGAACAGCTTCTCTGGACAGTTCTGGCTCATGGTCTCTCAGTGAGCTTGTAATCAGATGTCTGCCAGGTTTCATCTGAAGGCTTCACTGGAGCTGGAGAATCTGCTTCCCAAGGTTGTTGACAGACATAGCTGACACTGGCTATTGGTAGAAGTCCTCCATTCCTCTCCAAAAAGGGCCTTCCCCAGGGAACCTGAAGTATACTCAGCAAGGTGGTTAGATTCCCAGAGCAAGTGATCCAAGAAGCAAAGTGAAAGCCAAAATGCCTTTTATGAAATGACTCAGAATTTACACACTGCCACTTAATAATTTTCTGCGTCACATATGTCAGCTCTGATTGAGTGTGGGAAGGGACTTGACAAGGGTATAACCATGGATAGTGAGGATCATTGGGAGCCACCTAGGAGGATTTCTACTACAAAGGTTTTATATTACCAGTGGTTTGTATTCTTATTTCCTTATCACTAAAAATTGGCAGAAATGGGGGCCACAATAGGTGCATTTTTTATAATTTGATTTATATATACAATAAAAAATAAACACACACATTTACATAGTAAGACATATTATTGATTTTTATCTTCAAATATGAAAAGATCAATATGGTAAGACTGCATTTCTCTCCTTCTTCTAATCTGCCTTCCTTTATGTATTTTCTTTTGTCATATGCTGGCTTCTTTCACAAGTACTAAATGTCTGAACCACATTTATTAGTTTTATCCAGCAAAAAAAGATTGTACCTAGTAAACAAAAAGGAGAATTTCAGACAGTTGCCTGCCTTTCAGCTTTTATCTCAAGATATATAACAAATATTCATTTATCTTTGCTTCTTATGGAAAGCATATTTCAGATTGAAAAATTTGGGGTCTTTTTTGAAAAGTGGTTTTCAATCTTCTTACAAAAACATGTTAGGAGAAACATTAAAGTATCTATGTGCTTAAGTCATTTCTTTCCCTTATTTTGTTGTTGTTGTTGTTCCTAAGAAAATGACATACTATTCAGATTTCATTAGTTTTTCCATAATATCCCTTTTCTATTTTGTTCCAGGATCACATTCAGGATACCTCATAACAGTCTATCCTTGTATCTCCTTAGCCTGTTCTGTATCATCACAGATTCTCAGACTGCTATTGTTTTTGATAACTTTGAGAGTTTTGAAAATCACTAGTCGTATATTTTGCAGAATGAATGTCTCAATTTTGATACATCTGATTTTTTCTTATATACTAATAGTTATTCTGGAGTTACAAGTTTTGAAGAGCAAGATTAGGGAGGTAAAGTACCATTCTTATCACAGCATGTCAAAGGTACATACTTTCAACATGACTTACCACTATTCATATTAACTTTGATCACCTGGCCAAGTTTATGTTTGCCAGTTTTCTTCATCATAAAGTTAATATTTTCCCCTTTCCATACTCTGCTTTTTGGAAACAAGTCATTAAGTGCAACCCACACTCAAAGAATAGGGAGCTAAGATCCACTTCCTTGAGACGGAAGAATGTACATGATTTATTTGCAGTTCTCCTCTCTCTCTCTCTCTCTCTTCTCTCTCTCTCTCTCTCTCTCTTTCTCTCTCTCTCTCTATATATATATGCATTTAAATTTTATATCTATCAATCTGTATATGTATGTCTATATCAGTAAGAACTTTTAGATACTACTACATTGTTTACGTTGTGATTCACAATGGTTCCAGGGTTTGGCCATTGGAAGTTCTTTTCATTTGGTTCCTTTATCCTTTCCTTTCTCCCTCCCTCCCTCCTTCTATCCAACCTTACTTCCTCTCTCCCTCCCTCCTTCTTTACAATCTTCCTTCCTCCGTCCCTTCCTCCCTCCCTTCCTTTCACTTCCTTATTTCTGTCATTTCAAATACCTCATGTTGATTTTGTGTATCCTGTGGCCCAGCCCTAAAATCAGCCATTCTACAAGGAGCCCTGATTCCTTATATTGATGAATTCTGTTGGAAACCAAGATCTGGGTACTGTGTGTGTGCATTGATATTGGAGTGTCATTGCTTCTGAACCCTTTTAGCAGACAGAACCAGAAGATATATGTGTGTATACTAATATACGCAGACACATATATCTGTAATTATTATTATATCAGTTCATCTGTAATTAAGCTAAACATGAGTTTATTTAATTCCATACCATGTGAATCATTCTAGCCTTTTCCAGGACACTCATTTTGTAGTAGAGAATCTCAATACAGACGCTGAATTTAAGACCTCTCTTTGATTAAGTAAGAGAAGTCGACCCAGCAGTTTTGTCTGAAGAAGTCCAAAATCCTCTCTTAGGAAAGGATCATTTTGTATATTGTTTGTTTACTTTTTGTTGTTTTCATTTCAGTTTTCTACAATACATGGTTTTCTCTAGCTATTTCTTGAGAGATTTTTTTTGAAAATGATCACAATGATTTACTTTAACTGAATTTCAGTATTCTCAATTTTAAGATGAAGTTATTAAAATGAACATGCCCAGTCATATTCTGTGTGTTTTAACATCAGTGATACTAAACTAATTAAGATTAGTAATATTTTATAAGTTGATATCCCAGGTATCAGAGAATATTAGAGCTATCTAACATTACTTGCTCTTGTAGAATTTACCATTCCTAGCAGTGAACCTTTTTTTTTTAAATTTTAAACATTTTTTTTATTTAAATTCAATTAACATATAATGTATTATTGGCTTCAGAGGTAAAGGTCTGTGATTCATCAGTCTTATGTAATACCCAGTGCTCATTACATCACACGCTCTCCTTAATGTCCATCACCCCTCCCCCCCAGCAACCCTCAGTTTGTTTCCTATGATTAAGAGTCTTTGGGGCACCTGGGTGGCTCAGACGGTTAAGCCCCTGCCTTTGGCTCAGGTCATGATCCCAGGGTCCTGGGATCGAGACCCACATCAGGCTCCCTGTTCAGCGGGGAGCCTGTTTCTCCCTCTCCTTCTGCTGCTCCTCCTGCTTATGCTCTCTTGCTCTCTCTGTCAAATAAATAAATAAATAAACAAACAAACAAATAAATAAATATTTTTTAAAAAGAGTCTTTTATGGTTTTCTCCCTCTCTGGTTTTGTCTTGTTTTATTTTTCCTCTATTCCCTATGATCCTCTGTTTTGTTTCTTAAATTCCCCTTATCAGTGAGATCATATGATAATTGTCTTTCTCTGAATGACTTATTTCACTTAGCATAATACCCTCTGGTTCCATCCATTTTGTTGTAAATAGCAAGATTTCATTTTGTGATGGCTGCATAATATTCCATTGTGTGTGTGTGTGTGTGTGTGTGTGTGTGTGTGTATCTTCTTTATCCAATCACCTGTCAGTGGACATTTGAGCTCTTTCCACAGTTTAGCTACTGTGGACATTGCTGCTATAAACATTGGGGGCCAGGTACCCTTTAGATCACTACATTTGTATCTTTGGGGTAAATACCCAGTGTAATAGTGCAGTTGCTGGGTTGTATGGTAGTTCTATTTTCAATTTTTTGAGGAACCTCCACACTGTTTTCCAGAGTGGCTGCACGAGCTTGCATTCCCACCAACAGTGTAGGAGGGTTCCCCTTTCTCAGCATCCTTGCCAACATCTGACCTTTCCTGATTTATTAATTTTAGCCATTCTGACTGGTGTGAGGTGGTATCTCATTCTGCTTTTGATGTGTATTTCCCTGACGCAGGGTGATGTTGAGCATTTTTTATGTGTCTGTTGGCCATTTGTATGTCCTCTCTGGAGAAATGTCTGTTAATGTCTGCTGCCCATTTCTTGACTGGATTATTTTGTTCTTTTGTGTTGAGTTTGATAAGTTCTTTATAGATTATGGATACTAGCCCTTTATCTGATCTGTCATTTGCAAGTATTTTCTCCCATTCTGTTGGTTATCTTTTGTTTGTTGACTGTTTCCTTTGCTGTGCAAAAGTTTTTTATCTTGATGAAGTCCAAATAGTTCATTTTTGCCTTTGTTTCCCTTGCCTTTGGAGACGTATCTAGCAAGAAGTTGCTACAGTCTAGGTTGAAGAGGTTGTGCCTGGTTCTCCTTTAGGATTTTGATGGATTCCTGTCTCACATTTAGGTCTTTCATCCATTTTGAGTCTGTTTTTGTGAATGGTATAAGGAAATGGTCCATTTTCATTATTCTGCATGGGGCTGTCCAATTTTCCCAACACCATTTTTTTAAGAAACTGTCTTTTTGCCATTGGATATTCTTTCCTGCTTGGTCAAAGACTAGTTGACCATATAGTTGAGGATCCATTTCTGGGTGCTCTATTCTGTTCCACTGATCCATGTGTCTGTTTTTGTGTCAGTATCATACTGTATTGATGATTACAGCCTTGTAATAGAGCTTGAAGTCCAGAGTTGTGATGTCACCAGTTTTGGTTTTCTATTTCAACATTTCTTTGGCTATTTGGTGTCTTTTCTGGTTCCATACAAAGTTTAGGACTATTTGTTCCAGTTCTATGAAAAAAGTTGATGGCATTTCGATAGAGATTGCATTTAATGTGTAGATTGCTCTAGGTAACATAGACATTTTAACAATATTTGTTCTTCCAGTCCATGAGCATGGAATATTTTTTCATTTCTTTGTGTCTTCCTCATATTTTTTCACGAGTGTTCTATAGTTTTCTGAGTTCAGATCCTTTCCCTCTTTGGTTAGGTTTATTCCTAGGTTACTTATGGTTTTGGGGGCTGTTGTAAATGGGATTGACTCCTTAATTTCTTTCTTCTCTCTCATTGTAAGTGAATAGAAATGCAACTGATTTCTGTGCATTGATTTTGTATCCTGCCACTTTACTGAATTCCTGTATGAGTTCTAGCAATTTTGGGGTGGAGTCTTTGGGTTTTCCACATAGAGTATCATGTCATCTGAAAAGAGTGAGAGTTTGACTTCTTCTTTGCTGATTCAGGTGCCTTTTATTTCTTTTTGCTGTCTGATTCCTGAGGCTAGGACTTCTAGTACTATGTTGAACAGCAGTGGTGGTACTGGACATCCCTGCCTTCCCTTGACCTTAGAGGAAAAGCTCTCAGTTTTTCCCCATTGAGAATGATATTCACTGTAAGCTTTTCATAAATGGCTTTTATGATACTGAGGTACGTTCCCTCTATCCCTACACTGTGAAGAGTTTTAATCAAGGAAGGATGCTGTACTTTGTCAAATGCTTTTTCTGCTCTATCGAGAGGATCATATGGTTCTTGTCCTTTGTTTTATTTATGTAGTGTATCACACTGATTGATTTGCAGATGTTGAACCACCCTTGTAGCCCATGAATAAATCCCACTTGGTCGTGGTGAATACTTTTAATGTGCTTTTGGATCCTGTTGGCTAGTATTTTGGTGAGAATTTTGGCATCCATGTTCATCAGGGATATTGGTCTGTAATTCTTCTTTTTGGTGAAGTCTTTGTCTGGTTTTGGGATCAAGGTAATGCTGGCCTCCTAGAAAGTTTGGAAGTTTCCCTTCCATTTCTATTTTTTGAAACAGCTTCAAAAGATGGGGCGCCTGGGTGGCTCAGTTGTTAAGTGTTTGCCTTCAGCTCAGGGCATGATCCTGGAGTCCCGGGATCGAGCCCCACATCAGTCTCCTCCGCTGAGAGCCTGCTTCTTCCTCTCCCACTTCCCCTGCTTGTGTTCCCTCTCTCGCTGGCTGTCTCTCTCTCTGTCAAATAAATAAATACAATCTTTAAAAAAAAAAGAATACTTATTATTTCTTCTTTATATGTTTGGTAGAATTCTCCTGGGAAGCCATCTGGCCCTGGACTCTTGTTTGTTGGGAAATTTTTGATTACTGCTCCAATTTCCTGATGGTTATGGGTCTGTTCAGGTTTTCCATTTCTTCCTGTTTAAGTTTTGGTAGTTTGTATGTCTCTAGGAATGCATCCATTTCTTCCAGATTGCCTAATTTGTTGGCATATAGATGCTCATAATATGTTCTTATAATTGTTTGTATTTCTTTAGTGTTGGTTGTTAACTCTCCTCTTTCATTCATGATTTTATTTATTTTCATCCTTTCTCTTTTCTTTTTGATACGTCTAGCCAGGGGTTTATCAATCTTATTAATTCTTTCAAAGAACTGGGTCCTAGTTTCATTGATCTGTTCTACTGTTCTTTTGGTTTCTATTTCAAATTGATTTCTCCTCTAATCTTTATTATTTCTCTTCTCCTGCTTGGTTTCGACTTTATTTGCTGTTCTTTCTCCAGATCCTTTAAGTATAAGTTTAGCTTGTGTATTTGATACTTTTCTAATTTTTTGAGAAGGCTGGTATTGCTATGTACGTCCCTCTTAGGACTTTTTTTGCTGTATCTCTAGGGTTTTGAACAGTTGTGGTTTCATTTTCATTTGTTTCCATGAATTTTTAAATTCTTCTTTAGTTTCCTGGTTGACCCATTCATTCTTTAGTAGGATGCTCTTAGCCTCCATGTACTTTGAGTTCTTTCCAAATTTCCTCTTGTGATTGAGTTCCAGTTTCAAAGCATTGTGGTCTGAAAATATGCAGGGAACAATCCCAGACTTTTGGTGTCAATTGAGACCTGATTTGTGCCCCAGTATGTGATCTATTCTGGAGAATGTTCTATGTGCACTTGAGAAGAATGTGTATTCTGTTGCAGGATGGAATGCTCTGTATATATCTGTGAAGTCCATCTGGTCCAGTATGTCATTCAAAGCCTTTGTTTCCTTGTTGATCTTCTGTTTAGATGATCTATCCATTGCAGTGAGGGGGGTGTTAAAGTCCCCTCTATTACTGTATTATTGATATGTTTCTTAAATTTTGTTAATTGGCTTATATAATTGGCTGCTCCCTTGTTAGGGGCATAAATATTTACAATTGTTAGATCTTCTTGTTGGATAGACCCTTTAGTTATGATATAGTGTCCTTCCTCATCTCTTATTACAGTCTTTGGTTTAAAATCTAATTCGTGTGTTATAAGAATTGCCATCCTAGCTTTCTTTTGATGTCCATTAGCATGATAAATGGTTTTTCCACCCTGTCACTTTAAATCTGGAGGTGTCTTTGGGTCTAAAATGAGTCTCTTGCATACAGCATATTGATGAGTCTTTCTTTTTTATCCAATCTGATGTCCTGTGTCTTTTGATTGGGGCATTTAGCCCATTTACAATCAGAATAACTATTGAAAGTTATGAATTTAGTACCATTGTATTGCCTGTAAAGTAACTGTTACTGTATATTGTCTCTGTACCTTTCCGGTCTGTGTTACTTTTGGGCTCTCTCTTTGCTTAGGGGATCCCTTTTAATAATTTTTGTAGGGCTGGTTTGGTGATCACAAATTCTTTTAGTTTCTGTCTCTCTTGGAAGCTTTTTATCATTCCTTCTATTTTGAGTAACATCCTAGCTGGATAAAGTATTCTTGGCTGCATATTTTTCTCATTTAGCACCCTGAATATATCATGCAAGTCCTTTCTGGCCTGGTAGGTCTCTGTGGATATGTCTGCTGCCAGTCTAACTTTTCTACGCTTGTAGGTTACGGACCTCTTGTCCCAAGCTGCTTTCAGGATTTTCTCTTTGTCTCTGAGCTTTGTAAGTTTCACTATGATATGTCAGGGTGTTGACCTATTTTTATTGCTTTTGAGGGGGGTTCTCTGTGCCTCCTAGATTTTGATGCCTGTTTCTTTCCCCAGATTAGGGAAGTCCTCTGCCGTAATTTCCTTCAATATGCCTTCTACTCCTCTCTCTCTTTCCTCTTCTTATGGGATTGCAGTTATTCTAATATTGTTACACTTTATGGTATCACTTATCTCTCGAATTCTCCCCTCATGATCCAGTTATTGTTTATCTCTCTTTTTCTCATCTTCTTTATTCTCCATCATTTGGTCTTCTATATCACTAATTCTCCCTTCTGCCTCATTTATCCTAGCAGTTAGAGCCTCCTTTTTTTTTTTTTTTTTTTTTGCATCTCATTAATAGCCTTTTTGATTTCGACTTGGTTAGATTTTAGTTCTTTTATTTCTCTGGAAAGGGATTCTCTAGTGTCTTCTATGCTTTTTTTCAAGCCCAGCTAGTATCTTTATAATTGTTATTCTGAACTCTAGTTACAACATCTTATTTATGTCCATACTGATTAGGTCCCTGACAGTCAGTACTGCCTCTTGTTCTCTTTTTTGAGGTGCGTTTTTATGTCTTGTCATTCTGTCCAGGGAAGAATAAATGAATGAGACAACAAAATACTAAAATGGCAACAATGATGGCAGAGAAATGTACACTAAACAAATCTGAAGAGACCCAAAACCAGGGCGGGGTGGGGGGGGGGAAGAAAGAAAGAAAAAAGAAAAGAGAGAATATAATCAGACAGGTGAGCAAAATAGAGCACTACACTGGATTATGTGTGTGTTTTCGTCTGTGTTTTTAGAAAAAAACCCAAAATTGTAAAGAAAGAAAAACTTAAATATGTACAAAAATAAAATTAAATACAATGAAAGGATAGAATGTAGCCAAAAATGGAAATTAAAACACAAGAAAAAAACAAAAACAAAAAACAAACCAAGAAGAAAAAAGAGGAAGGGATTTAAACACACGGGTGAATAGAACAGAGCAATACACTATCTCCTGAGTGTATTTTGGTCAGTTTGTTAGAAGAAACTACATCTCAAAATTGTAAAGAAAGAAAAACACATATATACAAAAATGAAATTAAATACATTGAAAAGATAGAATGTAGTTGTAAAATGGAAAATTAAAAAAGACTTAAACAAAACAAAATAAAAGAAGAAGAAAAACAGATAAACAAAAAAACCCACAAAAAAAACAAAAAAGAATATGATTATGCAGGTGAATGAACAGTGTTTGGGTGTATTTTGTCTGTTAGAAGAAACCGTATCTCAAAATTTGTAAAGAAAGAAAAAATATATATACAAAAATAAGGTTAAATACAATGAAGGGATAGAATGTAACTATAAAAATGAAAATTAAAAAAGATTTAAAAGATAAATTGATAAAATAGAAATTGGTTGAAAAAGGAAAGAAAAAAATTTTTAAAAATTAAAGTTGAAAGACTAAAGAATTATGGGAAAAAGCCATGAATTTTTATGTGTTGTATTCCCCTAGTGCTGGAGTTTTGCAGTTTTCGTTGATCAGTAAACTTGATCTTGGCTGGATGTTCTTGCTGATCTTCTGGGGGAGGGGCCTGTTGCATTGATTTTCAAGGGTATTTGCCCCAGGTGGAATTGTACTGCACTTGCCAGGGGGCCAGGTTTAGTAATCTCTGGTTTGTTGTATGTGGCTTTTGTTCCCTGAAGCTTTCCGTGCAGCTTTAGAGGTTGAGAATGAAAATGGCGGCCTCCCAATCTCTGGCCCCAGAGCAGAAAGCTCGGGACCCCACTCCTCAGTGAGCCCTCAGAGACAAGCAGTCAATCACTCCTGTCTCCCTGGTCTCTGGCCACACTCCGTGCTCACCTTATCTGTGACCGAGTGTTTCTATCTCAGGCACATGACCCCTTTTCCAGTCTTCGAACCCTGCAGACTCCTGCGGTGCACTCCCACTCCACTCTTCCCTGGGGAGGAAGAAGGATCTCACCAGTTCTGCCACTTGTTGGGCCTGTGCTCAGACAGCATCGCCTGACTGTGCCATGGTTCGCAGTTTATGGCAACCCCAAGTTGAGAGCCCATTCCTGGGCTTAGTCTTTGCAGCTGGCTTCCCTGCTCTGAAGCATGGGAACTCTGCCACACTCAGGCATCCCTGGTCTTCCTGTGACCCCGAGGATCCTGAGACCATACTGTCCCAGCAAGAGTTCCACCCCCCCATCCTTAGCCGCCTGAGCGACATCCCTCACAGAGCAGACTTCTAAAAGTTCTGATTTTGTGCTCCACTGCTATATCACTTGCCAATAGCTGGTTGATGGAGGCTCCCTACCCCTGCAGTCTGTTTTCCCATATATTGCTTGGGTTCACTTTTCTGTACCTCCTACCTTGCAGAAAGTGGTCGCTTTTCTATTCCTGGAATTGCAGCTATTCATTTCTTAGCTCTCTGGTTAAGTTCACAGGTGTTCAGAATGGTTTGATAGCTGTCTAGCCAAATTCCTGGGACCAGACAAAATTAAGGTCTCCTACTTCTCCGCCATCTTGGGCTCCCAAGAAAACAACGCGGTGAACCTTTTTAAAACTCAAATCTCTAAACACAAAATTTTATATGTACTTATTATATTCACCAGCTATGTGTGTTTAGCAACAATGATCTAAGCATAAAGCCTATTTCATAGTAAGTAGAAGAAGCAGCTGCCTTAATTACAGTGGAATCTCACTGGAAAATGACAGTGGATCGCACTGGAAAAATAAGTAAAGGAACAGCATTACCATCCTTAGAACTATAACCCAATAATTTTTATCTGAAATTAGAGAACAAATTTCAACTACTTGCATTAAGACTTAAAATTATATTAAAACATAAAGATGCATAAGGTACACCTTTTGAATTTTAGTTCATGTATACTCAAAATCACACAGTTGTTGAATATTATTTATGGTATTTTCCCTATAGAGTAATCCAGTACAGGAATAATAACCAAACAACCTTGTCTACTAAAGAAGAAACCAAATCCTAGAGAGATTAAGACTAGAGTAGAATAAGAGCCTAGCTAAAGTTTCAGACTAACGTATCCTCTCTGTTATACAACTTAACTACTATGTAAGAGTGGAAAAAACAAAGTAATCTCCCTAAACCTCATTTTTCTCATTTGTAAGTTTAGTAATAATTGCATATATTTCAAGGATTATTATTAGAATTAAATGAGAAAATATATATAAACCACCCTCGTCAGTGAGAAGTATGCAGTTTGTTCTGTAAAGATGAGTTGTCTTTCTCTTCCCCAGTAGCAGTGAATGAGGAACAGATATTGGATAAAAGTTAATCTGTTGTCTTTTATTCCTATGTTATAAAAGCTTTAAATAATATACAAAAGGTATAAAGCATCAATTCAAATGGTCCGGTGACTTAAGTCCATTGTACTATGAACCCTCCAAGTGGTCTCTTTTAACTTATACATAATTTGAAAATAGGGACTGGATAAGGAAATAAGTTCTGCCACATTACTTTTCTACCCTGCTACTTAGCTTTTGATTTACTTGTGGAGTGGTCTAGAAAAAGAAAGTATTGGGCTCAGTTTCATGGTGCTGGTGGTATCAAGGAGAGGTGTTACACTGGGGCCTTTAACAGCAGGCCGGGAAGACCATGCATCATGTTTCATTTTCTACCTTCCACATTAGGTTGCCTGGTCCTGAAGAAGATGAGACTAAAAGAAGAGGAAAAGTGTATGTATATATTACATGTGTATTTCTTATCTATAATATGTAATATATTATAAAAGGAAAACGTATATACAAAGAGAGAGAAGGCAGAAAAAATACTAGAACTCTATTTCTATCCATTTTCCAAACCATTAAGCATAAAGATACCATTCAATAAACGAAGTATTTCTATAAACATGTTATCAGAAGCATATGCTCAAAATTAGAAAATTATCTATAAAAGAATTGTCTGAAATTTCTTGTTTTTCATCTAGATTCTTTTTGGTATGTGCCCAATATTCTAGCTTTTAGTTTTCAGAAATTCAAATTTTCTTAAAAATTTAAAAAGTGGAGTTTAACCAAATTAATCAAATTCTTTCAAATTTTCACATATTTATGTTATTATAGTCATATAGATATACATTTTAATTTGTTCCTACAAAGATCTCATCTGCAGATACCTTAAAGTTAAAATGAGATTTTCACTTGTATCTTTAAATGATGGTGTGCTTAGTTCTCTTGAAGTATTTGTTTTAGAAATTACATAATTGTATGTGTTCAAAAATAGCAACACATGCATGCAAATTCATTTGTTTCATTCATTTTTGGAAAACACATCATGATGTTAGTTTCCAAATGTTTGCAGGTGCAAATATTTAAAAGATCACAATTACAAGAATTTGATCGTAGTCAGTTACTCACAGCTGCAAATGATTATATAGTTAGCCCTTCATTTATAGCAGCTCCTAAAGATCTAAGAGCATATGAACAGAGGAATTCTGTGATAATGATATAACAAAACAAAAACATTTATATAATGCTTACATTTTAAATAACATCTTTGTATGAGTAATCTTATTTGATTATAAGAAATTACATGCATTTGGAAATACTGTATTATCTTTTTCTTTTTCTCTGACTGGGTGTTTCTACTGTTTGTTCGACTGTTGTCTATGTGTCCATTCTCAGTCACATTGTTGACCAAGAAACCATTGGTGTGGTGTACTAGTTCCCCTTGGGATACTGACTGGTTCATAGGAGTTTCCTCTGATAATCAGAAGTAAAACCTCTCACATTGTTTCAGTACATCTGACCTTTTAAACTTACCGGTACGCTTCCCATTACTGTCTAGAGGAATGTCCTGTCTTCATTTGTGGGCAAATGTATGACCATAAATGATAATTACCATACCATCGTGTTTCCCCAGGGACATACCTCAGCAGCTGTTGTGTATCATTTCAGCACATAATCATATCATTATAGTTTTACACACACACACACACACACACACACCTCTTATGTTATTCTCTGGCTCAGAAGAGAAGTATTGTTCTCTCTCAGAAACTTGCTTCAACTCTGCTCTTGACCTTAGGATTAGAAATTAACAGCATTTCTCTTTTCAGTAAACTTCTAGAAGCTTGTCTTAGTTACATGTGGATATCTAACCATCCCAAAGCTTAAAAACAGAATCCTTTTAGTTGCTTATAATTTTGTGGATTAGCACTTTGAGCTAGATTTAGCTGTGGACATTATTATACTAGTCTTGGGACAACTTATGTGGCTTTGATATTCTGCTGGCTTGACCAAAGATGAGTGACTTAAAATGACCTCACTAACATTTCTGGATTGGTTCTGGCTATTGTCTGGGCCCCGCAACCCAGCAGGCTAGTACTGGTTTCTTCACATTGTTGGTGGAAGAGTTCCAGCCAGCAACATAGGAGGAATAGCCCCAATGTGTAAGTAGGTTTTAAGACTCTTCTTGATAACTTGTTTTGACCAGAAAATATGTTAACATCTTACTGGTCAAAGCAAATATGACGGCTAAGTGTCAATGTGGGAGGGAACTATACAAGGACACAGATACAAAAAGACATTATTAGAAGATAACATTGGTTATCAGTCTCCTATATGTTTTCATTTATTTACCTGGTTTCATATTTCTGACCAGAAAATATGTTAACATCTTACTGGTCAAAGCAAATATGACGGCTAAGTGTCAATGTGGGAGGGAACTATACAAGGACACAGATACAAAAAGACATTATTAGACTGATAACATTGGTTATCAGTCTCCTATATGTTTTCATATATTTCCCTGGTTATTTAAGGTGAAAGCTTCAGGGGACAAAATCAGCAGGCTGTTTTTATCAAGTTGGCATGAGGTACTCATTGATTTGGAAAATTTAACAAGGTCTAAAATCATCTCTTTGGTGTTTTTGTGACAAAATGTATTGTGAAAACACTGAGGCACTAAGTTAGATTGCATTTTTTTTCCTGGGTTAAACATATTAACTAAAGTTACAGAATTGGTTATTAAAACCAGAACATCTGTTTGGAATTTTATAGAGAGAACTGTGGTTGTAGTTTGAACTAGTATGATACCAGGTTGAGAACACCCATTTCAGAATACACATGGCATTCCTTATGGGGATCTGGACACACATTATTTTATTAACTAAGGTTTTTTAAACCTTTGGATACAGTTGGGCTGTGTATAGCTTTGTCTCTGTGAATTTTATCTAAATGATTTTAATCTTACACTCTGCTACTAAGTAAGAATCATTTTTAAGTATTCGCTTCAATATTTGCACATTAATTCAGGTAATATTATACTAATGTATTTTAAATATTATAAAATATACAAATACACTCTAAAACATAGATTAAAATGATACAGTAATAAATACATGTTAGCAGAATTCTAATATTTTCTTCCTGTATTGCACTGTATTGGCATGCTAATTTGTCACATATAAAGACCACTTGTCTGGGTGTCCGATTTTTCCTCATTTCTAATTCCAGTCAATAACCCTCCCAATTTGCAGTTTTTTGAATGTGTATTAATATGTCCATAAATAACTCTTGATTAATATATATATACTTTTTGTGCAAGGTTAAGCACAAGGAGTTTGTGAAACTGTTCTATTTCTTTCAGGTGACTTTGCATAGCTATACTTGAATCTTGGTATTCATTATGTTTTGATCTCAAAAATTAATTCTACTACTGTATTTCTCTCATTGTAATTGTGACAAAAATACTATAGTTTATACCCTGTAAGTATACTTATCACTATTGTAACATTCCCTAAATATTTTCTAAGTCAAATTACCAGTTTAAGCATGTGTTAAAATGCTCAATTTAAAATTGTAAATATGCTGAAAGGTTGAATTCCTTCATGACAAAAGACGTTCCTTAACAGCTACACAAAAACTATCAGTGATGCAGAATATAGCTTTTTAACATTGATTAATCCATAGGATTCCAAAGAATAATAAGGAAGCATTTTTTAGATTAAATTAATTGTCTTTCACACATATAACAAGGTGTTGATAGAATAAGTGTTTTTTTTTTTTTGCTAGTCTAATTTTTAACATGTGGTATTTGCTGAAGTGCAAATGTTTGCAGCTCAGAACCCTGTGAAATATGTAAAACAATTCCAATCTTTTCCCAATTTGCAGAAGGAAAAAAATGGACTAGTCTACTCCTCAAAGTGGCAGTATTTTTTATATGATTAGTTGTTTCAATTTATTTCTACACAGAAGGAAACAGCATTATGAGCAGATGTTTTATTAGAGCCGTATGTTTCAAGACGTATTATATTTTATACTATATTCAATATTCATGTCTATATTCTGGCTTCATTTTAAGTTAAAGAAAAACAGTCTTAAACAACTATATCAAATTTCTTAGATTGCCTTGTTAGGAATTACTGCATGATGAATAGATTATTTGACTATGAACTAATTAACCTTTATCTTAATAATTATGAGGTTAGAATATAACTTTAGCAGGACAGGAAACAGACATTTGTTTGACTTTGATGGGATATATATATATATATATATATATATATATATATATATACATACATAAATATATTTTTATACATATGTATTGTATTTGTCAGTTGGGAATTACTTTATTTATAGTAAAATGAAGATAGATAGCAATGACAGAAAATTCAGGATCCTTCAACAATGTAAATTTGAAAATAAATGAAAGTACAAATTAAAATCATTGTGTATGTCAAGTTATAAATTTTCTCTAAGATCAGTTATTTTCCAGGAGGAAGGTAGGCAGATTATATGGTGTTGTCTTAGAATTCAAAAATTTATATTTCATAAAGACTCTTTAAACATCAGTAACTTTGCTGAGCAATTTTATGGCCTAATAATTGAACTTTCATGGTGTAACTAAAGACTGGTATAGTATCTAGAAGTTTGACTTAGACAATAAAAAAGAAAAAGTATAATTAAGATGTAATAGTTACCAAGAGACTTTAGCCCCCATGGTCACAATCAGTTTTTAATATAAAAGTAACATACATTTTTAGAATAGATATGCAGATGTGCAGTTGTTGCTGTTTGGGGGAAAAATGTTTTTCTTTTGAAATGAGGTAGATTACTAAGAAGTTAAGATAGCTTAATCTTAAGGGCACCCCTTAAATTTGAAAAACACTGTCAATCACAGCCATTGTATCATTACCTTCTGTGGCAACAAAGTGAATGTTGCTCTCAGATCTTCAACTGTGGGGACCATAATTAATCAGACATTCCTGTTACTGCTTTCTGAGATACATAACCTAATGTGCTGAGGCCACATTTCTCACAGTGTCTCCCAACCATTGACTGAATTCAGCAGTTGATACCACGACAGGCTCATTACCAGGAAAGTAGAACTCTTCCAGTGGGTAACTTTGCCTCAAGGATTCCCATTTCGCCTTGTCAAA
Organism: Ursus americanus; assembly: GCF_024610735.1. Classification (NCBI taxonomy): domain Eukaryota; kingdom Metazoa; phylum Chordata; class Mammalia; order Carnivora; family Ursidae; genus Ursus; species Ursus americanus. The sequence continues at coordinate 36,834,643 of NC_142136.1, read as the reverse complement.
ATTGTTAAGACCAACACTCCAGTCTAAGACTATTTCATCCTACATTCTCTTGTTCACTATTTTCTTCAAAAGATCAGAGCTGCATCATGGTCTGACACCTCTCCCAGTCTCCTTGGGCTCTCTCTCCATTTCCCCTACAAGTATTTTCCTTAATAAATTGGTTGGGTATGTAATGCCATATTAGTCTCTGCTTCTTGAGGGACCTTAAATAACATCCATTATTGCCAGTTAGCCAATAACACAAAGTACAGATTTTTTTCATTGTGTTTTAGTATTTTTATTTTATTTTTATTTGAGTATAATTGACATACAATGTTACATTAGTTTTAAGTGTACAACTTAGTGATTTCACAAGTTTATACATTATGCTACATTCACCACATGTATAGCTACTATCTGTCCCATTACATTGCTTTACAGTATCATTGACTATATTCCTTATGCTCAGCTTTTTATGCTGGTGATTTACTCATTCCGTAACTGGAGGCCTGTATCTCCCACTCCCTATCACCCATTTTGCCCAACGCCCCCATGCCCCTCCCCTCCAGCAACCATCAGTTTGTTTTCTGTATAGTTCTGATTCTGATTTTCTTTCTTTCTTTCTTTCTTTCTTTCTTTCTTTCTTTCTTTCTTTCTTTCTTTCTTTCTCTTTCTTTCTTTCTTTCTTTCTTTCTTTCTTTCTTTCTTTCTTTCTTTCTATTCCATTTATGAGTGGAATCATGGTATTTGTCTTTCTTAGTCTGACTTATTTCACTTAGCATGGTACCCTCTAGGTTTATCCATGTTATCTCAGATGGCACAATCTCATTCTTTATATGGCTGTATAATATTCCATTATATATATATATATATATATATATATATATATATATATATATATATGCCACTTTTTTTTTAATCTGTTGGTCTGTTGATGAACACTTAGATTGCTCCATGTCTTAGCTATTGTAAATAATGCTGCAGTAAGCATAGGGGCACATATAATATGGTATCAGGTCTGTGATATGGTGTTTTTATTTCTGATTTTTTCAGGAACCTCTATACTGTTTTCCACAGCGGCTGTACCAATTTACAATCCCACCAATAGTGAAGGAGTGTTCTTGTCTCTCCACATCCTCTGTGGATGAAAAAATACATCAGATTTTTAAAAAATCATCTTTAGGCTATCATTTACTAATTTACTTTAGACTAAGTAATGACTATTTTACCTGATGATATTATGCTATGTTTACATTGTATTTAAGCACATTAAATCAGTAAGAATTTATTTTACATATAATATTTGAAAGGCACTGTGTAAGTCATCATAATAAAAAGATGAATGGATGAAAAACGAACTAGAAATGTTTCCAGTATTTGCAGAACTCCCAAAGTAGTGAATTGCACAAGTGATTCTGTAATTAATGACAACAAAGTTGTTCAGGAAAAAGTTAAAGTCCGGGTGCCTGGTGGTGCAGTTGATTAAGCATCCAGCTCTTGGTTTTGGTTCAGTTCCCGATCTCAGGGTTGTGGGATCAAGACCCCGTTGGGCTCCACACTCAGTGTGGAGTTTTTTTTAAGATTCTCTCTCCCTCTGCAACTCCCCCCCACCCCCGTGCTCACTCTCTGACGTGTTCTCTCTGTCTCTCAAAATAAATAAATCTTTTTAAAAAAAGTTTATAGGGGCGCCTGGGTGACACAGCGGTTGAGCGTCTGCCTTCGCCTCAGGGCGTGATCCCGGCGTTATGGGCTCGAGCCCCACATCAGGCTCCTCCGCTATGAGCCTGCTTCTTCCTTTCCCATTCCCCCTGCTTGTGTTCCCTCTCTCGCTGGCTGTCTCTCTCTCTGTCAAATAAATAAATTAAATCTTTAAAAAAAATTAAAAAAAATTTAAAAAAGTTTATAGTAACTATGCATATAAACAATATATGCATAGTTATATATATATATAACTATATATAAACAATATATGCATAGTTATATATATATATATAAACAATAAAATATTGTTCCTAAGAAGCTCTAAGTATGCTGGAAGATTACTTTTCTAATTTTCTGTGGAAACTTTCTTTTAATGGTGTAATAATTTTAAAAGTTAGAGCTAGTTAGGTTGGAGGAAAGGCTTTGAAAAGCATACCTGTTCAATATCATGATATATTTATTTCCTCAATTAAAGGCCTTAATTAAGGAAGCTATGACAAATAGGTGAATGGTCAGAGAATTAATCCTCAAGTGAATATTTATGACCAAAAAGTCTCCCAAGCGAATTGTCTGCTGATGTGCTAACGTTCATCCTTCCTCAAGAGAACAGGATAATTTTAAAAATATTGTTGGACTCTTTTGTCCTAATTTTCCCCTTGGAACACAAAAAGATAGGCAATTTTTAAGGAGTTGGGAATGAGGAGATCATTGTATATAGTATTTATGTGTATTGCCAGCAATTTTCCTTCTCACAAATCTTTTTGTAAATGAAAGGAATATGGAAGAAAGACTAGTGTACAATGACCAAATACCTGTATATAATCTCACATCCCTTCCTCCAGAAACCCTATTTCACTCCACTCCCATAGAACCAGAAAAATACATTTACCTTAACTGTGTCTCCTCGTGTCAAAGGAAAGATTTGGACCCAATATATCTGTTGGTATTAATTTTCTTACATAAAAATTTGATGGTATTAAATGAATCCCCAACTAATAATGTGTAGACGTGTTGATATTTATTCTTCTTAGGATGATAGAAACAATTTTCCAAATATTATTTTACTCATTCCTACCTCAGATTTGACCCTTTTATGTTTATGAATTTTTGAAAATTTGAATACAGGTAACAGAGGAAATTTGAAAATGTGGACTGTTTTCATCTTCTATCAATGTATGCTGTTAAGGTCCTGAACCAATACCCATTCTATAGAAATCCAATTTAACACCAGTGTCTCTGAATTTGTGATAGGTTAGGCTGTTCAATCAGTCCCTCTCTTGTTTATCTGGAGCTTTTTTCTTTTGATATAGTGATTAACTCTGTATTCTGTAAGGTCGTACTTTGCATTTTCCATTTTTGTATACTACAGGGTTAAAATTAATCATATGAGAGATAGAAAGTGAGTCAGAAAGTCCCTCTTCCTTATTCTTTTCAATATGAGCCTCCAAAATGTCCAATTCCTAAACTCCACCACAGAAACTTTCCTTTATTCTCTAACTTGATTTCAAATAGTGAATTCCAAAGGCATTACGGCAGACACATAAAGTAGGTTTAAAGAAAATCTACTGGGGAAATAAAATACTATGTTAAGGAGAAAAATGCTTCTATAAAATGGGACCACTGCACATGTTTTTTGGTAATGTCTGAACTAATGAGCATGTTGCACATCCTCCCATCCCTTCACCCTGGATATATATTGTTACTAGAGAACCCAGCACCAAGAAGCAAGGAATTCTCATTGATAAACGCAAACAGCATTACCCACTGCTGTCCTCCCTTTGCATAGCCTGGAGAGAAGGAAAGACGTTTACTCCTTACACAACCAATATAACTATAATTTTTAGAGTACTTTCAGGGTATAAAATAAGCTTCTTGATAATCACTATCAAGTTGTTAAAAATGTAATATGATATCTTCCTGTTTCTGTTTGCTAATCATGTTAAACTTCCTGTTTAAACTTATGTGGCTAGTGTATGCATTTGTATTTGATCATTTCATTTTCTCAGTATAACAGTGATCCATATGCATTTCATATTGCTGTGTTCTCTTTTCCTTCTCTATTTTTCTGTTTCATCTTTTTTTACTCTTCTTCCCTTCCCTACAATTTCTGCAGCCTATCCTTTTACTTTTTTGCCATTTCTCTTTTTTCTTTCTTCCTTTCTTTATTGTTATATTTTTAGTCATTCTGTTTTTTTCTATAATTCTTCATTCTCCTCCACATCTTTCATTCCTTTTCTCCTCTGACTTTGCCATTTTTTCTCTATCCATGTCTTACATATTTCTAGTGGCAACACGATTTCTCTTTTATCAAAGTGTAAGTACCACATTAAAACTCTATTACTGGTAATAGAGTTAATGTGAAAATACAGATTACCTATAATTTATGACAAAGTAATTCTATGTCTTAGTCACTATAATGAGTTGCCAATTTAATTTAAACATATTAGATATTCACCAAATGGATACTGAGCTCTTTTTATGCATTTAGTACAGAACTGATCTTACTGAATATCCAAAAAGTCACCCTGCAAGACTTTTAGCATAATAAAGTTATTTTGGGTCCTAAACCACACAAAAAAAGCAAGATTGGTAACAATAAACTCTTTATCCTAGACATGGTATCTCCTTTCCTTTTTTTTTTTTTAACTCTTAGAAATGATTTATTTGTTTATCTATTACAACTATTTTGCTACAGTAGTGTTAAGATTCTTATAAAGAGATGGAAATAAAGGAAGTTTAATAGGCAGTTCCTGAATTACCTGTGTAACATTCACATATGCCTTGGGGTGTTCAATCATTTGTTCAACACTTAGCACTTGCTAAATGAAAAAACTGAAAAAGCACCGGGGAAGCAGTGATTAATAAGACATCATCATTTCCTTGAAGGGTTTATAATCTACCTGAGAAAGATGGACAAGTGAACAGATAATTATAACACATCACAATGCAATAATGAGAAGCCACAGAATGATCTCAGCACATAAGAGGTTCTTCTAGACCAGAATGTTAAGAGTTCAAGGAAAACTTCCAGAAGAAGTGATGTTTTTATGATTTTTGAAGGGTGAAATGTTAATGAAGTGAGACAAACTGAGATAGAGATGTAAGTGGGTTAGTGAGGAACACTCAAGAGGATAGCATTTCAAAAGCTTAGAGGCAAGAGAAATTCCAGAAAATGCTTACCATAAAGATAGTTCAGGGTGCCTGGGTGACTTAATCAGTTAAGCGCCTGACTCTTGATTTTGGCTCAGATCATGATCTCAGGGCATAAGATTGAACTCTATGTGGAGTTCTGGACTGGGCGTGGAGCCTGCTTAAGATTCTCTCTCTCTCCCTCTCCCTCTGCCCCTCCTTCTCCTGCTCATGGGCAAGTGCATGTTTGCTCTCTCTCTCTCTCTCTTTAAAAAAAAAAAAAAGGTCAGTATATCTGAGACATTAGTTATGGAGTATGTGAGTAGGGTAAGGAGAAAAATAGTGGCAAGACAGAAAGGCATGGAAGTAACAAGGAACCAGATAATGAAGGACCTTGTGTGGCATTATAAGGAGTTTTGGACTTAACCCTGAAAATCATCAAAGTCATGTGCAATCCTAGGCAAAGTAATGTTCTGGTCAAATTCGATGTTTTAAAACAAACAAAACAAAACAAAGCAAATATGGAAAATGGATTGGAAAGGCAACATATGAAGCCTGAGACCATTTAGGGGGTTGTTTTATGCTGTTGATGGTATTGTTGGTGGGTTTGGGTATTGAGTGGTTCATGTGGTGAAAGACCCAGTCAAGAAAAATTATTCCCTAAAGTAGTTGCAATGGGTGGATTTAACACAGATTTATGAAGGAGGTAGCAGAAGGAGGATTTGGCTTTTTTTTTTTTTTTTTGGATGTGGGGATTAGATAGAGCAAGAGTCAACGTTAAAGCACGTCTTGGCTTTAGGGAACTGGGTATATCACAGTGCCCAACATGAGACGGAGACAAATTGGTATTGCCTTGGTAAGTGGAGTTAGTGCTGTGTGAGGAATTCTTTTAGGTTCTGTTGATTTTATGAAACCCTTGGCTCTTAGAAGTGGAAACATCTAGCAGACAATGAGATAGGTGTAGACAGGATATTTTATTGTTTTTATGTTTTCACTTCCTACTTTCTTTTTAAGACCACAGTCCCTTCCCAGGACAGTTCCTTTCAGGAGAGATTTCTAAAGCAAAACTAGCTATGTGAGCAGATTTGTGTAAAGAGAAAGGCTGGGTCTGCTGGAAGCCACTAGTTGGAGAGAGGGGCCTTCAAGATAGAAAAAGAGTCACTAGTCTGCTGATCCCAGATCTTGGTGCAAATCTGTCCTCTGGTATTACTCTGGGAGCTAAAAGGACATCAGATGGAAATAATATATGTATTGCTCAAATTCAGCAAAATTTGTTTTGTTCAAGAGAGGCAAGTAAAACATTTAACCTCCTCTTTCAAAGAACTGTTTAGGTTTGGAAAATAACAGGTATCAGTGACTAAAGGCTAGCAGTCATCTGTTTCTGAATAAATATCCCATATTTTTGTGTGTTCCCAGAAAGATGCTCCCCATCCTCCAAACTCTACTTAATCATAAAACTGATAACGAATATTCTAAGATTCAGATGGGACAGACCTTGAGTCTGATTTAAATTGTTTTAAAAATTGAAGTACTATGATCTCTATCACATTCCCAAATGTAGAGTAAGATTTATACCCAATACATATGGATGTGAATGTCAAGAAAAGACTTACTGAAAAATAACAGATGTACTTGGAGTAAAAAGTGATAGAATTAGGATAAGATTGAATTTCAAGATTCTAGATGAACAGCAGATTTTTTGCTTTGTTATTTAATTATTTTGTTTAATTTTTGCATAATAAAGCTGCCTTAATTCAATGGCTACTTGAAATATTCATATCTTCCACATATGGCATATGATTTTCACCCCTCTCACCTTCTCTCCATGTCCTGTGTGAGTTTCCCCCATCTGTGCAACTCAGGGGTGGGGTCTCAAGGTGTATTAGTTTCTCAGGGCTGCTGTAACAAAGCATTGTAAATTGAGTAGCTTAAACAACGGAAATTAATTGTCTTGTGTTCTGGAGACTATAATTCTGAGGTATCAGGATTGATTTCATCTGACGGCTATGAGGGAGAATCTGTTCTATACCTCTCTTCTAGTTTCTGGTGGTTTATTACAACGTTTGGTGTTTCTTGGCCATAAGTGCATCACCCCAATCTCTGCTTTCATGTACACACGGCATCCTGTCTATGTGCATGTTTGTCTGTGTCCAAATTCCCACCCTAATGACTTTATTTTAGCTTGATTACCTCTGTACAGATTCTATTTGAAAATAAGGTCACATTCCGAGTTACTAGGGTTTAGGACTTAAACACATCTTACCAAGGAACTTATTTTGACTAATATAACAAAATAAAAATTATTAAAAAAAATAAACACATCTTTTTGGGGGGGCATATAATTCAATCTGTAACACAAAGTATCATCATAGGATGAGAGGAAAACCTCTCTGATGTTGCGTTCCTCTCTTTTTCCCAACATATTTTATTTGATCGCCCCCAACCTCAAAAAGGGGAAAGAAGAGAAAAACCTTTGCCACCTGCCTCTTGTGATAAATTGCTATTTCTACCATGACAATCTTTTTTATTCCATAGAAGTGTGAAGATAGAAAACGGGGAACAATAATAAAAAGAAAAATCATCATTACTACTCTAATTTAACACTACATTTACTAACCTTTTCTCCCCTTCCAATAGGCCGTTGGTGGTACTGTCTCTCCACGACTCTTAGAACTAGGTGGTCTAGATGGTTTTAATTTCATCTCTGCTTTCTACTAGCTGTGTCACTTTAGTCAACTTGTTCAACATTTGTTCCTCAATTTCCTCATCTGTAAAATGACAATAATACCAATGTCTACCATATGGAGTAACTGTGAGAAGTCAATGAATCCATATATGAAAAAGAACTAAGGATCATTATATAACACAGAAGACTACAACCTGAATATTGTTCTAAAGAATGCTAAAGCCATTGCTAGAAACTTCTATTAGTGAAAGTGCTATGTGATTGGTGGACATATTTTAATAACCTGTTTTGGGTGATAAGACTCTTCAAAGAAGGAATGCTTAAGTAACAAAATCTAAACTACCTTCTAGAGAAGGCAGATTAGGTTAAAAGAAGGGCATTAATTCGCTGATATCCAAATTTCAGAACAAAGATGTATCATACTGACCAATTTAAAAGAGGCCAAAGCTACCATCAGCAACCCTTCCTCTCCGCCTTTTCTCGAAAGTGCTCAATCTTTTTTCTAACTACATTTGGGACAAATCATTAAAGAATATTTCTTTGAGGGATTGCTAACCTATTAGCTTGCCTACAACCCACATTTCTGAGCCTGCTAGAACTCCCTCTTAACTCTGCACTCCCAAGTGTCAAAGTGATTCTTATTCCTGGTATTTGGTATTTCTTACTACAAATGTTTAAGGTCCACTATAGGTTATGTAAACTATTGAGTGTAGACCTGGTTTAACCTTGTTCCTATGACTAAATGGTTTAAAAAATAAATTGCAGAATAGAATTCTGGAACACACCTCATTTGTAAGTTAGGGATTTACTTTATAATGTTATGCAATCAATCCATGTCTCAAAAGATGAGCAATACACTTTATCAAATTGATGAGGCATCTTAAGGGATTGGAATAAGATCCTTTCAACATCATACATTTTTTTTTTGTCTCCTCCCTCATTTCTTCTTCCTTTCTTCCTCCCTCTCCCCTTCCCTCTTTTGCTGCTTTTTCTTCCTCTCTCCCTTTCTCTGTGTCATCTTGCTTATTTAATCTTTCTGTTTCCATTTAAATCTAACCTGCTATCTTTAAAAAAACTTACCTTGAACACGATCTCTGAAAAAAAAAAGTGTTCTTCTTAGGAACTTGTCAGGTCTTAGTTTTCTCTGTGCCACTTACTAGATGCATGACCTTGGACAACTTATATAATCTCTCAGGCTTCCGTTTCTTCATCTGTAAAATGAAGTGGGTTGAACTGGGTGATCTTTAATGTCCTTTTATCTGCTTTAAAAAGTCTGAATCTAAATATGGTAACATGGATTTCTGAAGTAGTACCAGTTAGCCATGTTACAATTCTCTTTAAACCTCGGAAGATATTTGGAAAACTAAGGGCCTTAAATATAGATTATGTAAGTTAAAATATATGTTTGTAATTTTTTATGAAAGTTTATTTTTTTAAATAAAAAATAAATTATTAGAAACCAGAAAATATAAAAAATATTTGAGAAAAAATAGTTATTTCTGTAAAAAAAGTCATTCTAAACTTGTGAGCTTCACTGAAGTGAAATGTTTCTACCAAGGAAATTCCATCGTTGTATTTGATTTTTATTCAATTTTTGGACCTTGATAGCTGGAGCCAGAATGTAAATTATTAATACTAAAATTAATAGAGAGCTATTGCAGAGGGAGTACCAGAATAAAATGATTTATATTGAATTGTGCTGATGCTAGTATACTTAGATCTTTCTTCTCTTTCAATTACAGTTGTTTTTTTAAAATTTTTTCTGTAGAAAGGTTAAATCTTACTGTATATGACACATAATGCCAAGACATTAAATAGTGGTATACCTCTCACACAAATAGATGGGTGAGGTGGGGAGGGACATTTAAATATATATAACTATTACTCTCAATAAGTGTGTATTACATCCTATTAGCCTTAGTGAGGTATTATAATCTAACAGTTCTGCACCATGTTCACATTAATATGCAAATGGAATTAGAATACAAAATTAAATGAAAATGAAATTTGGAAGCTAATTGACATTTTTGTCACAAAAGCTCAGAGAAACACTATTTATGGTTTAATGGTAAAAGGCTAATGTGTCATCCTACGGAGGGGGCCACATCAATCTCAGCTACAGTTATTTCCCGAAGTACAGTGCAAAGCACTGTTTGTGTATGCAAGTTGCCAGCCTCCCTCACGTAGGTGGTCCCATCACTGTAAACCTGCACTAAATTGCTACCATCCATTATACACAGTGGCTGCCTGGATGGCTGCCTGGCACTGACTTACACAGGCCATCTATTCCTGTCAGAAATATGATATGTCACTGACAAAAGCTTAATTACACCATTAATTAATAGGACAATTTTCAAAATGCCTTGAAATGCAGCTTGACACTCATTAGTGCCATTTATGAATAATTTCTCCCATGGAATAGTACTCTGAAGAGCACTTTAAAACGAAATACAGTTTTAAAATGAAGGAATCTATAAAACAAAATAAATATGTGGTTTGAAGCTGTTTTCTCCCCCCCGTCTCTCAGATATGACCTATTTGTTCAACAGTGGGAAAATATATTTTTTAAATATTGAAATTATTATTACAGTTTTGCCACAGAATGCCCCATTGCATTTATTTTTGTGCTCACTTTAGAAATTCAAGAGCTTGTTTTTACTCTTTCAGAATTTTAATTACTTTTTAAAAGCACACCATGTTTTAAACTTTAAATAGTAACAATGCATTAACCTCAAAATAGGTTTTTCAATATTTATTAGAATGAAACGTATCTTTTTTCTTCCCTCATTTTTCTGTATCTTAGCAATTTCATATGTGACATGAAGAAAAATCAAGTGTGAATTCAGTGGGGGTCACAATTTTACAGTTCATTTTTACTTATCCACCCTATCGATTCTTTGACTCACGAAATTTTTGTCATGTTTCTTTTAGGTCAGCAACCTACCAACTCAGGGTACTTTGCTGCAATCCATGATAAAAAGTATAAGAAATTATTTAATATTATGTACAACGTCATCCCCCCCCCCCAAAATATCTCTTTTGACATTAGAGCCAGCATGACTAAATTGTTTAAAGCCTCAGCACACTGTGCATAATTAATGCCCTCTTTGTTATTATTTGTTATTTGGCTTTGGCATTTCTATGATTACTGCACTATATTATGGCAAACTGGATGGGAGTGCAAGGTTAAAGCCAAATTAGTTTCTCCTGAAGGATGAAGGGAAGAATTACACATCTCAGATAAGCAACTACAACTGGAAAACAGAGATGGGTGACAGAATGAGTATAAGACCTTTGTCTAGATGTAGATGTCAATGTGTCTAGACATGGCTGGCTTATTGAATGTTACTTTTTATCTCAAGGTTGGCCAAGATAACAAGTCATGATCACAATCTGGTACCTATAAATTTGTATCAGGGCTTGAAAAGTGATTCTTGGCAGTGTTGAAAGAGGGGTTATCAAATTATCTGGAAAGGTATTTCAAATAACCTATGCCAGTTCCCTTTGGAGATTATTCTGTTCCTCTAAATTCCACATCCTTACTATCTTTCAAATCCATGTACATGTTCCACCACTCCCCCAATATCTTAGTGCATCCCTTTAAAATCACTTGATTGGATTAGTGCAACAGACTCTTTTCTGATTTTCTTGATTCCAGTTTTGTTTCTATTCAGTCTATTTCTATATTGAAGTAACAACTATTTTTCTCATATAAAGTGGGAAACACTGCTTCTTGGCAACAGTAATCTTGGAAGTGGATGGAGAAGTCCATGGTCAAATGAATTTAGAAAGCACTGCATAATAAATCTCCCTCTGTGACATTGGTAATGAATGTCAACACGTTAATAACACCATGGAGTTACAAATTAAAGAATTCTATTTAATTGTATTTAACCCAGTGGCTCATGAATGTATTTGATGACAAAAAGTTTGCTTTATGCTCTAAGAAATAAATTTGGTCATGACATTGTGATGCTTAACCAAAGGTTACAAATTGATTACAGAATAATTTCCCAACTCTTTGGCATTTTATTCAAGCCTTTTTAATATTTAACTTCTTATTACTTGTCCATTCTCACTTCACACTTTCTCTTTCTTCACATATTTTGTTTAATCTATATTGAACAAATACTAATACATTGATCTTCCCATCTCACTTTCAAATGTATTTGTTACTCTATCTGCATGGACTGTTTTCCTCATCCTTTTTCTGACTATCTTCAGGTTTCAGGAAGCTTACACTAACCACAAGGACTTGGTGTACAATCATGTTGTATGTGCATCCGTAATATTTTTGGCTTAGAACTGTATTTTTTACAAATATAATAAATATCTACCTTTGAGGGCAGGGCATATAGTTTTCTCTACCTTGTGTCCTCAGAATCCAACGTAGTGATGGCTATGTTAGATTCTGGATGGATTTTTTTTTTTAAATAAATCGTGTAATAATTTGGTTTTCAAGATTGAGATAATAACATATGAAGTATTTCAATGAAGAGGAAAAACTGACAATATATACATATATTTTTTCTAATTTAGAAGACCTTGAGTTTTGTGTTGGTTATCCATTAAATAACATAACCAACTGGGTTATCTTAGGCAAGTTACTTAACCTTTCTCTAGATGTTATAGAAGGAACTGAAGACATGGAGAGGGAAACAGAGTAATGAAAAACCAAGAAAGAAGACTTTTAGTTTATAGATATAGCAGATCCGATTTCTTCAGTTCCATTTTTATGGCTTTTTTTCTATCTCCAAATTTAATATAGGTCTTGTTTTTTAAGTTAGTGTCTCTTGTTTTGTCTTTGTTCTTGCAACCTTAAGCACAAGTACCAAAAAGAAGGCAAAATCATGATGTATTAGTAGGGAAAAGGATTTCAATTCTCTGTTGTATGATCCACTGACTCCCTTCACCACTAGGATGCCCCCAGGGAAAAGAAAAGATGACAATTGGCTCGATTTTATCTTCTTATATATAGGACTCCTTCGTAAGGAGACAAACGAGGATACCTGCTTGGAGAAAGAATTTATCTATGAAATATCCTTGGCAAGATGTTCCTGTACAGGTCAAGTATAGTAAATAGAACCCAGAATCTACAGAACTGGTTTCCTGGAGAATGTCACATAAGCTATTCAATATTCTAGGATATAAATAATACTAGAAATGCGACCGACTATGTGAGGGCCCTCACAAACATCATTTAGAGATTTTATCTCTTCTAAGCCAGAGGAGCATTTCTAATGCAGAAAGAAAAAAACTGAAGACCTGTCCTTAGTGTCCCTATCCCATCTCTGCTTCATATGAGCTTCTTTCTTTATCATCTTTATTGTTGAAAGTGTTCTGTAAAGACTGATACTAAGGTTTCTGATTCATCTAAGTCTAATTTAAGTTGTTGATCCTGTCTTTGCTCAGTTAATCAAATTATCTTGGTTTCTTTAAGCTTCCCAATTATTTTTCTCTTTTCCTCTCAAAGAGGCTATTCTTTTCCTATCTCTTAACTCTTATGCCTTGAACTCTGCAATTTTTTCAGTTAAAACTACTGATACTAATTTAACTGAGCTATTCGCACTTTTTTAAATATAGCTATTAAAGCAGAGGAGCTTGGGAAGATAATAGTGTAGGACCCTAAGCTCACCCCATCCCTCATTTACAATTAGATATCATTCTCATCTGAGTAAATAAACCAGAGAGTGATCAGAAGACTGGAAGAACAAAATCCACAACTAAATGTAGAGAAGAAACTGCATCTGATAGGCTAGGAAGGGCAGAAACCATGGTCAGGAGCTTCCCACAAGAGGGAGGAAACTGTGGGTGTGGAGAGGGGAAATCACCAGGAGCCCACATGGAATGATGAATCCCTATAACATCTGGCTTTGAAAACCAGAGGAGCCAAATTCCATGAGTTTGTATAACCAGTGGTACTGGGAGCCTGCAGCTTTAAAAGTCAACTGACTCAACAGTAAGCCTGCCTAGAGGTTGAGTGATATCTGGGTCCCCATCCTCAAAGAGACAACAGCTCTCACAGGGGCAACATAGAAGCAGTAGTTTCACAATGCCTGGGGAAAATGGGAGAGAGATCTGTTTAAATAGATTTCGGAGCATGTTGGGAGACTTCTCTGGGAACAAAGGAGCTGGCACTCATTGTTTTCCTCCCCCACCCTCCAGCATAAACACAGAGCTCTCTGTAGGAGTTAGAGCTACACAGACACTTGCTAGTAATTTGCTATCAGTGTGCCCCACCCTTGAGTTCTCCTTAGGACTTTCCCACTTCAGGCCTGCTGGAGAAACAGACAGGAAGAAGTAGATAAAATGAAGAGGCAGAGGAATATGTCCCAAATGAAAGAACAGGACAAAGTCAACTGCAGGAGATCTAAGCAAACCAGAAATAAGTGATATACCTGATAGACAATTTAAAGTAATGGTCATAAAGGTACTCAAAGGACTTCAGAAAAGCGTGGAAGACATCAGTGAGACCCTTGACAGAGATAAAAAAAATAACATATCAGAAATGAAGAACTCAATAGATGAAATTAAAAATACTATAGATGGTATAAATAGCAGGCTATAGGAAGCAGAGAAATGTATAAGGATATGTATAAGAAGAGAGTAACTAGGAAAAGAATAACAAAACCCAAAACTAGAAGAAGGAAAAAATAATAATATTAGAGCAAAAATAAACAAAAAACAATAACAACAAAAAACCGATGGAACATATCAATGAAACCAGCAGCTGGTACTTTGAAAAGATCAACAAAATTGATAAACCTTTAGCCAGACACATTGGGGAAAAAAAAAGAGAGAGAAAGAGGACTTAAATAAATAAAATGAGAAATTAAAAGGGAGAAATAACTGACACCACAGAAATATAACAGACTTTAAGACAATATTATGAAAAACTATATGCCAACAAATTGGATAATGTAGAAGAAATGGATGAATTTTTAGAAAAAATATAACTGCCTAAAATGAATCAGGAATAAATAGAAAATTTGAACAGACCTGTTAACAGCAATGAAATGAATCACTAATTGAGAAACTCCCAGCATGGGATGCCTAGGTGGTGTAGCCACTTAAATGTCTGGCTCTATTTTGGCTCAGGTCAGGATCTCAGGGTCGTGAGATGGAGCCCCATGCAGGCTCCATGCTCAGCATGAAGTCTGCTTGAGATTCTTTCTCCCTCTCCCTCTGCCCCTCCCACTCACGTTCTGTCTCTCTAAAATAAATAAATATCTTAAAACAAAACAAAACAGAAACTCCCAACAAATAAAAGTCCAGGGTCAGATGGCTTCCCAGGCAAATTCTAACAAACATTTAAAGAAGAGTTGATACCTATTCTCAAACTATTCCAAAAAATAGAAGAGGAAGGAAAACTTCCTAATTCATTCTTTTAAGCCAACATTATCTTGATATTAAAAGCAGATAAAAACCTATGAAAAAAAAAAAAACTACAGGCCAGTCTCTGATGAATGTAGATGCAAAAATCCTCAAGAAAATATTAGTAAACCAAATCCAATAATACATTTAAAAAAAAATCATTCACCATGATGAAGTGAGATTTATCCCTGGGATACAAGGGTGGTTTAACATTCACAAGTTAATCAACATAATACATCACATCAATAAAAGAATGGATAAAAACCATATGATTAGAGGGAGGAGTTAAGATGGCGGAGGAGTAGGGGACCCCTTTTTCAGCCGGTCCCCTGAGTCGAGCTGGATAGGTACCAGACCAGCCTAAATAACCACGGAATCAGCCTGAGACGCAGGATGATGCATCTGGATCTCTACAAATGAACATCTCCAGCGCTGAGTATTGAGGTACGAAGAGGGGAGCTGTAAACCGTGCATGGATATCGGAAGATAAACGGAAGGGGGAGGGAGCCGCCGCGTTTGGGCTCCGGGAAGCGGCAGCCACCTGCACGGGGGAGCGGGCGGGCGGACTCACAGAGGGCACCCGCGAGAGAGCGGACTGAGACCGGTGAGCCGTGAACGCGCACGCCACCAGGCATCTCCCGGAACACCGGAATCCCGGTGTGCTCACGGGATCCAGACTGAGACCGGGAACTCCCGGAGCGCGCGCGGGGCGGCTGGCGGGCCACCTGCACGGGGGAGCGGGCGGACTCGCGGTCGGCACCGCGAAACAGCAGACTGAGACCCTGAACCGGGTGCGCGCGCCACCAGGCTTCTCACGAACGAAACTCCGGAATCGAGGTGTGCTCACCGGGCATAGACTGAGACCGGGAGACCCGGGAGCGTGCGGGGCGGCCAGTGGCTGGCGGCATTAGAAACACAAAGGACAGAGACGGGCCGGCCCTGGAAGTGAGGGCAGGGACGCCGGGTGTGGGGCGCACATCCCGGGACGCTGCAGGGTTGAGCAGCACCAACAGTAACAGAGTTAAAGTGGCCAGAACATCAGTGGAGAACGGGCCGCAATCCCTCTGTTCTGCGACAATGCAGCCTCTGCTGCTCTGACCCTCAGAAGAGGCATAGCCGGCCGCCAGGGAAAGCCGCCAGAGAACAAAAGCCTGGAAATACCGGCTCAGAGAGTGCCCATCCCCATCCTCCCTCGCAGGGGACACGGAGACTCTAACCAAACAAGGTTGCCTGAGTATCGGCGCGGCAGGCCCCTCCCCCAGAACACAGAAGGCAGGCTGAAAAATCAAGAAGCCCACAACCCGGGCGCCTGGGTGGCGCCGTCATTGAGCGCCTGTCTTCGGCTTAGGGCGTGATCCCGGCGTTCTGGAAAGGAGTCCCTCATCGGGCTCCTCCGCTGGGAGCCTGCTTCTTCCTCTCTCACTCCCCTGCTTCTGTTTCGTTCTTGCTGACTGTCTGTCTCCCTCTCTCAGATAAGTAAATAAATAAAATCTTTAAAGAAGAAGCCCACATCTCTAAGATCCCTATAAAACAAGGGGCACGGCCTGGGACCCAGTCAATAATTTTGGGCTCTGGAAACCCCGCAACCTCTCTTCATCAGAATGACAAGAAGGAGAAGCCCCCCCCCAGCAAAGAGAAGACAGTGAGTCAGTGGCCTCTGCCACAGAAGTAACGGATATGGATGTAACCAAATTATCAGAAATGGAATTCAGAGTAACAATGGTCAAGATAATGAGTAGACTTGAAAAAAGTATTCAGGAAAATATTACTGAGAATATACAATCCCTAAGGGCGGAAATGAGAGCGAATTTGACAGAAATTAAAAATTCTATGAGCCAAATGCAGGCAAAACTAGAGGCTCTGACGGCCAGGGTCACGGAAGCGGAGGAAAGGGTTAGTGAATTGGAGGATGGGTTAATAGAGGAAAAAATAAAAATAGAAGATGGTCTTAAGAAAATCCACGCCCACGAATGTTGGCTACGGGAGATTACTGACTCAACGAAACGATCCAATGTTAGAATCATCGGCATCCCCGAGGGGGTGGAGAAAAACAGAGGTCTAGAAGAGATATTTGAACAAATTGTAGCTGAAAACTTCCCTAATCTAGCAAGGGAAACAAAAATTCGTGTCCAAGAGGCAGAGAGGACCCCTCCCAAGCTCAACCATGACAGACCTACACCACGTCACGTCATAGTGCAATTTGCAAATATGAGATCCAAGGAAACAGTATTGAAAGCGGCCAGGGCAAAGAAATTTCTCACGTACCAAGGCAAAGGCATCAGAATTACATCAGACCTGTCTACACAGACCTGGAATGAAAGAAAGGGTTGGGGGAGCATTTTTAAAGCTCTTTCAGAGAAAAACATGCAGCCAAGGATCCTTTATCCAGCAAGGCTGTCATTCAGAATTGATGGAGAAATAAAGACATTTCAGAATCGACAGTCACTAGCCAATTTCGTAACCACGAAACCAGCCCTACAGGAGGTATTACGGGGGGTTCTATAAAAGTAAAAAGGCCCCAAGAGTGATACAAAACAGAAAGTCACAGCCAATACAAACAAAGACTTTACTGACAACATGGCAGAATTAAAAGCATATCTCTCAGTACTCAGCCTGAACATTAATGGTTTAAATTCTGGCTTCAAACGCCACAGGGTTGCAGATTGGATAAAAAGAAATGACCCATCCATTTGCTGTCTACAAGAGACTCATTTCGAACCCAAAGATGCATTCAGACTGAGAGTAAGGGGATGGAGTACCATCTTTCACGCAAATGGACCTCAAAAGAAAGCTGGGGTAGCAATTCTCATATCAGATAAATTGGATTTTAAACTACAGACTATAGTTAGAGATGCAGAAGGGCACTATATTATTCTTAAAGGAAGTATTCAACAAGTGGATATGACAATTATAAATATATATGCCCCCAACAGGGGAGCAGCAAGATACACAAGCCAACTCTTAACCAGAATAAAGAGACATATAGATAAAAATACATTAATAGTAGGGTACCTCAACACTCCACTCTCAGAAATAGACAGAACACCCTGGCAAAAACTAAGCAAAGAATCAAAGGCTTTGAATGCCATACTCGACGAGTTGGACCTCTTAGATATATATAGAACACTACACCCCAGAACCAAAGAATACTCATTCTATTCTAATGCCCATGGAACATTTTCAAGAATAGACCATGTTCTGGGACACAAAACAGGTCTCAGCTGATACCAAAAGATTGAAATTATCCCCTGCATATTCTCAGACCACAACGCTCTGAAATTGGAACTCAACCACAAGGAAAAATTTGGAAGAAACTCAAACACTTGGAGACTAAGAACCATCCTGCTCAGGAATGACTCGATAAATCAGGAAATCAAAAATCAAATTAAACAATTTATGGAGACCAATGAGAATGAAAATACAACAGTCCAAAACCTATGGGATACTGCAAAGGCAGTCCTAAGGGGGAAATACATAGCCATCCAAGCCTCACTCAAAAGAATAGAAAAATCTAAAATGCAGTTTTTATATTCTCACCTCAAGAAGCTGGAACAGCAACAGAGGGACAGGCCTAATCCACGCACAAGGAAGCAGTTGACCAAAATTAAAGCTGAAATCAATCAAGCAGAAACCAGAAGTACAGTAGAGCAGATCAACAGGACTAGAAGCTGGTTCTTGGAGAGAATCAATAAAATTGACAGACCACTGGCAAGACTTATCCAAAAGAAAAGAGAAAGGACCCAGATTATTAAAATTATGAATGAAAAAGGAGAGGTCACGACGAACACCATTGAAATTGGAAGGATTATTAGAAATTTTTATCAACAGCTATATGCCAATAAACTAAGCAATCTGGAAGAGATGGAATCCTTCCTGGAAACCTATAAACTACCAAGATTGAAAAAGGAAGAAATTGATTTCTTAAACAAGCCAATTAATTATGAAGAAATTGAGTCAGTGATAAACAACCTTCCAAATAACAAAACTCCAGGCCCGGACGGTTTTCCTGGGGAATTCTACCAAACATTCAAAGAAGAAATAATACCTATTCTCCTAAAGCTATTTCAAAAAATAGAAACAGAAGGAAAGCTACCAAACTCATTCTATGAGGCCAATATTACCTTGATCCCCAAACCAGGCAAAGACCCCCTCAAAAAGGAGAATTACAGACCGATTTCCCTAATGAATATGGACGCCAAAATCCTCAACAAGATACTTGCTAATAGAATCCAACAGTTCATTAAAAGCATTATCCACCACGATCAAGTGGGATTCATACCTGGGATGCAAGCGTGGTTCAATATTCGCAAATCAATCAGCGTGATACATCATATCAACAAGAAAAGACTCAAGAACCATATGATCCTCTCAATCGATGCCGAAAAAGCATTTGACAAAATACAGCATCCTTTCCTGATTAAAACCCTTCAGAGTGTAGGAATAGAAGGTACATTTCTCAATCTCATAAAAGCTATCTATGAAAAGCCTACTGCAAATATTATTCTCAATGGGGAAAAGCTGGAAGCCTTTCCCTTAAGATCAGGAACACGACAAGGATGCCCACTCTCGCCACTATTATTCAACATAGTACTAGAAGTCCTTGCAACAGCACTCAGACAACAAAAAGGGATCAAAGGTATTCAAATCGGCAAAGAAGAAGTCAAAATGTCTCTCTTCGCAGACGACATGATACTCTATATGGAAAACCCAAAAGAAGCCACTCCCAAACTATTAGAAGTTATAGAGCAATTCAGTAACGTGGCGGGATACAAAATCAATGCTCAGAAATCAGTTGCATTTCTGTACACGAATAACGAGAACGAAGAAAGAGAAATCAGGGAATCCATCCCATTTACAATAGCACCAAAAACCATACGTTACCTTGGAATTAACTTAACCAGAGACGTAAAGGACCTTTATTCTAGAAACTATAAATCACTCTTAAAAGACATTGAGGAAGACATAAAAAGATGGAAAGATATTCCATGCTCATGGATCGGAAGAATTAACATAGTTAAAATGTCCATGCTACCCAGAGCAATCTACACTTTCAATGCTATCCCGATCAAAATACCGAGAACGTTTTTCAAAGAACTGGAACAAATAGTCCTTAAATTTGTATGGAACCAGAAAAGACCCCGAATCTCCAAGGAACTGTTGAAAAGGAAAAACAAAGCTGGGGGCATCACAATGCCGGATTTCGAGCTGTACTACAAAGCTGTGATCACAAAGACAGCATGGTACTGGCACAAAAACAGACACATAGACCAATGGAACAGAATAGAGAGCCCAGAAATGGACCCTCGGCTCTTTGGGCAACTAATATTTGATAAAGCAGGAAAAAACATCCGGTGGGAAAAAGACAGTCTCTTCAATAAATGGTGCTGGGAAAATTGGACAGCTACATGCAAAAGAATGAAACTTGACCACTATCTCACACCATACACAAAAATAAACTCCAAATGGATGAAAGACCTCGATGTGAGACAGGAATCCATCAAAATTCTAGAGGAGAACATAGGCAGCAACCTCTACGACATCAGCCAAAGCAACCTTTTTCATGACACATCCCCAAAGGCAAGAGAAACAAAAGATAAAATGAATTTATGGGACTTCATCAAGATTAAAAGTTTCTGCACATCCAAGGAAACAGTCAGAAAAACTAAGAGGCAGCCCACGGAATGGGAGAATATATTTGCAAATGACACTACAGATAAAGGACTGGTATCCAAGATCTACAAAGAACTTCTCAAACTCAATACACGAGAAACAAATAAACAAATCAAAAAATGGGCAGAAGATATGAACAGACACTTTTCCAATGAAGACATACAAATGGCTAACAGACACATGAAAAAATGTTCAAAATCATTAGCCATCAAGGAAATTCAAATCAAAACCACACTGAGATACCACCTTACGCCAGTTAGAATGGCAAAAATAGACAGGGCAAGAAACAACAATTGTTGGAGAGGATGTGGAGAAAGGGGATCCCTCCTACATTGTTGGTGGGAATGCAAGATGGTACAGCCACTCTGGAAAACCGTGTGGAGGTCCCTTAAAAAGTTAAAAATTGAGCTACCCTATGATCCAGCCATTGCACTACTGGGTGTTTACCCCAAAGATACAGACGTAGTGAAGAGAAGGGCCATATGCACCCCAATGTTCATAGCAGCAATGTCCACAATAGCTAAATCGTGGAAGGAGCCGAGATGCCCTGCAACAGATGACTGGATTAAGAAGTTGTGGTCCATATATACAATGGAATATTACTCAGCAATCAGAAAGAATGAGTTCTCAACATTTGCTACAACATGGACGGCACTGGAGGAGATAATGCTTAGTGAAATAAGTCAAGCAGAGAAAGACAACTATCATATGATTTCTCTCATCTATGGAACATAAGAACTAGAATGATCAGTAGGGGAAGAAAGGGATAAAGAAAGGGGGGGGTAATCAGAAGGGGGAATGAAACATGAGAGACTATGGACTATGAGAAACAAACTGAGGGCTACAGAGGGGAGGGGGGTGGGGGAATGGGATAGACCGGTGATGGGTAGTAAGGAGGGCACATATTGCATGGTGCACTGGGTGTTATACACAACTAATGAATCATCGAGCCTTACATCGAAAACCGGGGATGTACTGTATGGTGACTAACATAATATAATAAAAAATCATTATTAATAAAAAAAAAAACATATGATTAGTTCAATAAATGCAGAAAAAGATTTGACAAAGTATAACATCCACTCATGAATAAAAACCCTCAAAAAAGTAGGATTAGAAGGAACTACCTCAACATGATAGAGGCCATACATTAAAATCCCACAGCTAATACCATCCTAAATGGAAGAAAAACTGAGAGCTTTTCCTCTATGGTCAGGAACAAGACAAGGAAGTCCACTCTCGCTGCTATTATTTAACATAACAGTGGAGGTTAACATAGTAACCTAGCAAATCAAATCAAATAAGAGGAAGGAATAAAGGACATCTAAATTGGTAAGTTAGAAGTCAAACTTTCACTATTTGTAGATGACATGATACCATATATATAAAACCCTAAAGATGCCACCAAAAAAATGCTAGAACTTATTAATGAATTCAGTAAGACTGCAGGATACAAAAATCAATGTACAGAAACCTGTGGCATTTTTATACACTAACAATGAAGCAACAGAAAGAAATTTAGAAAGCAATCCCATTTACAATTGTACCAAAGATAATAAAATCCTTAGGAATAAACTTAACCAAGGAGGTGAAATACCTATACTCTGAAAACTACAAAACACTGATGAAAGATATTTGAACATGACACAAATAAATAGAAAGATATTCCATACTCATGGATTGGAAAGACAAATATTGTTAAAATGTCTATACTACCCCAAGCAATCTATAGATTCAATGCAATCCCTATCAGAATACCAACAACATTTTTCATAGAAGTAGCACAGACATTCCTAAAATTTGTGTGGAACCACAGAAGACCCCAAATAGCCAAAATAATCTTGAAGAAGAAAAGCAAAGCTAGATGTATTACATTCCAGATTTCAAGTTATACTACAAAGCTGTAGTAATCAGAACAGTATGGTACTGGTTTAGGAAAAAAAAAAAGGTACATAGATCAATAGGATAGAATGGAAAGTCCAGAAATAAACCCACATTTATATATATTGTCGATCTTTGACAAAGGAGTAAAGAATATGCAGTGAGAAAAAAGCTTTTTCAACAAACGGTGTTGGGAGAACTGGAAAAGAATGAGACTGCAAAGACTACAACATTGCAAAAGAATGAAACTGGATCAGTGGCTTACACCGTACGCAAAAATAACACTCAAAATGGATTAAGGACCTAAATGTGAGACCTGAAAGTATAAAAATCTTACAAGGGAGCACAAGCAGTAATTTTTCCAACACCTGATGTAACAACTTTTTTCTGCATATGCCTCCTGGGACAAGGAAAACAAAAGCAAAAATAAACTGTTGGGACTCCATCAGAATAAAAAGCTTCTGCCCAGCAAAGGAAATAGTCAACAAAACTAAAAGGCAACCTACTGAATGGGAGAGATATTTGAAAATGACCTCTCTCATAAGGTGATAGTGTCCAAAATATATATAAACTTCTATACCTCAACACCCAAAACTAATAATTTAATTAAAAAGTGGGCAGAAGATATGAACAGGCATTTCTCCAAAGAAGACATACAAATGGCCAACAAACGGTATGGAAACATGATCAACATCACTAATCATCATAAAATGCATATCAAAAGTACAGTGAGATATCACCTCACACCTGTCGGAATGGTTAAAATAAAAAACACAAGAGACAACAAGTGTTGGAGAGGATATAGAGAAATAGGAATCTTTGTGCACTGTTTTTGGGAGTGCAAACTCTTGCAAGCCACTCTGAAAAACAGTGTGGAGGTTCCTCAGAAGTTTAAAATGAAACTATTCTAACATCCAGTAATTGCACTACTGTGTATTTACCCAAAAATACAAAAACACTAATTCACAGAGATTCATGCACCCCTAAGTTGATTGCACCGTTATTTGCAATAGCCAAATTATGGGAGCAGCCCAAATGTGCACTAATAGATGAATGGAAAGAGAAGAGGTGATATATATGAACAATGGTATATTATTTAGAAATCTAAAACAGAATGAAATCTTGCCGTTTGGAACAATGTGGATGGAGCTACAGAGTATAATTCTAAGCGAAATAAGTAGTCAGAGAAAGACAAATACCCTATTATCTCACTCATATGTGGAACTGAAGAAAGAAACAAACGAGCAAAGGAAAAAAAAAAAAAAGGAGAGAGACAAACCAAGAACCAGACACTTAACTATAGAGAACAAACTGGTGGTTAACAGAGGAGAGATTGGTGAGAGAATGGGTGAATTAGGTGACCAAGATTAAAGAGCACACTTAGCATGATGAGCACTGAGTAATGTATGGAATTGTTTTTTTTTTTTTTTTAAGTTATTTATTTTAGAGAGAGAGTGAGAGCAGGAGCAGAGAGAGAAAGGGAAGGAGAGTGAGAGAGAAGCAGACTCCCCATTGAGTGAGGAGCCCAAAGTGGAGCTTGATTTCACAATCCTAAGATCATGACCTGAGCTGAAATCAAGGATCATTTGCTTAACCAACTGACCCAAAGGTGCCCCAATGTATAGAATTGTTGAATAACTTTATTGTAGACATGAAACTAATTTAACACTGTATGTTAACTATACTGAAATTAAAATAAAAAAATTTAATAAAATCAATAAAGCAGATAATAAAAAATAGCTATTAAAGCACTGGGCATAAGAGGAACAATACTGACAGTAGAATTCCAGGCCTTATCATAGTCACTAGAATGGCTTTGTTAGTGGGTATGTTGTTTCATTATTTTACTACCTAAACTAAAATTGTTGCTGATTTCTCTGCAGTTCTTCGGGTGTGTGTGGCATTATAAATCTCCACAGCTGAAGCAAATTTTAGGTGGGAACCATCTGTCACTGCCAGTGACCATCATATTAAACTACCTCATGTCTATATTAGTTTAATAATCTCTATATTAGCAAGTTTACTAGTTAATTACCCTTAAATTAAAGGAGGAGGAAATCTAGTTAGTCTGTATTTTTTTACCCTAGAAAGTAGTGCTAGTCATCAGAAGTTTGGAATCAGCTACTTTAAAATAGTGTTTTAGTGTATTTTAAATCACATTTCATAAAAAGGTCTTCCTGTTTACATATTACATCCCTTTGGGATTTCTCAGACATTTTTATCTTCAATCCCTGAAATAAGATCATTAAATAAATTAAATAAATATATCATTAAAAGGGGAGGGACAGAAATAATTTCATTGTAAGAAGGGGTACAGATAAGAAAGATAATATAGCTCAAAAATATCTAAAAACTGGAAGAGACGGTGCTACAATAAATAATTGCTGCCCATCGCTACGTCTTAAGCACTGGGTATTAAAGAGGATTAAAAAAAAAAAACCAAGACTTATGGAACATATATAAGCACCACACAATGAGATTAGTTCTTTATAAACATTAGCTAATTCATCCTTGAATTGATTTTGATGTTGTTTTTTTATACTTATATTATAGATAAAGAATTTTAGACCCAGAGAATTTCATTTCCTTCAACAAAGCTTTGTAGCTAGCAAGTGATAGAGTTGGGATTCATATCTACATCTTTCTAAATCCAAAGCCCATGCAGAAATGTAACCATTAAATTATCCAACTACATTATACTGTGCATTAAAAATAGCAACAACACTTTCTCACCCATAATTTTATTTTAAATGTCCTAGTGACTTGCTTGAGTATAGAATAATAGAAAGTGCTGTAGTTAAGACTCAAGTCTGGATCTTCTTGTACCAAATCACATGTTCCTTTAACCATTCTATGTTTCTCTCAACTCAGAATCAAGTAATCACAGATTTGGAAGGGGCTTAAAGGATCAGCTAATAAACACTCTTCTCTGGGCTTAATATCTGATATAAAGCATAGTCCAAGACCACAGTCTTCTCACCCTTTGTTCTTCTAGGTACTGTGCATCTCCATTTTGCAAACCAATGATCTGTTCTGGTGCTTGCTCTATGCTGCAAAACAAGATAAAAGAAACAACCAAACACTTAACATTTTACAAATAAACTCATGCATTATTTTTAAGTGAATAATTTGTAAACTCAGTATGTTTAACTAAGAGCAGTTTTGTGATTTAGTGGAATTCATTATCCTATCCACACTGTCCACTGTCTCCTTTTATCCTTAGGCAGTTTCACTCCCATTTTGTTGTGTTTCATTTAGTTTTCTTTATCATATGTTATGTGTTAGCAAGTCATTGGAGCCTGTTTGTCAGCTTTAGGGGAGGACAAAGGATTTGGATTGCTATTATAATTTGGGGAATACGATTTATATGACTTTGTCAAGGTGTGGAGTCACACCAGTCCCTAAGTTAGTCTCTCTCTCTCTCCCCCTTGTTTTGTTTATTTATTTGTTTTATTTAGTGCCTTAGCCTGGGGCTTAGTAGAGAAGGGAATTTAGAAAAGAAGCTGCAAATAGCATACTTTATATCACTGGCAGTTTCTCCAGAAACTCTGACTTACTAAAAATATATGCATATTTTTATATCTGAGGTTAAAGACTAAATTTACCACATAATGTTCACATTTCTGTTGTACATTGTGAAGTTATAGATTATTGATCAACATTGTTCTGCATTTTAATCTTTAGCAGCAATTTGTCTGTAGTAAAGTGTTCTCATTTCATTTCAATTAATACTGTACAATGAGGACCATGCATTTTGACCTTAGTCTTCAGTGAGGGACGCATAATGATTAATAATGTCTATAATATTTTCACTAGGCAATTGCAGGTGCTGGTCTTAATTTTAAAAAGAAGAGAAAACAATGTATAATGCAAGTATAATATTCCTTAAAGCTTAACCAGATATCTGGTAGGATATAATTGATGATATGTCTAAAAACCAAGTTACACTAGATAGTTCCATATCTATTTTAGTGGCATGTCTACATTATGGCACTATGTTACCTTTCATATAAAATTTCACTGCACTAGAAGTAAATGCCACCAGTTCTTTTTTGTTATATTTGAGCTGTTGTTTTGATTAATTTATTGTCTGATTATAATGCATTAAAGTTAATAAATTGCATAATGGAGAAGAATAATGGACTTGCAACCAACTTTTAGTATCAACCATGTAACTAGTTAACCTTGGACTCAGTCAGTATTCTTGGGATTCCATTTTACTTTTCTGAGATTTAGAATCAGAGTAACAGACCTGTCCTGCTAGATACAATGGGATATTGTAGGGAATAGTTAAATAATATGTGTTAATTGTATATTTATCAGAGATCGTAAAAGAGGAGCTTATGGAGTTTGAAAGGCAGGGAGGAAGTGCCTACTGAGGAATAACATAATTAAAATCTAGCACAATAGATGTGTTTAGCCTTGTGGATAGACTTAGACCCTGTGATGTCAAAGTTTGCTAGAACCCTAACGTCCTATCATGGTTGAGTTGTAAACCGAGATAAAATGATGAAAAGCTAAAACAAACAAACAAAAAAACTAGTTAGAGTCTGTAGAACCTCTTTTATTTTAACTTGTTTATAACTTCCTTACACCATATTTCATCGAAGAAGCTAGGATGGCAAGATAGGAAGTGTTGAATAAAAGCACAAATAGTCACTCCAGTTACCAGGTGTATCTAGGATAAATTATGTGCAGCAAATGGTGCTGTCAGGTCCTGTTCCATGAAGGCTAATTATTTTTTATCCTAAAAATATATATGTAATAGGCTGTACCTGCTTGGCTTTCAAAGGGGATAAGATTTTTTTTTGTCTTTGCAATCTTTTAGGGTATTGCCTGTGACGTACACCACACTCTTGTTTAACACTTATTCAATAATAAAACTTTTTTTTCTTGTTTTTGTTTTTGTACTACCTTTGTGGAGATGTTTTCTGAATTGGGAAAAGATTTTCTTTTTAATTATATTTCCCCAACAAACGGCAATGTTTGTGTGCGTGTGTGCGGACATATGCTCATTTTGGAAAATACCAAAGAAAAAAATGAGAATAGTTCTGTATTATAGCTATATTGTATTCAATCAAAATGTCTAATCTATTCTGTTAACTAATGCATATATATCAGAACCCACTGCCCATGGATAATTAGTTAATAATTTGATATCATACTTTTATTTAAGGAGATGTATAAAATAAAAATCTCCCTTATTTTTTTTGATAGTATGTGTCAAATTTTCTAAATGTTGCCCAAAGTCAAATTGTTATAACCCACGTTGTAAATAGTACCATTACTTAACCAGCTATCATTGAGATAAATTTCTTACTCAAGATGGAGCTACTCCTGCCCAGGTTGTGACATCAGTAAACTGAAACTTGGGTAACTTTTGTGTCCCTGTAAATGCTGTGCTTCACCAGAAACACAATATATCCAGTCAGCCATTCCCCAGACACCAGGCTGACTCTGGGCTCTGAATTTTACTCTTGTTTCTTCTTACCACAAAGAAGGTTGACTGTACGTCCCCAGCCAATCAGATTTTTTTTTCTATTTGTTACTTCTTTCTTCATTATCCTATAATAGCTTCTTGTTTTTTGCCTCATTTTGCAATTTTCCAAATGGAGACTTTCCACTTCAGGAAGTGTTAAATAAAGTTTGTATCACCTAAATTGATCTTCTTTAATAATTTTTAACACTATTTAAAAAGACATGTATGTCCAATCTAATGTTGATATATAGATGGGAACTGTGCTAATACAGAGATTCAGAAAATTATATAATGCTTATTTTTTCTATGGAAAAGTAAAAAATATAGGATGGATGTAGGTGGAATTTTAAGATCTCAATAAAAGTTGCTAATTGCAAAAGCTAAGATGGGACATAAGAAGAAAGGCTGTTTCTAAGGTTACCGTATGTTACCATCCTGAATTAAATACACTTTGGAATACTTTGGAAAATATTGTATTAGAAAATACACTTTGGAAAACTTCTAGTTTTGTGTAATAGTGTGCGACTGTAGGCCATGTTTTCTAGTAAAAAACTGAAAAAATTTGGAGGGGACAGTTCAAGAAATAGTATTGTGTTAAAGTCTCCTTAAACATCTAATATATACATTTTTTTAAAAGACTGGAAAGTTCCAGTTACAAATTGCATGTTTACCATACTTTTATCTCTTCTTCAGAATCCTATTAAAAAGAGGGATGGGACAGATGGGACACATCTATTGTTTTTATAAACCTTTTAAACTCAAGTTATTGCATGTTTTGCAATGGTTTGAAACATCATTTACGAATCCCTGTTTATTTCAGTTCAGTTGCCATTTGCTCAAACTATCAAATGTTTTTCCATGGCTTTCTTTTTAACATACAAGGGAAATTTTCTTGTGGACTATTTAATCCTTGTTTATCTTGGATTTCTTTCTTTCTTTTTTTTTTTTTAATTGACTGGTGATATTATGTTACTTTTTGAGGAATGACACATGACTGTAATGGAATGATTAAAATGTAACAAAAGAAAATGTCAGTTTACAACATTTTCAGATTTAGAATTAACTTCTTTATGTTCCCTGAGTCTTGGATTGATTTCCCTCATACCAAGAATCAAATCTTCCCATAAAAGTAAAGACAAAAGACATCTTTGGGTAGACTGTCTATCACCTGAATTAATCTTTCTGATACTGTTCTGCAGCCATTTAAGTTTTATAAGGATACATATATTCTCTTTCCAAATTACACTATGAAAAGAACAATTTTATCTCTGTAAAATCTCACATATATGGCCTGAACAGTGTTTTATGGGGTTATCATTTGGTTTAATGAACAGTTATGTACTGAGGAGTACTTACCTCTGTCATGATGTGCCCTATTATCAATTCCATTATAAATGTATCAACTAAGAAACTAATATCAGCAGTAGGTTGGTTGTTCTATTATAAAATTAACTTTAGGATCCAAAAAGCTTAGGCCACATGCAAACTAAGTGTGCCTAAATATTATCTTTAATAAACTTACTTCATTTTGATGTTATTCATCAAAAATTTTGTTTATTTTTTTCACTTTTTTTGATGATTTAAAGTAGTTGAAAACACAAAAAATTTTTTTTTGACATTTTCCTTAAGTTCTTGGTAATAAAGGCAGATTTCAAGGGGATATACTTTGAAAACATAATTAGTATTGATTGAATTTGCACATACAAATTTGAAATGCAGTGTTGTGATTTCCCTAAGAGTCAATGTCAGTAGGGCCATTTGGATTTGACTAAAAACATTTAAAACATACTGCCAGTAATTTTGAGATCTTGAGTTAGGTAAAGAAAGTAGAGTAGTAACTGTCTCCAGAGAAATCAAGCAACTTCAAAACAAAAATTCTGGGTCAGGAAACTAGAAATTTTGGAGTCTGTTGGATAGCGTCCAAACCAGTGTATTGAAGAATCTGTCTTACTGGTCCTTTGCTTTTCTCTAATATTTAATTTGAAAATTTAAAATAAGCAATAAGACAGTAATTCAAGTGACCATGTGTAAGGGATATGACACTGATACTTCAAAAATACCAATTTGGCCAGCTGATCTGATATTTAAAAACTATAGCACATGCCATACTGAAATATATATTCCTGAAGAGTAGTCCCTCTGAAGAAGAATAGCATGTTTGGACTGGAAAGACCAATACAAATTATGTTGTCTCACCCTAAGTGATTTGTACTTTGCAAAACCAAATGGAGCATTCATTCATTTTTTTTAAGATTTTATTTATTTATTTATTTAGAGAGCATGTGATCAGGCAGAGGCAGAAGGAGAGGGAGAGAGAGAATCTCTAGCAGACTCCATGCTCTGTCCCATGACCCTGAGATCATTACCTGAGCTGAAATCAAGAGTCGGACATGTAACCGACTGGGCCACCAAGGGGCCCCTGGAGCAGTCATTCAAATCTTTATTGATATCTAAAAGATAATCAACACCTTGTTAAACTATGTTAAATCATGATAATTAAAAATTTCTAATTTAAAATAGATGAATTAAAATGGAAATATTTTTTAGAATATAGTAATATGTGATGCATTATTAAACGTAATGAGTTTTTTAACAAGTGAATTAAAAATAAGGTAAATTTTTCATTTTTTTAATTTATGTTTCTATGGTATTTTAATGCAATGAACATGCACAACTTTTATAATTAGAGAAAAGAAATATATGAGGAGCTATGTGAAAGTTGTATTATCCTATATTGTACTTCATATATTAAAGGACATAAATATATAATTTTGAAGAAATTTAGAAGTAAGCGATACTGCAAGGGCTTTATGGTGAGATCTTGCATGAAAATTTGCTTTAGACTTAAGCAATCTGGAAATTCTATCTCCTCATTAGAGAAGATGAGGTTTTATCCTGGAGCCTTACTCAATTTGAAAGTCTTTCCAAGGATTCAGTGTCATTACATGAATATCGGCTTAGCCAGGTTGTACCAATGAAAATGAGATTCATGCCCCAGAGGCAAACATTGAGGAAAAAAAGAAAAAAAAATTTAAGTAAAAAAACAGACCATCTCCAGGAGGGCAAGATACATTATGTTCTTGACCTAAGAAAGTTACAGGATAAAGGCTCTTTGCTGAAGGACAAATGTAGAAAGAATACATGGCAAAAATATTATTTTTCTATGGGAAAATAAACTACCCAGAGAGCTAACAAAACTCAACTGACCACAGGGGGCCATTCAGTCTGAGACAGATTCCTACAGCTAGAGAAGCAGAACTAAAGTCAGTCAAAGGCCAGAGATCCAATCAGAGAAATGTCATTTTGAAAAATAGTGAGAAAAAAGTGCCATGTGAGCTTGGAGTTTCAGAAACTCCTTGGCATTTGCCTGGATAAAAAAGTTAATGACTTTAGCAGAGCTTTTTTTTTTTTTTTTTTTTTTTTGACAGGTAGTTTCAGGGAAGAATTGGCAGATAATAATGGACTAGGGAAGGATGTGAAGGGGCAGTCTTTGGTGATGAGAAGAAAAGGGATCCAGACCAAATATGGAGAACATTTTCTTCATTTTATCAAAAGATGAGATTGAACACACAGGGGAAGATAAAAGCAAGATGGTAAGCTAAAAGTGGAGAAGTAATTGTGGGGGAGAAAAGATACCAAGTACCAAGTACAGGTGCTAAGTCAACACTGAGGACAGTGGAAAACTAGGATGAGCAGAGAAAAGTATTTGTAAGATCACCAGTGTTGAAAACCACAAAATTGCTTTCCAAGTTATGTATGTCAACGTAGAGTAAGAAGTTGAATAGGAGAGTACAAGAGGGAAAGGAAAACACAGATTTGAGTATTTACAATAATTAACCTAAAATCTGAAATAGATAAAGAGAAGAATGAGGAAAGTTCGTAGCTGAAGAATTGAGAAAAGGTTTTTCTAGTGCAGCTTGATAGGTTGCCTGTCTTGATTATGTTGGAGTATGGGTTGGGAGAGGGTGGGTTGTTAAGACACCGAACAAGCTCTGTAACTCAGTATAGTTTCCCAATAGTATTACATGTATTTTCAGTTCATTATGGAAGACATGCAACCTTAACAGAGTACATGTTTGATTGAACAAGTACTTAAACCAAATAAAGTGCCATATTAGTATTAGTATTAGTCCTGCAACTAAACCTGTCTTTAGCTAAATCCCATGCAGAGGTACCACAATCTTTATTAATGTAATAATAAAAACTAAGAGGATTTTTTGGGTTTTGTTCTTTGTTTTTTTTTAATACAGCATTAGCTCTGCCATCAACTTTATGGATTTTAGGCTACATAGATCTTTTAATATGAGACACAGACTATAAGCTATTCAGTTACTTGCTAATGATGTCAAATTTGATTTCTCTGCCATTCAAGTACTCTCAAAAGTCTGCTGATACAGCTGTTACCTGAGATCATGAGGAATAGGTTTGCTCTTGTTGCTCAAAATTTTCTAAGATGCATTTTCATATTAAGTTAGCTCACTGGAAATTATATACCTGAACCACATTGCTCTGTTCCATCCCCACTACAAAATGCCTCTATGGAACAACCTTTATTATTTATACTTATTCGTCACCCAGAGATGCTCCTAAAGCAGAAAAAAAGAGAAATGTCTCTTATTATCAAGAATATGATTGGTTTGAGGGCTCACTGCACCACTATGCTAATGTGTCTATGGCAGGTCACTCTAAGAAGCCTACAAGTGGAAGGTTATACTTCTCGATGGCTTACTTTACTTTGGGCTGCTAGACAATGAAAGTTTGCTCACACTATAGGGTATTTCTATGCCCTGTTTGCTCAGTTCCTGACCTTTTGCCCTTGTCTTCTCTTTCTTTCTTGTTTTCCTTATTTTCTTTTTTTCTATATTTAACTAAGCAAGGCTTCTTAAATTGACAGTCTACCTATAAACAACATATTAAACCAGCCGATCATTCCTTGAATCAAATTAGCTTAGTCAAAATAATCCTATTGCTCTATTTCTGTATCGTTAATTTTATTTCATTTTGTAAGTTTTTATTTAAATTTCAGTTAGTTAACATATAAACATTAGTTACAAATATACGACATAGTGATTCAGCACTCAATACAAGTGCACTCCTTAATCCCCATCACCTATTTATTTTTTAAATTTTTTTAAAATTTTTATTTATATGTTAGAGAGAGACAGCGAGAGAGGAAACACAAGCAGGGGGAGTGGGAGAGGGAGAAGCAGGGAGCCTGATGAAGGGCTTGATTCCAGGACCCTGGGATCATGACCTCAGTCAAAGGCAGATGCTTAACGACTGAGCCACCCAGGCACCCCCGCCCCCATCACCTGTTTAACCCATCTCCCCACCCACCTCCGTTCTGGTAGTCATCAGTTTCTTCTCTATAGTTGAGTCTGTTTCTTTGTTTGCCCTTCTCTCTCTCTTTTTTCCTCCCTGGGCTTTTTTGTTTTGTTTCTTAACTTTCACATATGAGTGAAATCATATGGTATTTGTCTTTCTCTGACTGGTTTATTTCACTTAGCATAATACTCTCTAGCTCCATCCACGTCATTCCAAATGACAAGATTTCATTATTTTTTATGGCTGAGTAAGTAATGTTCCATTGTGTGTGTGTGTGTGTGTGTGTGTGTGTGTGTGTATTTTGTATCTTTTGGGTAAATATCTAGTAGTGCAATTACTGAATCATAGGGTAGTTCTCTTTTTAACTTTTTGAGGAACCTCCATACTGTTTTCCAGAGTGACTTCACCAGTTTGCATTCCCACCAACAGTGTAAGAATGTTACCCTTTCTCCACATACTCTCCAATATCTGTTGTTTCTTGTGTTGCTGATTCTAGCCATTCTGACAGGTGTGAGGTGATATCTTCTTGTAATTTTGATTTGTATTTCCCTGATGAGGAGTGCTGTTGAGCATGTTTCCATGTGTCTGTTGACTATCTGGGTGTCTTCTTTAGAAAAATGTCTATTCATGCCTTCTGCTCATATTGTACCTGGATTATTTGTTTTTTTGGATGTTGAGTTTTATGAGTTCCTTATATATTTTCGATACAAACCCTTTATCAGATATGTCATTTGCAAATATCTTCTCCCATTCCAAAGGCTGCCTTTTGTTGACTGTTTCCTTCACCATACAGAAGCTTTTTATTTTGATAAAGTCCCAATAGTTTATTTTTGCTTTTTCTTCCCTTGCCTCGGTAAACATATCTAGCAAGAAGTTGCTACTGCTGATGTCCAAGAGGTTACTGCCTGTGTCCTCTTCTAGGATTTTGATGGTTTTCTATCTCACATTTAGGTCTTTAATCCATTTTGAATTTATTTTTGTGTTTGATATAAGAGAGTGGTCCAGTTTCATTCTTTTCCATGTTGCTGCCCAGTTTCCCCAATACCATTCGTTCAAGAGACTTCCCCCCCCATTGGATATTCTTTTCTACTTTGTCAGTGACAAATTGACCATTTAGTTGTGGGTTCATTTCTGTATTTTTATAATGGTCTTTTGGTATATGTGTCTATTTTTGTGCCAGTACCATACTATTTTGATTACTACAGCTTTCTAATATAACTTGAAGTCTGGAATTGTGATCTCTCCAGCTTTGCTTTGCTTTTTCAGTGTTACTTTGGCTATCTTTGGGTTCCATACAAATATGAGGATTGTTTGTTCTAGTTTTGTGAAAAATGCTGTTGTTATTTTGATAGGGATTGCATTAAATCTTGCTTTGGGTAGTATTGACATTTTAACAATATTTATTCTTCTAATCTGTGAGCATGGAATGTCTTTCCATTTCTTTGTTTCATATTCAGTGTCTTTCACCAGTGTTATAGTTTTCAGAGTACAGGTCTTTCTCCTCTTTGGTTAGATTTATTCCTAGGTATCTTATTCTTTTTGGTGCAAGTGTAAATGGGATTGATTCCTTAATTTTTATTTCTGCTGCTTCATTATTGGGGTATAGAAAGGCAACATATTTCTGTATGTTAATTTTGTATCTTGCAACTTTACTGAATTCATTTATCAGTTCTAGTAGTTTTTTGGTGGAGTCTTCAGGGTTTTATAATATGGTATCATGTCATCTGCAAATAGTGAGAGTTTGACTTCTAACTTGCCAATTTGGATGTCCTTTATTCCTTCCTCTTATTTGATTTCTGTGACTAGGACTTTCAACACTATATTAAATAATAGTGGTTATTATTATTAACATCCTCATCTTATTCCTGACCATAGAGGAAAAGCTCTCAGTTTTTTTCCCATTTAGGATGGTATTAGCTGTGGGATTTTCTTGTATGGCCTTTATTATGTTGAGGTATGTTCCCTCTAATCCCACTTTGTTGTGGGTTTTTATCATGAATGCATGTTAATCTTTGTCAAGTGTTTTTTCTGCATCTATTGAAAGGATCATATGGCTCTTATACTTTCTTTTATTAATTTGGTGTATCATATTGATTGATTTGCAAATATTGAACCACCCTTGCAACCAAGGAATAAATCCCATTTGATTGTGGTGAATTCTTTTTTTAATATATTGTTGGATTTGGTTTGCTAGTATTTTATTGAGAATTCTCGAATCTGTGTTTATCAGGGATATTGGCCTGTAGTTCTCTTTTTTAGTGGTGTTTATCTGCTTTTGGTATCAAGGTGATGCTGACCTCATAGAATGAACATGGAAGTTTTCATTCCTTTTCTATTTTTTGGAATAGTTTGAGAATAGGTATCAACTCTTCCTTAAATGTATGGTATGATTACCTTGGGAAGCCATCTGGCCCCGAACTTCTGTTTATTGGGAGATTTT
The DNA here is from genome assembly GCF_024610735.1 of Ursus americanus. NCBI lineage: Eukaryota > Metazoa > Chordata > Mammalia > Carnivora > Ursidae > Ursus > Ursus americanus. The sequence continues at coordinate 36,798,979 of NC_142136.1, read as the reverse complement.
TGATTAACTGATCAATTTCTTTACTGATTATCAGTCTGTTCAAGTTTTCTATTTCTTCCTATTTCAGTTTTGTTAGTTTGTGTGTTTCTAGGAATCTATCTATTTCTTCTAGATTGCCCAATTTGTTTCCATATAATTTTTCATAATATTCTCTTATAACTGTATTTCTGTGGTGTTGGTTGTGAGTTTTCCTCTCCCATTTGTGATTTTATTTATTTGGGGCCTTTTTCTTTTCTTTTTGATAAGTCTGGCTAGGAGTTTATCAATTTTATCATTTCTTTCAAAGAACCAGCTCCTGGTTTCACTGGTCTATTCTATTGTTCTTTGCTTGTTTGTTTCTATATCATTTATTTCTGCTCTAATATTTATTATTTCCCTCCTTTTGCTGGCTGTACGCTTCATTTGTTGTTCTTTTTCTAGCTCCTTTAGGTGTAAGGTTAGTGTGTGTATTTTAGATTTTTCTTGCTTCTTGAGGTACGCCTGTATTGCCTTATAATTCCTCTTTTGAACACTTTTGCTGCATCCCAAAGGTTTTGGACTATCGTGTGTTGATTTTCATTTCTTTTCATGTCTTTTTTTTTTTTTCTTTAATTTCCTGGTTGACCCATTCATTCTTTAGTAGGGTGTTCTGTAGCCTCCATGTATTTGTGGTCTTTCCAAATTTTTTCTAATGATTGATTTAAAGTTTCATAGCACTGTGATTGGAAAATATGCGTGGCATGATTTCAGTCTTTTTGTTGAGGCCTGATTTGTATGTGATGTTTTCTGGAGAATGTCCCATGTGCATTCAAAAATAATGTGTATTCTGCTGCTTTAGGATGAAATTTCTGAATATATCTATTAAGTCCATCTGGTCCAGTGTATCATTCAAAGCCACTGTTTCCTTTTGATTTTCTGTTTAGGTGATCTGTCCAATGCTGTAAGTGGGGTGTTAAAATCCTCTACTATTATCATATTGTTATCAGTTACATCCTTATGTTTCTTATTGTTTTATGTATTTGGGAGCTCCCATGTTGGGTGCATCAGTATTTACAATTGTTATATCTACTTGTTGGATTGCCCGCTTTATGATCCTATAGTGTCCTTCTTTGACTTTTGTTGCAGTCTTTGTTTTAAAGTCTAGTTTGTCTGACATAAGTATTGCTACTCTGGCTTTCTTTGGACATCCATTTGCATGATAAATGTTTCTCTGTCCCCTCACTTTCAATCTGCAGGTGTCTTTAGGTCTAAAATGAATCTCCTGTAGGCAACATATAGATGGGTCTTATTTTTTTTATCCATTCTGATGCCCTGTTGATTGGAATGTTTAGTCTATTTACATTCAAAGTAATTATTGATAGGTATGTATTTATTGCCATTTAAGTACTTGTTCTGTCATTGTTTCTGGAGATTTTCTCTAATCCTTTCTTGTCTTTCTCACTTTTGATTTCTCCTTTGCACTCAAGTAGTCGCCTTTAATATTCTCTCAGGGATGGTTTCATGGTTATGAAGTACTTTAATTTTTGTTTGCTGGGTAAACTCTTTATCTCTGTTTCTATTCTGAATGATAGCTTTAATGAGTAGAGTATTCTTGGCTGCACATTTTTCCCATTCAGCACTTTGACTATATCATGCCACTCTCTTCTGACTTGCCAAGTTTCTGTTGAGAAATCTCCAGCTAGTCTTATGGGTTTTACCTTGTATATTAAGGATTTCTTTGGTCTTTCTGCTTTAAAGGTTTGCTCTTTATCACTATGTTTTGCAAATTTAATTATAATATGTCTTGCTGTTGGCCTGCTTTTGTTGATTTTGATGGGAATTCTCCATGCCTCCTGGATCTGGATGTCTATTTCCTTCCCCAGATTAGGGAAGTTTTGTGCTGTTTTTCTTCAAATAAATTTTTGTCCCCTTTCTCTTCTTTTCTGGGTCTCCTGTAATAAAAATGTTATTAGTTTTGATGGATTCACTGAGTTCCCTATTTCTGTTCTCATGTTGCATAATTCTTTTCTCTTTTGTTCAACTTCATTACTTTCCATTATTGTATCTACTACGTTATTAATTTGTTCCTTTACTTCTTCTAGTGTGCTATTAATTGCATCAAGCCTGTTTCCAATCTCATTTATTGTCCTCTTCATCTCTGATTCTTTTTTAACTCTTTTGTCTCTGTGGTATGGGTATCACTTATGTTTCCTATTCTTTTTTTTTTTTTTTTGATTATTTATTTATTTATTTGACAGAGAGAGAGAGAGAGCCAGCGAGAGAGGGAACACAAGCAGGGGGAGTGGGAGAGGAAGAAGCAGGCTCCCAGCAGAGGAGCCTGATGTGGGGCTTGATCCCAGGACCCTGGGATCAGGCCCTGAGCCGAAGGCAGACGCTTAACGACTGAGCCACCCAGGCGCCCCTATGTTTCCTATTCTTTTCTCAAGGCCAGTTAGTATCCTTATGATTGATGCTTTAAATTCTCCATTCAGGTATGTTATTTATATCTGTTTCACTAGATCTCTGTCCATGGCCTTGTCTTGTACTTTCATTTGGGATAAATTCCTCCCTCCTCATATTTTGTGTAAGTCTCTGCCTTCTTTTGTTTGTTAGAAAAGTCAGCTATTTATCCTGATCCTGAAAGTAATGACCTTATGAAAAAGAGGTCATGTAGTTCTCAGGGCCTGGTGCTTCAGGGAATATCTCCAACGTTTGCTGCATGCACTCTACTTTTGTGTTTTCACTATTGCTCTGTCCTTCAGGCCAGTCATCTGCAGAGCCTCCCCTTGCCTTTTGTGGGCAATGTTTGGTTTCTGGCCTGAATGTGGCAAGTTTAACTAGCTGTGCTCTGTTCTACTTGTGAAATGAGATCTGACACCACCTGTACCAGAACTGAGGCCCTGCGGAACTCTGTGGTTGTGAGACATGGTGTGGTGAAGGGTATATGCTGGTTTTCTGGGGTAGGGACCCACTGCACCAGGACTGAGGCAAGTGTGACTGAGAAGGGCAGTCCTACCAGAGTGCAGGGTGCTAGGGCTTAATGTATGCAAGGTAGGCCACCAGTGTTGGCACTGTGCTACTTCCCACAGGTGTCTCTGTGTGTATTATGCTGTGGGTTGGAGGAGGGAATTGATGCTGGTCAATCCCTTTTTTCCCAGAGAGGTGTTTCTGTGAACACTGCCTCTCAGGGATGCACTCTGAGAAGAATGAATTATCTTCCCACTGTGTGTGCCCCAGATGCTGTTCAGACTGCTGTTTCTGTGCTGTCTGCCCCTGGGTTGTTTGCCTGCCTTCTCTCCAGGAGCAGCACGGTGCCCTTGGGGCTCTGTTCCACCAAAGCCCACTGACCTTTAAAACTCCAGGCTTTGAGCTCTGCTAGTTGCAAGAACTTACAAAATTCAAACCCTCTTGTTTTCCAAACCAATGGCTTTAGGGAAACATTCTCCTTGTGCTTTTCCCTGTGTGCTCCTCTCTCTCACCCTTCTCTAGGACCGTGGCTTCCTCCCCTCCATAATACCCAATATATTTCTCCCCTAGACTATATCTCCATACTTCCTACATTCTTTCTTGTGGCCTTTTCTCTCCCATTAGCTGTGGAGTTTGTTCTGTCAGTCGTCAGGTTGATTTTTGTGGTATTTAGGATTTTTTGATAGTTATCTAGTTGTGTTCATGGTATGAGGCAAGCCTAAGTTTCTCCTACTCCACAGCCATCTTCCTCTCTCCTCTGTATTGTTAATTTTGAAACCGTTGTGGGACACTGGCATGTTTTAAGGGGAATTTCAGGTATTCTTTGAAATACTTAATATATCAATTTATTAAACATTACCTGCTTGTTATTTGAGTTTAATGTGGTAACAGTGACCTTGCCTAAATTACGAACTTTTAAGTGATTTTGGTCTATTAAATGAAGAAAGTCAAACATTTACCTTATAATTAAGTAGTAAGAGTAAAGAAGTTTTTTTATATTTCTATCTTGTAAATTCTTTGCATAAGAGTAGATTTAGATGATTTAAAATTTATGTACCCATATGTGTATGTGTAGTGGTTTCACAAGTATTTGAAAAATTCAAGACCATTGAGTAACAATTTTGATACTATGTTAAAGTGGTGAATATAAATGTCATATATAATTACATCTGAAAAATGTTTAATTTTATATAGAATTTAAACAGGCAGGAGATGAGAAATAAGCCAAATAGTGATAGAATTTTTTCATGTGTTTTTTTCAAATTTATACTTATATGCTGTCAAAAAAATATTTTGGAAGGCTAATTCAAAAACAAAACAAAAACAAATCAGGACCGTCTTCTCTAATCCTGTCTCATCACCCATCAGAATCAATCACAAATATTGCTATGTTTTCAGGTAGTTATCTACATATTTCTAAAGAACAGGTTCTTCTTCCTTCATTCATTTACTCCTTCCCCTTCCTGTCATCCATCTTTCTCTCTCTCTCTTTTTTTTTTTGTTTTAGACATTATTTGTTGTCTATTGCTTATGTCTAATGTAGGCATTTCTACATTCAAAGGTTAATATCAAATAACATTTCTCATATCCAACACCAAATCACATTTTCCCTCTGTTAGACTCCCATTATAATTAGGTTAGAATATGTAGCACAATCAGTATTTAGTTTTCATATTATTATGATTTGCAATTTTAATTTATAGGTCATCTATGTAGTATGTCATGGTTTTATTTCAGTTTTGGTACACTTTTAGTTTATTTTTCGTTGTTCATGTTTTTCCATTTACTAATATTTTTGTTCTGTGTACCACGATCAATTCAATCCCTTGCTTATTGTTTCCTTGCTTGATAGTTTCCCTTTGTACAAAAATCACATTCCCTCAGAATATTCAAATCCTTGTCTGATTTTCTTTCATTTTCTATTTTTGTTCTTAAGAAATTTTATGATTGTTTGATTCTTGTTATTCTTTCTTTTCTCTACCAACTTCTTTAGGATATTTTACTAATCATTAATTTTTAAAATATTACCTGATATCTTCTAATGAAGTATCTTTTAATTTTATATATTTTTAATTTTATATATTTAATATTATATATGCTCACTAGAGTTTATTTATTTGGAAAATTTTCTCTTTCACTTCTGAGACATTTTTCTTGGGAATTTTTTTCTCTTCAATTTCTCTGTTGTTTTTTTTTAATTTTTCATTGTTATTTATTGTGCCCTTCAATTGATTAATATTTATCTAATCTATTTTGTTATTTATCTGTGTCTTTTTTAAAATTATATTATTGGACAGATATAATCAGTTATGCATTTAATATCTATTGTGATTTTTAAATATCTGCTGTCATTTTCCAAGATCTTATTTTTTCTCTCAGAATGTTTCTTTTTATTATGATTTTAAAATAACAATGTATGATTTAGTTCATAGATGAAATATTCATATTTTTTAATATTTTTTTAATATTTAAAATATGCTCTCTGCATTTTGCCTTTATCGAAGAGGTCCTTCTTTTTTTGTTTTGTTTTGTATGTCTTGGCAACTCTCTTCCATGTTTTAGATTTTTCTTCAATATTGGGTAGTTGTTGGTTCCTTGGTCATATTTGAGAGTGAGACACTAACATATTGTTTGAAACTATGTGTATATGGTGGTAGGGGGACTTGTTTAATGTGTGTGCCTGTCTGTAGGCTGATTGGACAATGTCCTGGCCATTTCAAGGATAACCCTCAGGTTTAGTATCATGAGAATTTTTTCTCTTCAGCGAGATAATTTTCCCCAGAGAGGTTTTCTGCAATTTCTTTCTGAGATTGTAAATCAGGCTACCAAGATTTGGTGGCAAGTAGGGGAAACAGAACTAGCTACATAATTTCAGTGACCACTTGTTAAAAAATTATTAAGAATTTCAGTAGAGCAGAAGTAAAACATTAAAACAAGAGTAGGATAATCCTGTGTGACTACTCAAGCCCCTCAACAATAACACCAGCTCTAAGGGGAGCAAGCTATGAGGGCAGACTCATCACTGTTGACTTTGTATACTTTCACATAATCCTTGTGGTGACCAGAGGCTCTCTGTTTATCTCTCCAGAGATAACTCTCCTGTTTCCTACTGGCAAGTCTCAAGGGCAGTATTCTGACTATAGAGGAAATGTAGTGGGGAAATGATCCTGAAACCTAGTGTTTCTTTTCTTTTCTTTTCTTTTCTTTTCTTTTCTTTTCTTTTCTTTTCTTTTCTTTTTTCTTTTCTGTTCTGTTCTGTTCTTTTCTTTTTTTTTTTAAGATTTTATTTGACAGAGAGAGACACAGCGAGAGAGGAAATACAACAGGGGGATTGGGAGAGGGAGAAGCAGGCTTCCAGCTGAGCAGGGAGCCCAAAGCGGGGCTTGATCCCAGGACCCTGGGATCATGACCTGAGCTGAAGGCAGACTGAACAACTGTGTCACCCAGGCACCCCTGAAACCTAGTGTTTCTTATAAAGACTTTCAATAAATTGTTCTGCTTTCGGTCCCAGGTAGATGGTTTTTGTTCTTGGTTTTGGTTTTTTTAAGATTTATTTATCTATTTTAGAGAGAGCACCCTATGTGTGAGTTGGGGAAGGGAGAGGGGCAGAGGAAGAGAATCTTTAAGCAGACTCCCCATTGAGCACAGAGCCCCACCTGGGGTTCTGTTCCAGGACCCATGAGATCATAAAGAGTCAGACTCCTAGCCGACTGAGCCACCCAGGTGCCCCAGTAGCTGTTTTTAATTTACTGCATTTAGTCAGAAATTGGACTTTTTCTTTTTAGCTAAATTAAAAAAAAAAATAGAAAATTCCTCTTTAAAACTGTATTTCAGGTGTGCCTGTGTGGCTCAGTCAGTTAGGCAGCCTGCTCTTGATTTCAGCTCAGGTCATGATCTCAGGGTCCTGGGATCAAGCCCCATGCTGGGCTCCACAGTCAGCAGGGAGTCTGCTTGAGTCTCTCCCTCTGCCCCTCATCCTGCACACACACTCTCTCTTTTAAATCAATAAATAATTTTAAATAAAATAAAAAAACAAAAATGTATTTCATTTTGCAAACTATAAAGTATCTTTCTACAAAACAATTTAATTTCTTTTTCTGTTCTTTGATCTTCTTAAATTGAAATTAACTTTAGAAATAATCTAAACAATTTCCCTCATTTTATAAACGAATTAACTAAAACTCAGCTGAGTGACATGTATATCATTGCACAGCTACATGGGAGCAAAAGAATGTCAAGAATTTTTAAGATTTTGTATAGAGTTTAGTATTTAATGGTTAATTAGCTGTTATTTAAACATAGTTTGCTTTCCTTGAAAATTTTAGACATGAAAGAATGTCTACTTGGAGAAAAAAGCATACACAGGAAAAAGTAATGCCTTTCACACTGTACAAATTCACAAATAATTTTTGATTGGTAATAGCAAGTCAGGATCGTGGATTTGGCAATACACGGTGATGTGACAAAATGAGCATCTTAGAAATTACTAAATGCTTAATTTTAAATATACACAGAGATTTATTCTGTTAGGAAAATAGAGAATAAAACTAAATTATTATAAAATTGCTTTTATATTTGCTGTGTGTTTGTATCTATTTTATGGATTACTTGGATCTATTTCTTGGATTACTATCTCTAGATTGCATTTACCATAAAAAACAAAAACAGTGGCGCCTGGGTGGCACAGTCCTTAAGTGTCTGCCTGTGGCTCAGGGTGTGATCCCAGTGTTCTGGGATCGAGCCCCACATCAGGCTCCTCCACTAGTGCTTCTTCCTCTCCCACTCCCCCTGCTTGTGTTCCCTCTCTCGCTGGCTGTCTCTCTCTATCAAATAAATAAATAAAATCTTAAAAAAAAAAAAAAAACCCTCATTGCGACCTAATGTACATTTTTCCTACATCTTTTCCAATTAGTGATAAGTTGTCTCTTATCTTGTCTCTTAGAGTAGAACTACAATAATACAGTAACAATATCTGAATTAAATACTTTCAATTGAGTTTTACAAATACTTTCTTAAGCCCAGGTAAATATGAATGAGCATGAACAGAAGAATATTATCATCTATTTTATTTGTAGAATATAAATACTTCATTCTTTTAGTGAGTCTTAAATACTGAAAGCTATACTTTGGAACCATTGCTGAGGAAAAGCAATGCCTGCATCTTAATTCTTATCATTTAGACATTCAACTAAAACATATGTGTATATTCCAGGTAAGTCAGTCTTATTCTTGAGCCCATCTTACTGTGTTATAGTAATAAATGGAATTATTCATTTTGAAGTATGAAAACCATGGTAGAACTTATTGTCATTTTCTTTCCACTACTTTAAGAAGTTTTTTCCATGTACAGAATGAAATCCAGTGCTTTTTTTAAGTCAAACTTTACATTGCTATGTTATTTCAGAAAAAGCTCAGCTGGTGTTTGTCCAGTGGGATGAGCTCATGCAGCACAGTATTAAAAAGGAACCATGGAAAAAAAAAGGACCATTAAATATTGGTTGACAAAAAGACAACTTTTTCTTGTTGGTTTATTTTTTATACATATAGATGTCAAAGTTTTCCTTCTCAAATTTAAACTCAGAGTTTTATCATACATTTGACAGTGTTTTTTTTTTTCTCATCTCATCAAAAAGAATTTTTCTTAATTTTATCTAGCACTATATTTCATTTTCAAGGTAAAGTCGCCACCATTCTCAGATGTTTACTTAGTTGTAAGACTATCCCCTTATTCCTCTCTCACTATTACACATGGAATTTATGTTGTAGTAGCAAAATACAGATATGGCATTTTAATTACAAACATGACTCTTTTTCAAATTTACTAAATCCTTTACAAATTTATGGTATTTGTAAAAATATGCTGAATGTTACAAATACTATTATTAAATTGTATTAGTATTAGAAATTTAGCTACATAGATAACCATGAAATGAAGGATAGGTAGAAAAGAAAAAGCAGCTAACATATATTGAATTCTTTTTTGGTAATGATCCCTTTACATAGATTGTCATATTTAATCTTTATAAAACCACTTTGAGAAAAGTATTATTATTAATGAGGGAAAAAGAGAAGTTAAATAACGTGCACTAATAAACAAACATAACAAAAGTCAGGTCTAGAATACAAATCCAAGATATTCTAACTTTGAGCCTCACATGTCACTGAGCAAGAATTTTAAAGGATGGTAAAGAAGAATAGAGGATGAGTTTGGAAGTTAAAGATAAATCAGTTAGGAAGGATGAAAAGAGGGGACTTAAAAGAATAGATGGCAAAAATTGAAAGTGATAAAATCTTGCTATGTGGTGAGAGAACAGTTTAAGAAAAAAAGAAAAGGTATGTCCTTGGGAAATATGAGGAAAATAAATAGGTTTTAGTTAATGCCAAAGAAGGTCATTATGGATTAGATAGGACAGAAAGGCAGTTGCTAAAACTACCAAATTTCTCAGTGGAATTTTGCTACCATGCTGGCACTAACACAAGTCCTGTAATAAGTTTGAAGAGCAGTTGTCTCTGGAGCATACTGAACATGTTAGACTATACAGGGAAACCAGAGAGAATGGACTCAGTTATCAGACAGCATGACAGATTAACCTGATTTAGACACTTAGTCAGCTAACTCTGGCATAACTGCACTCATCGCAACTTTAAAGAGTTTCTGTAAGTTCACTTAGTGAACAAATGTCAAGTGAATAATATCTGTAGTTTTGCTATTCACGTTCCAACAGGAAAGAGATCATACACTCATATAAGGATACTTTATTTTTTTTATTTTTTTTTATTTTTTTAAAGATTTTATTTATTTATTTGACAGAGATAGAGACAGCCAGGGAGAGAGGGAACACAAGCAGGGGGAGTGGGAGAGGAAGAAGCAGGCTTATAGCGGAGGAGCCTGATATGGGGCTCGATCCCATAACGTTGGGATCACACCCTGAGCCGAAGGCAGACGCTTAACGACTGTGCCACCCAGGCGCCCCCATATAAGGATACTTTAAATCATTGTTTTTTCAAGTAAAGGAACTGATTCAAAGATGTATACAGTGTAGGTGGTAACCATAAGGGACAGTGCTGTAGTTTAGGAGTAGCGGTAGCAAACATTTTACCAAGCCAAAGCCTGAAAGGTCAAGGGCAGGGAAAGGTTAATAGAAACCAAATGAAGAAAGGTCTGTCTTAAGAGGAGTAGTGATTTCCACTCAAGAGACCAGCCAACTAAAGGGGTCCCTGAGAGAGAGTATATTTTGAGGAATTAATACCCTGGCCTAACTTTTCTTCACCTCTTAGTCTCTTTCAGTGTTTTCAGAAATTAAAGAAAGGGATAAACTCTATATAAGGAGAGAGCCTGCTGGAGGTGCATAAGGTACAGGGGGGAAAAGACAAGGTACCTTATCTCTCTAATTCAGTAACTATGTCAACCATAACCGCATCTGCTGTAATTGCTTCTAGGTTCTCTGAGCTTATATCTCTGCATTTCCTGCATAACACTTTCATATCTTCTTCTCTCTCCAAAACTTCTTATGCATATGTCCAATCCTCATTCTCAGCTATTTACCTTAATATCTATTTCACTAAGAAAATAGGAGCAATCAGAAGACAACTTCCACCAACTCCCAGTACCACTTATATAGATGCCTCATTTTATTATGCTTCACTTTATTTTATTGTCCTTTGCAGATATTGCATTTTTTACAAATTAAAGACTTTTGACAACCCTGTGATGACCAAGTCTATCGGCACCACTTTTCCAAAAACATTTGCTCACTTCAAGTCTCTATCACATTTTGATAATTCTCATAATATTTCAAACTTTTTCATTATTTTTTTATTTATTATGGTGACCTGTAATCAGTAATCTTTGATGTTACTATTGTATTTGTTATGGGGCCTCATGAAATATCCCATGTAAGATGGCACAGTTAATTGATAAATGTTGTGTGTATTCTGACTGCTCCACCAGCCTGCCATTCCCCATTTTTCTCTTTCTACTTGAGCCTCCCTATTTCCCAAACACCATATTGAGATTATGTTAATTAATAACCCTAAATGACCTCTAAGTGTTTAAGTGAAAGGAAGAATCACATGTCTCTCACTTTAAATCAAAATCTAGAAATGTTTAAACTTAGTCAAAAGCCGAGAGATGCCAAAAGCCAGGCCTCTTATGCCAAATAGTTAACCACGTTGTGAATTCAAATGAAAAGTTCTTGAAGAAAATTTAAAGTTCTACTCCAGTGCAGACACAAATAATAAGAAAGTAAAACAGCCTTATTGCTGATATGGAGAAAGTTTTAGTGGTCTGAATAGAAGATCAAGGCAGATATAACATTCTCTTAAGCCAAAGCCTAATCCAGAGCAAGGCCCTAACTTCTTCAAGTCTATGAAGACTCAGAGAGGTTAGGAAATTGTACAAGAAAAGTTTGAAACTACCAGAGATTGGTTCATGAGTGTTAAGGAAAGAAGCTCTCTGCTCAGCGGGAGACTGCTTCTCCCTCTCACTCTCCCTTTGTGCTCTCGCTCTCTCTCTCTTTCAATTAAATGAATGAAATCTTTAAAGAAGAAGAAGAAGAAGAAGAAGAAGAAGAAGAAGAAGAAGAAGAAGAAGAAGAAGAAGAAGAAGAAGAAGAAGAAGAAGAAGAAGAAGAAAATCATCATCTAGGACTTTCATAGCTAGGGAGGAGAAGTCAATGTCTGGCTTCAAAGCTTTAAAGGACAGGCTGAGTCTCTTGCTAGTGGTAATGTAAGTGACTTTAAGTTGAAGCCTATGCTCATTTATCACTCAAAAAAAATCTGAGGGCCCTTAAGAATTATGCTAAATCTACTCTGCCTATAAATGGAACAACAAAGCCTATAGTGCATCATAGCTGTTTATAAGATGGTTTACTGAATATTTTAAGCCCACTTTGAGACCTAGCACTCAGAAAAAAAGATTGCTTTCAAAACATTACTATTCAGTAACAATGCATGTGGTCACCTAAGAACGCTGATGGAGATGCACAGTGGAATTAATGTTGTTTTATGCCTGCTAACACAATATTTTTCATGCCTGCTAACACAATATCCATTCTGCAGCCCATGGATCACAGAGTACTTTTTACTTCCAAGTCTTATTACTTAAGAAATACATTTTGCAAGGCTATAGCTGCCATAAGTAGTTATTCCATTAAAGGATCTGAGCAAGATAAGTTGAATACCTTCTGGAAGGGATTCACCATTCTAGATGCCATTTAGAACATCTGATTCACGGGAACAGGTCAGAATATCAACATTAACAGAAGTTTGAAAGAAGTTAATTACAACCCTCATGTATGACTTCGAAGAGTTGAAGACTTTAGCGGAGGAAGTAATTACAGATGTGGTAGAAGTAGCAAGAGAATTAAAATTAGTAGAGCCTGAAATGTGTTTGAATTGCTGCAGTCCCTTAATAAAACTTTAACAGCTGAAGATTCGCTTCTTATCAGTGAGCAAAGAGTGGTTTCTTTTTATAATTTTTTTTACTTTAAATTCAATTTAGTTAACATATACATATTATTTGTTTCAGGGGTAGAATTTAGTGATTCATAAGTTGCATATAACACCCAGTGCTCATTATATCAAGTGTCCTCCTTAATGTCCATCACCCAATTAACCTATCCCCCCACCCGCCTCCCCCCCAGCAGCCCTCAGTTTCTTTCCTATAGTTAAGAGTCTCTCATGGTTTGCCTCCCTCTCTGTTTTCATCTTACTTTATTTTTCCTTTGCTTTACCTATGTTCATCTGTTTTGTTTCTTAAACGTCACATATGAATGAAATCATATGGTATTTGTCCTTCTCTAACTGACTTATTTTGCTTAGCATAATACGCTCTAGTTCTACCCACATCATTGAAATGGCAAGATTTCATTTTTTTTTAATGGCTAGGTATATATATATATATATATATATATATATATATATATATATATATATATATCTCACATCTTCTATATCCATTCATCTGTTGATGAACATCTGGGCTTTTTCCATATTTTGGTTATTGTGGACATTGGTCCCATAAACATTGGGGTGCATGTGCCCCTTGAGATGGAATGCTGTGAAGATAGTTGTAATGACAATGAAGGATTTAGAATGTTACATAAACTTGGTTGATAAAGCAGTGGTAGTGTTTGAAAGGATTGACCTTAATTTTGAAAGAAATTATACTGTGGGCAAAATGCTATCATTCAGCTTTGAATACTACAGAAAAATCATTCATGAAAGAATGAATTGGTGCAGCAAACTTCATTGTTGTTGTATTTTTAAAAACTGCCACAGCCACCTTCAGCAACCATCACCCTGATCAGTCAGCAGCCATAAACATTGAGGCAAAACTCTCTACTAGCAGATTGAGTATGATTTGCTAAAAGCTCAGACTATGGTTAGCGTTCTTTAGCAACCAAGTATTTTTTAATTAAGGTGTGGTACATTTTTTTTCAGACATAAAGCTATAGCACACTTAATAGACTACAGTACAGTGTAAACATAACTTTTATATACACTGGGAGACCAAAAACTTTATATGACTTGCTTCATTGCCATGGTCTGGAAGTGAACCTATATTATCTCAGAGGTATTCCTGCATCCCACTACCAATGTGTGCATATATGTGCTCTGCCTTCCTTACTATTACCATGGATGATCTATATTGATAGATGTATTTGAGGGCCACATTGTTCAGTTTTACATTATATTTCATGTACTTGTATTTATCCTCAAGTATATCACTCTAAAAATGTACTTTTTTCCCTGTATCATAATTTTTTCCCTCCATATTGAATTATTTCTATCAACATAACAAAGATACGGTTAATATTTTATTAAGGCAAATCCTCTACTAATTGTTGGGAGACAGTTCCCTATGAGTCTATCAATTTGTACCCATCTTGCAAACTCAAGCGCAGTTATTTTTACAAGAATGTTTGTATGGGATGCAGATTTGGGCAATAAAGATTGTGTCTCCTAGCAGAGCAAAGGGAAAACTTTGCTATAGCCTTTTATAAAAGACTCAGGTTCCTTAAACTCAGGCTTCTTCTGTAACTCAAGCCCCTGCATGTGGGAATTCGGGCTCAGAGGACAGACATAAAAATGATGAAGCTGTAGCTACTGCTGTATCTGTGAATAACAAACTATCTTTCATTTCTGACCCAGTAGTGTTAGGGTCTTCTACTAGCATTCACGAAATTGTAGCAAGCTAACTTGTAAGATTGAAGTAAAATAAAATGTAGACCCTTTACTTTTTTTGCCATCAATCTCATTTATCTGATACACTATCCTTTGTGACAAAACTCCTTGAAAATGTTGTATTTATTATCTCAAATTCCACTCCTCCCATTCTGATTGTATGACTGCGTGAAACTGCTTCTGTCAAAATTTGACCTAAAAATTGCTTAATCCAATGGTCAGTTCTTAGATCTCATCTTTCATTATTGATAACCAGCATTCGACACTTCTGATCACACTTTTCCTGCACTTTCAAGGTCTTTCTTCACTTTGCTTCTAGAGCAATACCATTTTGGTTTTGGTCCTTTCATACCACATGCTAATTTTCAGTATTCTTTGCAGATTTTTCTTCATTTTTTTTAGTCTTTTAAGATTCCATCCCTTGTGATAAAGGGCTCAGTCTTGAAACACTTCTTTTTGCTTTCTACATGCAATTTCTGGAATATCTGTCTTTTTTAAAGGCATCATGACTTTAATTATCTGTCCACACTGACAACTAGCATATTTATATCTACATCCCAGACCTCTTGAGCTACACATTTACTTCCAACTGCTTGACACATTCACTTGGAAGTAAAATTAGCATATCAAACTTAACATGTTTAAAACTGTACTACATGTTTCCCCTATAAGCCTATTCCTTTCACAACCTTTAATTCCATATAATGTCAACCACATCCTTTAAATTGCTTAAGCCAAAAACCTTAAAATTTTCCTTAACTTCTCTTTTCCTCATGTCATAAATCTAATTTTTCCACGAATTCCTTTATCTCTTCCTTATATTTAGTTATATTTAGAGACATACACCCTCTTATCACCTCTAATGCTACACCTGGTCTAAAATACCATAATCTCTTATCTAGATTACTGCAGTAGCCTCCTAAGAGATCACAGTATTTCTCTTCCTCCTCGTAAAGTTTATCTTCACCAGAGTAGCTAGAATAACTCTGCTGTCCTGTAAAATGAAATCTTCACTTCTGTGCTCATACCTCTGTTGGCTTCCCAAGTTACACAAAGTATAAAGCATAATCCTTACAGTGACCAAGAGGACTCTTTCATCTCATATTTTGTTTCCTTTACTCTGACTCACTCTGCCCAGTCCATATAGGCTTCTTCAGTGATCCTCAGATATTCTAGTACATTTATTTTCAAGATATTTAAATTTTGTCCAGATATCCATAAAACTTACTCCCTCATATCACTTCACATCTTGTTACAAATGTCATCTTTTCCCTTAAACTTCTAATTCCCTGACCCCTGGACATTATATAAATCTTTTTTTTTTTTTTTGCTTCCTTATCTCTGACATAATTTCACATAATTTCCATTTTTACTTAAATATTACAGCTAGAATGTAGGCTCTATGGAGAAATTAGTCTTTTTTTTTAATCATTCTATAATCATGGCATTTGCAATAGTCCGTGACACATAATTGGTATTCAATACATATTTGTCAAATGAATGACTTACTTAATATATACATATTTGGACATATCTCAGAAAGCCTTCCATATGTTATACAAATTATTATAGGGAATATTCTGAAAATGAAGAAAACATTTTTCTTTCCTTTCAAGTGAAAATCTTTGATCAGTACTCTTTTCTAGACAGTGTTCAATCAAATATTTAGTTACTATCCATAAGTAGTTTATATTTCATCAACTTCAAGTTGCTCTTCAGTCTATGTTTTATGTAGTTAAATGACTAATAAGCTATATTCTTGACCTCAAGGTTGCGGTCAGTGCTTGTAAATGGCTTTTTTTATTTTATGCAAGCATGTTTTTCTCTATATTAATGATCGTATGTTCTCTTTTGTTGGAGTTTTCGGAATTTATTATTTTATCCTCATTATCCAAGTCTAATTAGTACTCCTTTTATATGTTGTTTTGTGTGTGTGCGTGTGTATGAAATCTGAATTTGTCCAAACAATTATACAAGTGTTCATTGAGAGGAAGAAGAAATGTAGAAAGGAGTGCCGTTGAGCATAGGAAGAGGGGGAGAAGTTTAATCAGATGGAAATTGAAGTTTAAGGTTATTGTTATGGGTTCAGTTGTGTTTCCCAGAAAAATACGTTGAAGTACTAACTTCTGGTATCTGTGACTGTGTCCTTATTCAAAATAAAATCTTTACAGATGTATTCAAGTTAAGACAAGGTCATTAGAGTGGGCCCTAACCCAGTACCAATCCATTGTAACACCCATAACTGGTGTCTTTATAAGAAAGGAAGAGACATACAGGGAGAATGTCATGTGAAGATGGAGACAGAGATTAGAGTGATATGTGAACGTGCCAAGGAACACCAGCTATTTCCAGCCATCACCGGAAGTTGAGAGGCATAGAACAGATTCTGAGCCTTTAGAAGGAACCAACCCCGCCAACACCTTGGTTTCAGATTTCTAACCTCTAGAGCTGTGAGAGAATAAATTTCTGTTTTTTTTAAGCTACCTGGTTTGTGGTATTTTGTTACGGCAGCTCTAAGAAACTAGTATAATTGGAATGCCCAGAATACAGTGGAAAAACGCACTATGTACCATTGACTGGGTGATGTACCAAGAGAGCAAAGTGGATAGCTGCCTTGTCAAGAAATTGTGCTTTGGACACTATTATCTAAATCTCACCAGCAACTCCCTAGCTACCTACTGTGATTTGTGAATGGCAGAGCTGCTTTACCTGATTGTATCTTAAAGGCTAAGACAATAAGCTGCTTGTGTGTAAAGTTAGTGGACAAATGAATCATTACAGATCTCCTGAAGTTTGTCTTTAAATATGACCCTGGGGCCTTGAAAACCTCTAGGGAGAGGAGAGTTTGAAAAACTATTAGTAATGATGTAGATTAATTTTTTTCACAACCTTGAAGATGGAAAGCTTTAATTTGTGTTTTATTTAAGTTATAAGCATTTAAAAATATGCTGTAGAGTATATACTTAAGGTTGCCATCAAGATACGTATCTGCTGCATATATAAAATCCATATTGGAACAGAATATGACTCTTAAATTTTTCTCTCAGTTATCTGGATATTATGAGCAAAATTCTTTTATCTGTATTACTTGGGTTTTTGCTTAAATAACCCCTCTTGAAAGTTAGTGCCTTGAATTTATAAATGCATATATTTAAGACCTCATTGAGTTACTACCATATAACTTTTAACAACATGAAATTTTTTTGAATTTCATTTACTTCTTCTGTAAAAATATGAATAACAGTATGTAATTATTAGAAATGACTAGGCTGATAATATAAATTATTTTAATTAAAAAGTATCATCATAGTTTAAGCATGAGGAAAAGTCCTCAATCCAGTTAATTTGCAACAAAGTTGATGATCTCTTTCAGGAAATTCTGGGAAAGATTTTTAATTCTTTAAGAGTTTAAATGATTTAACAAAGTATCTCCTATCATCAGTTGCAACCTGTTAAAAAAAAAAACCCTCCAAATGAAGTATTGATCAGAGTTCTTTATATGAAATTATATCTGTGTTATTAATTTTTGTTCTTAAAGATTTCCACTGTCTTTTTTAATAAAGATTTATTTATTTTTGGTGTAGGGAGAAGCAGAGGGAGGTGGGGAGAGACGCACAGAGCCCGACAGAGTGCTCTATCTCACAAGCCCAAAATCATGACCCACGCCAAAACCAAGAGTCGGACACTTAACCGACTAAGCCACCCAGGCCCCCTGGTTTCCACTGTGTCTTATCCAAATAATTTGAAAGGAATATTCTTTGTTGAAAGCAATCTAATAAATTTTATTTGTGTGAGAATGACTGTCAGGCCAGTAAAACTTGACTATAAACAATGAAATCTATTAACTTCTTCAGAAGAAAACCTTTTAAAAAATATTAGTTAGGTCACCCTTGCTACATAGGACAATGGAGAAGCAAAAAGATAAATGTTGACAGTATCCTGGGCACTACCCAGGAGAATGTGTTTTGTTTAAAGACAAATGCTTATGTCCACCACTATACTGGAGTGGTTGTGAATTTTTTACTGTGTTTGGCTGGGTACCTCAACCTGAAATAGGGACTCATGTGCAAGTGAGATATGAAAATCTGGCAGAAGAGTAGGGGAAGTTTGTCAAGGATGAGGAAGAGGTCAGGATAAGTCTGATTTCAGTGTCATTTCAGCAAAGGAGTTTTATGCTTAAGAGTTGTCCTGCACATGATCAAGGGAACATCATGCATACTTTGAAGTGGAAACACCTAGGCACTTCCAGCTCTCTACATTTGTAGGTAAAGGGATAGGTGCTCCGGTGGCTCAATGTTAGTTCTCCAGCCTGAGCCATAGGTATGCTCTGTTGGAAGCAAATTCACACCAAAGTACAAGTGTGGCACACAGAAACAGGGAGGGGGGAACAAAAGAGGGGGGAGGATCTGAAATGTCTTTGTGGAATAGACAGAGCCCCTACCTCTTTCATTAACTTCTGGAGAAAAGTTGAGCCTTCTGAGCTTTGTAGCAATTCCATATCCATCACAATGTGTAAGCACCTATCTGCAGAACTCACTGACTTCAGACAGTTACTGTATATACAATACAACCCAAATGAGAGGATAAACTACAATTTATTTATAGCATGTTCAATTATCAAATGATGTTTTTTAAATCCAAATGAAAAGATGGTCATAATTCTATCTCTGGTTATTTAAGTAATCATTGAAGAGTATAAACTAGCATGATTTTAGGATTTTAAACCAATCCTTTGATAAAAATATGATTTTCCTTAGAAATATGCTTCTCTCAGGAAAGCACAGTTATATGAATTAATCATTTCCAGTTAGTAATTCTTTTTTTTTTTTTTTAAAGATTTTATTTAGTTATGTGACAGAGAGACAGCCAGCGAGAGAGGGAACACAAGCGGGGGGAGTGGGAGAGGGAGAAGCAGGCTCCCAGCCGAGGAGCCCGATGTGGGACTCAATCCCAGAACGCCAGGATCACACCCTGAGCCAAAGGCAGACGCTTAACAACTGCGCTACCTAGGCGCCCCTCCAGTTAGTAATTCTTAACTGGAAATGTGATACAATGAGAAGATTATTAGGTTTTATCTATCAGTAAGTAGCTCTGGGAACCTGAGAATATCTCAGTTATCCTTTCTTGCTCTTTGTATTCTTTTTTTTTTTTTTAAAGATTTTATTTATTTATTTATTTGACAGAGAGAGAGAGAGACAGCCAGCAAGAGAGAGAACACAGGCAGGGGGAGTGGAAGAGGAAGAGGCAGGCTCCCAGTGGAGGAGCCTGATGTGGGGCTCGATCCCAGGACTCTGGGATCACGCCCTGAGCCGAAGGCAGACGCTAAATGACTGAGCCACCCAGGCGCCCCTTGCTCTTTGTATTCTTATCTGTGAAATGGGGATGATAAGAACTGCCATATCTGTTTCCTATACCTGTACTTAATATATGTGTTAGTGTAAAAATAATACATTTTTTAAAAGGAATTATGAACCTCTAAAGTTGAATCATTATTATAAGTAGGTTCGGCAGAAACACATCTGTGTTGGGATATGGGTTTATATGCCTGACTAAATTCAAGTGATGGAAAAAACATATTAATAAACTGACAGGAAAAAATTTTAGTCAGATGCATGGATCAAATATCTGATTTCTTAATTTCTGTGTACCCCAAAATTATTAGGCAATTTCATAAGGTTAAGATTAAACAATTCACTTTCTGATAATAATAATTTTTGTGTTATTAAGCTTGGTGTTCCATATGGAATTAAACTGAAAATTGGCATCAGTATCTCAGTAAGCCTAAGTTTGTTATCTGTGCACAATGGGTAATATTTTGATAGCTGGAAATATTTGTTAACGCTAAATATATAGTAAGCAGTGACTTTCTCTCAAGATATTTTTGAAGAATTGCAGTCATGTCTCTGAAAGATTCATCACTTACTTTCTCTTTTCAGCGATTATTACAGAAGTCTACAGACAGCTGCACCCATAACAGCAAGTTAAACACTTCATCTTCTACGATATATTATTTGAGGTACTACATTTTTCAATTTATTTCAGGATAAACTGATAAAATTTCTATATTGGCCTTAAATTCAGCAATTCCACTAAGTTGAATAATTTTATCTTCACTTTGCAGTTGCTTAGATACCTCTGGGTATTTTCTGGTTTTATCTTTGTTGCCAGAAGTATTTATGCATTAAACTAGGACCAGAGATACTTTAACCAACTTGATCTTTATTATACTGGTGCACAGGTTACTACTTAGACAGAGATTAACAAGCCAGTGAAAGTGCTCTCTGGGGATAGTGAGTCCACTGTGTTGAGAGGGTCAAATGCATTATCCTTTTCAAATTCTAGAGGCTAGAAAACAACTTTAACATATTCTGTATCCCTCTGCAACTGCTTTATAATGTATACCACTGGGCATGCTGTGCTTTCTATCATTATTTAATTCTGTGCAATAATAAAATTTGTAAAGTTAAGCCTTTAGCAGAATTCAGTAATTTTTAAGTGTTACATTGTCTGGCTTGACAAAAAAAAGTCCTTGGATTCTATAATATTTTAATATAATTTTTTTGTGTGTGGGAAAAAAAATCTGTCAGTTATTTCAATGTGTTGAATGTAAAATATTTTGCAGAAAAGAATCTAGGTGCTAAAGTTATTAAAAGGGAGTGATGAAACAAGAAGTTCTTTTCAAGACAAATTAGTAGTAAAATTTTATCAGAAGTGCAGTTTTACTTAATATATAAATATAAGGGTAATGAAATAAATATGATTAAGATTTGACATGCCATTTTCTATAGGAAGAAAATAGTTATATTTCTCTATTGTGTATATTCTAGTAGAATGATAGAAGGAATATAATATCTTCTTAGTCCAAGGGCATATGCTATGATGACCATGATAAAAATTGAAAATATAGATTTAACAGATGATCTACATAATTTTAAAGTTGTGGTATTATAGAGCAATATTTAAAATATTGAATTCATTTCTAATCAAACTTAATCTTTCAAATATGTTTTTCTTACTCCAAAGAAACAAGATTTATCATTGTGGTGATTTTTTTTTTTTTTACCATATCTGACTTACTATATCAAAAATGCAGTAAAACTTGAAATTGTTTCCTGTCAAAACCATGGAATACAAAAAAATTTCAGCACATACTGTTGCTTTTTTAAAATATCTTAAAATGATTTAAAATAGTAATTTATACTTTGGAGTTATTTGCTATGAGATTGGCCTCTATTTATAACAAAAACAAAATGTTATGTATCTTCTGTTCCCAAACAATTTCTCTTCCTTCTCCTATTCAAAGTATTCTCTTTCCTTGAGATTTTTCTTACTTTCTGTGCCCATATTCCTGAAAAACTAGGAATATTTTTAACCTATTTTTTGCTTTTTTGTTAGAATTGATTAAACTTGTTTATATTCAACTTTTATGTATCTGTCATTTTCAGGATTAGTTTTAATTCTGCACTTTCACATCAGTAAAAGTAAATTTAATGTAACAAATGTATTTATCCTTCCTAATAAATAATGAAATTATTAAAACTTATTTAGTTACCTTTGTAGAAATAGACTATTAAAAATGTAAAATTTGCTTTACACTTTTTCAGATGAAAAATTGCAGTTAACTCATTTTATATCCTACATAAATGGAGTGCAAAAGTAAAGTGAATACTTTTTTCATTATTTTCCACATATATCAATTTTTATATCATTTATTCTTTAAATGATCTAAACAGAACAAGACCTGAATGTGGAAATAATAATTACCAAATCTAATTTCCTTATGATAGGTCAGGTTCTACCTTTCAGTTATAGATTTTTGACACTGTCCACCTGCTTTTGCTTCAACCAGGTCTTTTTATTATTTACCTTATCCCAGCTATTACTCTGGTATTATTCTTGCTTCTGTAGGTGCCATATAAAAGCCCTGAATCTTTGGGGCACTTGGGTGATGCAGTTGGTTAAAGGACTGACTCTTTGTTTCAACTCAGGTCATGTTCTCAGGGTCCTGAGATCGAGCTCTGTGTCAGGCTCTGTGCTCAGTGAGAAGTCTGCTTAAGACTCTCTCTCCTCTGCCCCACCCCCCCCAAATAAATAAATAAATAGTTTTTAAAAAAAGCTTCAAACCTTCCAGTTTTATACAATCACTTCACATGAACTTGCCTAGTTATTTTGCCTTAGTACTTGACTTTGTACTGCGCTTTCTCCTAAAATTTGTATGGAACTGCAGAAGACCCCAAATAGCCAAAGCTACCTTGAAAAAGAAAAGAAAAGCTGGAAGCATCACAATTCTGGACTTCAAGATATATTAAAAAGCTGTAGTGATAAAAACAGTATGGTACTAGTACAAAAATAGACACATACATCAATAGAACAGGATAGAAAGCCCAGAAATAAACCCACAACTATATGATCAATTAATCTTTGAAAAAGCAGGAAGGAATATCCAATGGAAAAAAGGTAGTGTTTCCAACAAATGGTGTTGGGAAAACTGGGCAACAACATGCAAAAGAATGAAATTGGACCACTTTCTTACACCATAAACAAAAATAAATTCAAAATGGATTAAAGACCTAAATGTGAGACATGAAACCATTGAAATCCTAGAGGAGAACACAAGCAATAACCTCTTTGACATCAGCCATAGCAACTTCTTACTGGATATGTCTACTGAGGCAAGGGATACAAAAGGAAAAAATAAACTATTGGGACTTTATCAAAATTAAAAGCCTCTGCACAGTGAAGGAAACAGTCAACAAAACTGAGAGGCAACCTTCAGAATGGGATAAAGTATATGCAAATGACCTGTCTGATAAAGTGTATCTGATAAAGTTGTACCCAAAATATATAATGAACTTCTATAAAGGTAGGGTAAAACTAGGTAAAACTACATAATCCAGGTAAAAAATGTACTGTATGGTGGCTAACATAATATAATAAAAAAATATATGATTATAATAAAAAAAAATGGGCAGAAGACGTGAATAGACATTTTCCCAAAGAAGATATCCAAATGGCCAACAGACACATAGAAATATGCTCAACAGCACTCATCTTCAGGGAAATACAAATATGAATTACAAG
The DNA here is from genome assembly GCF_024610735.1 of Ursus americanus. Classification (NCBI taxonomy): domain Eukaryota; kingdom Metazoa; phylum Chordata; class Mammalia; order Carnivora; family Ursidae; genus Ursus; species Ursus americanus. Next base: position 36,775,786 of record NC_142136.1, on the reverse strand, counting down.
GGGATATCACCTCACACCTGTCAGAATGACTAAAATTAGCAACATAAGAAACAACAGGTGTTGCCGAGGATGTGGGGTAAGGGGAATGCACTGTTGAACTGTTGGTGGGAATGCAAACTGGCACAGCCACTCTGGAAAGAGAACTACCCTATGATCTAGAAATTGCACTACTAGGTATTTACCCAGATGATATAAAAATACTAATTCAATGTTTTAGTATTCATGCACCCTGATGTTTATAGGAGCATTATCAACAATAGCTGAATTATGGAGAGCCTAAATGTCCAATGACTGGTGAATGGACAAAGATGTCACACACATACACACACACACACACACACACACTCACACTCACATATACACACACAATGGAATATTACTCAGCCATCAAAAATAATGAAATCTTGCCATTTGCAATGACATGGATGAACCTAGAGTGTATTATGCTAAGCAAAGTTCAGTCAGTCAGAGAAAGACAAGTACCATATGATTTCACTCATGTGGAATTTAAAAACAAAACAAGTAATCATAGGGAAAAAAAAGAGAGAGATGAACCAAGAAACAGACTCTTAACGATAGAGAACAAATTAATGGTTACCAGAATAGAGGTTGGAGGGGGGGGGATGGGCTAAATGGGTGATAGGGATTAAGGAGGGTACTTGTGATGAGCACTGGGTGTTCTGTGGAAGTACTGAATCACTAAATTGTACACCTGAAACTAATATTATACTATATGTGAACTAACTGGAATTTAAATAAAAACTTTAAAAAAATTAAAATGTACAGATATCTTGGCCATTTGGACTGGACTTTGGAAAGAATTGAGTGTGGCTGTGCTCTTCTTTGTAAGTAGTATCTTTGATCTGATTTTGTCTCCTGAACTACTGAATATGTAAACCTCATCTCCGGTTCTGGTCTATGGTTTTCCCACCCTATTAGAACTAACAGCCTTGTTAGGACTTTTTAGTACTGGGAAACATTTCTGTCCTTTAGTCAGTTTTATCTTCTCCTTGATTGTCAGTTTCCAGTACTTTTCTGGGCCTACACTGACACTGTGATTAACTTTATTTGCAGACTCAGTTTTCTGCAAACTCTCTGAATTCCAGGTCTTCATTCTACATTTGGAATATGGAATTATTCAGACAGCAGTAATTATTCATAATCTGTTGAATTCTACTTCTAACCATGATGGAGTAACAGGAACTACTGAATGTGCCATCCCTATTTAAACAAGCAAACATGAAGAGACAACATGAAATTTTGAAAATACGCAGCACAAGGCAGTGATCTCTAGCAAAGGGATTCCTAAGGGTAAGCCTGTTTATTGCCTAGGGAGAGTATCTAGATGACAGTACATTAATGGGAACCCAGGCAGAGCCCAGAATGTATCCCAGTTGAGGACAGACAGGAAGAAGTCAAGGAAACCTAGTTGGTTAGAATTTGCAGAAGAATTTATAGGAGAAAAGAAAGCATCACTGTAAGGAGATAGTTGCACACAAACAGAGGTCCAAAGATCTGCACAGAATTCTATTGATATTTAAGCTAAGTCCTAATCAGCACATGCAGGAGGAAAGTACTTGAGACCAAGGAAGGAATCACTGGAAATGAGCTAGCAGAAGAAAGCCTAGAAATATTTCATGTTCCCACCAGGTACAGTAGAAAATCCTCCAAAAAGATGGGCACCAAGTAGAGTACTCAGAAGGGTATCACTTTAGAAATAAGTAAAAATCACCCTACAATAAAGATTGTACTTGTCTCACCTAACAAAACTTAAATTCAAGCCTTGAAAGGATAAAACTGACTCCATGTTACTTAACTATATCCTGAAAGAAAACTCAGGTATATTTAAGAGCATACAAAACTATTCAGCAACCAGTAAGGTAAAATTCACCATACCCAGCAAACAGAAACACATTATCACACACAAAAATGATAAAAATAAAAAAATGATAAGAAAAATAAGTCTGTAGAAACAGACTCAGGAATGACACAGAGAATAAGTAGACAAAAACAATAAAGTTATTACAACTATATTTTGTGTATTCAAAAAGATAGGAAAAATTCATGAACATGTTAAAGACAAAAAAAAAAAAAAAGGAGTAAATAAAAGACATACTCAAACTTCCCAAGAGGGAAAATACAGTTTCTGACAAGAAATATCTACTTCCTAGGATTAACAGTGGATTCGCTACTACAAAAGAAAAGATTAATAAACATGAAGAAATAGCAATAGAAACTTTTCCAACAGAAAGAAAAAAGACTGAAGATCAGGACAAAAATCAATGAACTGTGGTCCAGTTTCAAATGGTGCACTGTACATATAATTGTCATTACTGAAATACAGAGATCAATTTGCTTTCAAATGTACAAACAAAATCTTCAGACCTAAGAAACCTAATAAATGCAAATTAAAGTAAACATGAAGGAAATGGGAAATCATTCCTATGATTACATTGTGTTACATAAGACTATCTTGCTAGAATACCCTGTAGTTTTGATCTTACCAATTACTCAGTTCCAAAGTCATAGTATTTTTAGGTATCTGTTAAAGCAACATCTTGCTTCTGGATATGTATTTCTGTTTTAGCCAGTTAGAACTACTATAACAAAGTATATATTAGGTGGCTTATAAACAGAAATTTTAACAGTTCTGGAGGTTAGAAGTCTGAAATCAGAGTGCCAGCGTGGTCAGTTCTGGTGAGAGCCCTGTTGCATGTTGCAGACTGCTAAATTCTTACTGTATCCTCACATGGCAGAAGGAGATCTAGAAAGCTCTCTTGGGTCTCTTTTTGTAAGGACACCAATACCATTTATGAGCGTTCCACTATCATGAGCTAATTAGCTCTCAAAGTGCCCACCAAATAACACCATTGTATCAGGGGTCAGGACTTCAACATATGAATTTTGGGGGAACATAAACATTTAATTTGTTGCAGGCATATTGATTATTTTGAAGTGAAGGCACTTGGAAAATAGCACATACTGTAAGAGCTCTATAGTCTTTCCTTTTTACCTAAAAGCAGATCATAAAATTTCCAATGGAAAAGATAGCCTCCCCAAAGAACATTATCAGACTCCCAGAGACTGAGAGTCAATGCTAAAACAGAGCAGTACACACAAATCTAATAGAATAACCCTTATTTTCTGTTAATTTCCCCTATATATTTCCTAGTCACAGTTCCACAATTTATTGTTCCTAGCCTAAGCGCCCTTTTCTTATCAAATACCAACAATTTATTACTCTTTGTTTAAAAAGGTATATAAGCTTTTGAACTTGCTGGCTTCTTTGGATATTTATTTTCATCTTGAAGATTCCTGTGTACACGTAAAAATCATAAAATTTGTATGCTTTTCTCTTGTTAATACAATACAACCATTCATGCAATACTTATGTTCCAAAGTTATCCTTATTTAAAGGTCCTAATTAAAAAAAAAAAAAGACTGTCTAGGAGGATAAATTTACTTTTTACCTATTTACTTCTTTTTATAAGCAATAAATGAATGTAGAAATATCTGTGTACCTGACAGGGATACAGGGGATACAAGGAAGAAATGAATGCTGTATAATTTTCTACAGTAATTTGAAGAAAAGCATACCATAGTTTTTGGAAAGAGGTAATGAAAATGTGAAAAATAAAGCAGGCAGCTGATTCTTAACATCTGGAAAAAAAAAATCACAGCATCCCCCTTTCCAAAAGTTAAAAAGATAAAAATGGCAGCTACCTGAGGCTGTTTCTGAATATCTTGTTCATACTCTTGAACGTTTAGACCGCAGGTCACCCCATAGTAACCACTGACAGTGCCTAAAATCTGCTTCTCTATTCTCAGAGCCCACCTTGTAGGGAAGGATTCATGTCCTGAAGCCACTCTTTATAGAAAATGTCCCCTACTAGCAAAAATCCTCCTTCTACACTGTAGCAATAGGAAAGAGGATCCTGGTCTCTCAAGATGGAAATGGGAATGTACTTTCCCTTAGATATGTCAGTTCACACAGAGATGACTTTACCATCAAACAATTATAGCCATTGCATGCACTATTGCTGATGGAACTTGCTTTTTGGCATGATGATCTAATTGTCATCTGTTATATAATGTTTATGGGAAAATATATTTAAGCTATAACATCCTCAGATATGTTAAAACATCACAACTAGGTTTGCCTTTGGGGACTGCCAGTCTTTATTCCAAAATACGGACTTGTAATAACTTTTTGGAGAAGTTTATTACCTTTTTCATACCTCTGTTTTCCATTGGTAAAGTTATGTTGATATAATTTGTTTTTCTGCTTTGCTTTCATCCTGGTTGGCAACTGCCCAAAGGTTTCCAGTAAATTTATTTTAGTGAATTATCTTTTCTCCTCTTGCATTTCTCTTTTCTTGCTGCCTCTCTGCTGCTGGCTAGATGCCCACTGTACCCTAGTAAGCTTCACTGTAAGAACAGGTGAAAAAATCTGTTCATGGAGTTTTAGACAAGGGTTTTATTTGGTTCACACAGTTGACTGGTTCTTGCATCTCCTCTCTGTGGCTAGAATGAATCCGTCTTCTTTTCAAATGCTGAGTTTAGCAATTTTAGAAATTTAGATTTTTTTTTTAAAGGACAGTGTGAAAGACAGTCTTTTATATTTTCTTTAGATGATCTCCATTGCCCTAACCAATTTTACTTAATCTTTTGAATACTGAAGACAAAATAGCTTCCTACTTAAAGTATTTATCTGTGAATTATGCATATTTGGAGACACCTAACATAATGAAATTACTGAAGCAGACAATTTAAGACAAAGACTTAGTCAAATATTGAAATTTTTAGGTCTTCAGAGACAGTTGAATCTCATGGATTAATAGGCAATTCTAAATTAAGAATGATAGTAAGTGATTTGATATTTATGTTGTGTATATGAAGCATGCATGCATCAAAAACACAGTCTTATCATTTTGTTACAGTCGGGGGGGTACACAATTTTGCTGTGTCTTATGCAGTGGTTTTGCTTTTCAATGATTCAGACTTTTTCAACCCATATATTTACATCATTTAATGTTTTTGATCTGAAGAGACATAAAAGGAATTAAGCCCAAATGTGGTTCATTTTTTTTAAATGGAGATAAATGTAAATACTTTCACCCGGTTTGATTATTGAGGTTAACTCCACAAGCCTATGCCTTATATAAATCCTATAGGAAATAGCAACAGCCAGCATTAAGCTAAATTATATGAAAGTATATCTGGTCATATTTTACTAGAGACAAAGAATTGTCAAAAAATGGCCATTGTTTTTGGCATCCTCTGCTTAAAGTAAATGTCTCATAAGTGTTGAAATCTAAAAAAATAAATTATGTGTACTAACTACATGCAATTATAAAATAAAACAAGGAATCGATAAGCTTGAAATAAGACTTAGAAAAAGTACAACTTCTTTCAGTTTTAGCCTACATATTAAAACTATATTTTCTGTGTCAGAGGAGATGGTTTTCATAATAAGCGGGGATTTTGGGGTCCTAGGACAAAGTGGCAGAAATACTCAATATCAACCCTAAATCTTTCAGTGGTCAACACTGTGACCTTGAGCAAATCATTAGGCCTGTGCTTCAAAAAATACCCAAAACGCCTTTACTGGTATTTTGATATCTTTGTTCAAATAGTCTTAAAATATATAATCTATATCTGTTTCCATAATGTTCATTTTTTACAATTAACTGGTTATTTTAAATTTTCAATGTGACACATTGCAGAAAAATTACTAGGTAGTTTGAGGAAGAAGAGGCATTAGGCATTCTGCTATTTGAAGCTTCAGTCATATTTTATATATAGCAAATCCTCAACAAATGTCAGAAGCTATACACTGCCTGATGGTATACTGTTTGACTGGGAAAAGCAATCCTATCTTAGGAGAAGAGAATCATATCTGACATGTTTTACTCCCCCACTAATAATTTCATAACTTCAGTAGAGATAATCCCTCAGGTAACTAACAAAGATAATTACTATTGCTTATATAAGAAAAGTTTAATATTATATGAAAATATGGTTTTCTATTTATTTCTTTAATGTAGTGTTAAGTAGGAAAGAACAATGCTGAAATTAGGTCCATGTCATTCTTAATCAGTTTATTTATATAATTTTACATATGATGTGTACTCAGTAAGCACCAGTGTGATTGCTCTTTTAAAAATTTTATTAAATGGGGGCGCCTGGGTGGCACAGCGGTTAAGCGTCTGTCTTCGGCTCAGGGCGTGATCCCGGTGTCATGGGATCGAGCCCCACATCAGGCTCCTCCGCTGTGAGCCTGCTTCTTCCTCTCCCACTCCCCCTGCCTGTGTTCCCTTTCTCGCTGGCTGTCTCTGTCTCTGTCGAATAAATAAATAAAATCTTAAAAAAAAATTTTTTTTATTAAATGGAAAATAATACAGCTTTTATTTTAAGGATAACAAAATTGATAGACACTGTGATAAACAGTATAATATCTAACAAATTTGAAAATACTACAAAAGAAATATAAATTTCTCCTACCTATTACTAAAATCCAGTGCAACAATTTCTTGTTTGAATGTTTTTGTATCAACTTATTTTTCTTAAGGCCAGTGGGTTTTTAAACTTGCAGTAGCAACATCTTAATCAAAGTATTTCTTAAGATAAAATAGAATAACAGTTTGAGAGTGTGTGTTTTTAAGAATATTTTGTTTTATTTACATTGAGTTTTGTGTTGGGGAAGAGTATTGTGTGCTGGGGGAGAGTATTGTGATGTGCTTACTGCAAAAAGAAATGTTTTACTGTGCATGATGATCATAAAATTAGAAAACTACTATTGCTAGAAAAGTTTACCTGTGGGAGGAGCAGGAAGGAGAAATGGTGGATATCATCTCCAGGGAAGCACAAAGTGTTCAATGTTAGTTCTGATTACACACTGTAATGTCTTCCATCTCAGGGAAAAATTAGAACAGAAGTCAGCTAGTGATCTGAGAGAATATTAGTGAAATTATGAGAGCTGTCAACCTTAATACATACCCAAATTTGGCATATGAATATAGTTGTACTTATAATTATAGTTAAAATTAATGCATGGTAAATATCAGTCATGAAGAGTTTGGTATGTTTTGTGACCTGTGTTAAATTATTTACATTTATATTTACTTCTAGCAAAGATCCTACACTAGAATTACAGATTTACTCAATTTACAGAAAGTAAATTGTGGGAAGACTACTCTGGTTAGATCAGCTGAGGAAACCGAGGTCAGAGACATTAGATACACTGATCAAAATTATACAACTAGAAAGTGGAGAAGCTTTGATTAAAACTCATAATTGTCTGACTCCTTGTATTGATTTCAGAAAGCACCAGGGGTTTTCTTCTAGAAAATACTTTTAATTGGAAAAGGCTCCCTAATGATGTAATAAGTAATCTGAAAACTAAACTTCCTTCCCCTAATATTTTATGGCTTGTCTCTGGAATCATTGCTAGTGACATTAAATAGATTTTCTGTTAATTCTAGCTTTCTTTCTCTGATTCTGTGGTGTTGGTTTCAGGTCTTTGGGTACAATTTCCCAAATCTACTATAAATAAGTGACAACTCTCATCTCTACGCTAGTGTTAATCATACTTACACATATGACTTGGTAAAAGTAAGACCTGGTTAAAAATTGAACACTTCTTTTTTAAAATATTTATTGGAATTCCTACGTTACAAAGCTTTTGAATACTAAGGAAGTGTTGATGCTCCTGTACATTTCACACATTGTTTTGGATTTGAGATGAGTTTAGATTTTAGAAAGTAAGCTTAAAGAAGGGTCTCTGCTTTTTTAAAATCAATCATATATTTATTTTACCTTATGACTATTTTCAACTTTATCCAGAAACTGAAATTGGCTATCTTTACCTACAATGATGAGTTCATTAATGTGGTCAGTTGCATTTTTAATTTCTTTAGACTGAGTTACCAATCATGACTCCTGGTCCTCAGCCTCACAGTGAACACATTTCTAAAAGTCACCATGAAAAAAATTAAAAAAAAAAATAAAAGTCACTGTGAAGTCATGGATATGGATTGATGGATTGATTGAATAATTGATTGATTTAGTATTTAAGCTAAAGATGTGTTTAAGTGATCCTTGCCCTGCAGTATCTGGATTTTGTGTCTGTTACCATTTTTGGCTCAAGTATGCCTGTCTTTAAGTACAAGTATAAATGAGATCTATGCAGCAATAACAGTGGTGGCCTCCTACAAAAGAGAAAACTCTGCCATATGTAATACACACAGCCAGTCTCACTTTGTTCGTGAAAGCAGTGTTGTATTTTATTCTTTTGACACTGAAGTAAAATTTACTTACTTTAAAACTTTCAATCATTTACAGATTTGTAATCCCTTATATTCAATTTCAAAGTTTAAACATCTCGGAAATCATTTTTTTCCTTAAATTTGTTAGTAAAACATAAACTGAACTGATATAAATGTATTCAAAGTCTTTATATACCTTTTCATTGTGAATACTCAGACATTTTATCACCATGTTTAGGTGCAGAGTGTTGCCCCAGACCTCATACACATGACAGTGCACTAGTGGTGCACATATAGTGTGTTGCTGTATATTCATATTATCTTTTCTAAAATCTGAAAACTTCAGAATTCCAAGTGTCATCTGGCCCAGATGGTACAAAAAAATTGGAGGCCAGTATCCATTTCTAAATATATTTTATATGATTTATAAAATATGTTTGGTGTTTTCATGCTAATGAGAATAATTTTGAAAGAATGGCCTAGAGTAGCAAACATTTTGTTCTTCATGAAAAGAATTTCCCTGCTTTCTAAATATCTATAGGAATGTACAAATAATATAATATAATAAAATAATATAATCAGTCTGATAATTTCATCTTAATCATAGTCTAAAAAATAACACATATGGCATATTAGTTCAAATGTCACTTTTTTAAGGAAGGCTTTCTAGCTGCTTGCTCTGCTCAGGGCAGAATTCATGCCATTTTATCAGGCTTTCCTGCTATATGCATCTCTCTTATGACATGTACAACATTACCTGTAAAATGTGTGCTTTTAGAACTGTTTTCTTCCTCTCTAGTCAATGGGCATCTCTATGTCCCAAATGTAACTGATTCCACATTTGAATCCTCAGCACAAACAAAGCCTATAGCATATATTATTTATTTTAGAAAAAGTGCTAAGATAATCATCTCCTAATGCCCTCCTCAGTTCCTCTAACAATAAAAAGTTTGTAAGTCTTGTACACTATTGACCATCCATCAAAATCTCACCATGTAATGCTCCTTCAAGGCTCTATTTTGCTTAAAAGGGGAAATCATTACACACTTCCACCATAAGGCAAAATAATTATTTAATTTATATCTGTCCCCTATATTGAACAGTACACCTCCCTACTTGTTCAATCACTTTTTTATCTTCTTGCTAATTTAAAACTTTTGCATCAGGTCTCTAGAAAACACTGTGACACTGTCATATTTATTCTTGGAGGGACGTAAGGACCTTCTGACCTTTTTTTTAATCTTCTAGTTTAATCTTTATTAAAACTAGAGAGGGAAGAATGATTTCCCTCTCTTCTCCATTCTTCCTGTTCTTTACCATATCTCCCCTATCTCATCCACAGTTCTGAAGTGATGGTTCTGTGGCTTCACTTGTGAAAAAGAGGCAGGAAACACCAATTCAAACTCTCCATATTAAAGGAGCATCAAAGTCCAGTGGTGAAAATTTTTTCAGGAAAAACATAATGACTCAAAAAGTTTGTTAATAATCTCTTTAATAAACTGTGCTTACCATTGTTACTTTTTTTTTCAATCCTTCCATCTCAACTCACACATCACATATTCAGAAAATATCTGGATCCATTTCCTATCTCTCACAAAGATCAGATTGTATCTCCTGATTATAAGCTTTCATAGTATTATATGCATCTCTTTCAAATCATATACTTATCACTATTCTGATTAATTTATTTGCTTAAAGTAGGTTTCCTTATACATCGTGCAATTAGTAATCAAAAGAGATGGAGCGCCTGGGTGGCTCAGTAGGTTAAGTGTCTGCCTCCAGCTCAGGCGATGACCCAGGGTCCTGGGATGGAGCCCCACATCGGGCTCCCTGCTCAGCAGGGAGACTGCTTCTCCCTCTCCCTCTCTGTGCTCTCTCTCTCTCTCAAATAAATAAATACATCTTTAAGAAAAATAATCACAAGAGTCATCTTTACTACACTATTTTTGCAGGAAATGGTTTTTCTGGCACATAACCTATAAAAAATAAATATTTAGCATGAATAATTTTTTACCTTTTCTTTCTTTTTCATTATTTTTTCCAGGTGACAGAAAATTCATATTCCCTGTTTACGTATAACAAGTTCTCAAATATTTCATTGTTTTTATATATCTCATATTTAGAGGAATAACAAAGTTATAGCAGGATTTCACTTTTGTATATTTCTACTATATTTTTATTACATTTTTTTATACATTGAACTTTTCTCTTTTAACTATACTTAGTCATTAAAAGTTAATATTACTTTGTTCTCACCTTTAGAAACTTTTCCTAATTAGCCTTAAAACTGGAAAAAAATAAGTTTAGCTCAAGTTCAGTATTATATTTATGATAATTTAGGTTATATTTTCTTTGACTTAGGGATACTTTTGTTGCTTTCTATTTTTGATACTGAATTGTACAAATTCTTTCTCACTTTAAGTTATAGTATTTTAAAGCCTTTTTAATTAGGTTTGGGTGCAATTTAAATGGACTCTCTTTTCATAGTTAAAACATTACTGAACTTGCACAGTGCTTAGCTGAATGTTTTTGCCCTTTGTTTTATGGTTGATAGTGTTGCTAACTTAGAAAATACCAATTCCAATTTATAAGGTTTTAGAAAGGTTTTCAATTTAGAAGTTAAAATGTAGTCTAAACTTAGGTGGAACTTTGGAGTTGCATCTATTCTCTATAATAAAAAAAATCACTATAGGGGCGCCTGGGTGGCACAGCGGTTAAGCTTCTGCCTTCGGCTCAGGGCGTGATCCCGGTGATCTGGGATCGAGCCCCACATCAGGCTCTTCTGGTATGAGCCTGCTTCTTCCTCTCCTACTCCCCCTGCTTGTGTTCCCTCTCTCGCTGGCTGTCTCTATCTCTGTCAAATAAAAAAAAAAAATCTTAAAAAAAAATCACTATAAATTTATTAATATTAGAAATACCATTGAGTATCAATTTGCATTTTAATTAAGAAACACAAATACTTATATGCAATCTTTATTTCATGGAATAAAAACGTTTATATATTTCAGGTATGTATTACAATGTATGTAAAATTAGCTATAGGGAATTGTTCAGGTAGGAATAAAAGCATGAATCCTCTCAACGTTATCATCATCACACTTGGCTCGATCTTTTTTTTTTTTATCATTGCTCATATATATAAATGTTATAAAACCTGTATGAGCTTGGATTAATATTTAGAATAGAGGAAAGAAGAAATTTTTAAATCAGTCTGGAATTATTGGGGAAATTTTCACTGAAGTGATATTTGCTTTAAAGACTATCTCAAAGCATTGTAAAAATGAAATAAGATTACACATGCATAGGTTGGAGTACTGTACTTATCATACAGTAAGCATTCAATAAATATTGGCTATCCTTTACTTTTAATTAAATATAAAAATGCAGTAGTGGGCAGACATTTGCAAGGTAAGGATCTCAAAGGCATTGTGAGGGTAATCCTTTTATTTAGTGTATACTTCAGTCCCTCCAAATTGAAGGAAATCAGCATTCTCACAGGCCTCACTCATCCACTTATTACTTTCCTTGTCTCATTGAGCCTTGACATTTGTTTGTTTGCCAACAGTGTTTGGGTATTCATTCTTTTCCTAAGTAGACTGTAATTTATTTTGTCTGTTTATTTCACTGCTGAAGCCCCAGTGCCTGAAACTGTCTGGCACATGTTTGACATATTAGAATTACTCATCTTGTTTGACCTCTGCAAACTCCCATTAGAGGGCACCTGGGGGGCTCAGTAAGTTAAGTGTCAGACTCTTGGCTTTTGGCTCAGATCATGATCTGAGGGTCATGCAATCAAGCCCTGCATCCGGTTCTATGCTTGGTGTGGTATCTGCCTGAGATTCTCTCCCTCTCCTTCTGCCCTTGCCCCACTTGATTCTCTCTCTCTAAAATAAATGAAATCTAAAGAAGGAAGGAAGGAAGGAAGGAAGGAAGGAAGGAAGGAAGGAAGGAAGAAAAGAAAGAAAGAAAGAAAGAAAGAAAGAAAGAAAGAAAGAAAGAAAGAAAGAAAGAAAGAAAGAAAGAAAGAGAGAGAAAGAGAGAAAGAAAGAAAAAGAAAAGGGAAGGGAAGGAAAGGAAAGGAAAGGAAAGGAAAGGAAAGGAAAGGAAAGGGTTATCCCTTTAAGTAGGCAATATTGTTACCCTTATTTAATGGAAGAAGTAACTGAGGCAGCAAGAGGTTAAATGACTTGTACAAGGTCACATAGGTAGTAATCAGTGAATTCACCAGAAGACTTTTCAAGATGAATTGCATCATGCTCACATTGAGGAATACTTGTAACATTAAAATGTTGTTCATGCAAGAAGAAAACCAGATTTGTATGGATGTGTGGGGGAGGTGGGGAGGGTGGTGATAAAAGAGGAAAAAAAAACTTTAGGGTCTTTTTGAGAAGGCCAATAGTATGATATAAATGTTTAGGAAAGTATGTAGGTTGACTTCTATTTCTTTAAATACAGTGGACTGACACTGCTCCTGAAAACAACTGAAACTCCTGGGTTAAAAAAAAAATCAATTAGTTAATTAAATAAGTAAATCATCTTAAATGTAACCACAAGTTGGCAGGAAAGAAAAGACAACTGAAATGCATATAGGGATCTGACAGAGATTTTTCAAGCAATGATCATAAAAATGTCTCAACAAGAAATCACAAATACTCTTGAAACTGATAAAAAGAAAATGTCAACAAAGAAAAGCTATGAAAAAGAATCAAATGAAATTACAGAAGAGAAAAATAAAACTAAAATTTTAAAAATATATGCTGTTGAATAGGCTCACTAGTGGAGTAAAGATGATAGAGAATGGATGCAGTAAACTTAAGGAAACATCAGTAGAATTAATTCAGTTTGACAAATGGAGAAAAGAGAGTGAAAAAAAAAATGAAAAGGGACTCTAGGATATGTGGAACAATAGCAAAATATCCAGTATTTGTGTCATCAGAGTTCCAGAGAAGGGAGTAAAAGAAGGTGGGGATAAAAGAGTATTTGAAAAAAGTAATGGCTGAGAACTTCTCAAATTCAGAAAACTCCATAAACCTACAGATTAGAAAATGGGAAAATGGCTTGAACAGACATTTTACCAGAGTTTATACAGCTGGCAACATAAAAATATATTCAACATTATTAGGCAATAGGGAAATGTAAATTAAAACCACAATGAGATATCACAACAGACTATCAAATGGCTAAAATTAAAGGGAAAAAATGGTGATACCAAATGCTGCAAAGAACATAGAAAAACTGAATCAGTCATACATTGCTGGTGGAAATGCATCAGACACTTTGGAAAACAGTTTTAAAATTTCTTATAAAGAAAATAGGCTTGCTGACCTGTGGCCTTAGACTGCGTTTATTCTATTGAGGGTCCACATAGAAACAGATCAGAGAGAGGGAGAAATAGAGTCAGGATATTTATTCCTACAGATTTCTTATTTCAGATTGTTGGGTATGTATCCAAGTTTCTTGCCAAAGGATACTCTCCACATAAGCATCTCTCTCTCCTCCCCGCTCTGTTTTGATAATCACATTCTCCCTTGCCCCTCCATGACCAGCTGCAGTGATGATGGCTCCCTGTTACCACATCTGTCATGTGCCCATCTCTCCTACCATTTTGACTTTCTATTGTTAATACCATGCCTAACACATAGGCTGGCACATAGAGGCATTTCATAATGGAAAAATAAAACCTTTCTGAAAACCATCTCTATTAGTAAATAAAATTATGTTAAAACAATATGATAACAATTGCCATATTACATGCTTTAAAATGTAAGGGAAAATTAAACTTTTAGAGATATTCCAGCCATGTGAATACACTCTGAAGGGAATCTGCTTTGGAAATTTGTCTTAAGAGGAATAAATCTGATTCTAGGAAATATTTGTATATAACACTATTTTACAATAATATTTCTAATATCCTGTAAAGTAGAAACCATCTAAATATCCATATAGCTTGGATTATTTTTGTTAGTTATTTGTATCCATATGATAAAATACCAGGTAAGCTTGTAAAAGAGTCCCAGATCCAGTACTCAATTATCATAGTTTCTTTGGGCAACTTATTTTATATTCCTGAATTCTAAGGATAAAACATTATACTTACCACACAGAGTGTTTGTAAGGATTAACTAAGTTATTGCACATTAAAGATTTCACATAAATTCTAGCACATGGGAAGCAAACAGTATACGTTTGACATTATTACTCCTCTTTCCCCATTGAAGAGTGGCTTTAGAATATTGATTTTTAATCAAGGATTCATATGAGAATCAACTATTAAATTTTCTCTGATAAAATATTCTTGGAGCCCAACCTGGGGACCTCTGATTCAGTAGATATTATGTAGAGGTCAAGGCATATTATGTTGTCTAATCTCCACAGAATGAACTAATACCTATTCCTTCATAAGATTTGTTTTCTTACTGAGGAAATGCTTAGAATATATTGTGAAGTAAATATAAGAAGTTATAACTTAATTATCTGATTTCATTTTTGTTGTGTGGATTTCTTGATAAACACTAAAAATTGAAAACTCACGCCAATGACACAAAAGGGATTTATAATAAAATAAATCCCTAAAATCAGGAAAAAATTATTACTTATGGGCTTTTATAGATTTGGGCAATATTTTGTTATAAGTGAATCCCAAATAGAAAAGAGTTTCTTAATAATTCAAAACAAAACAAAACACAACACAACAAAACAAGCAACACTAGTAAATAGTCTGAGAATTATTTTTCTGTAAAACTTGTATAGGTTCAAATAATCTCTAATAGTGAGTTTCCAAAGGGAATTTGGAAGTTCATTATGACAAATTCCTAGAGCTAGCAAAAAAAATACAATCTCAGTTCTGCAATAATGCCATGATAATATTATGCTCATTCTGAAGTCCCTGCTGTTTTGAATTTAAATCTGGTTTGTTTTGAATATTCCTTTTATTTGGTATGTCAGCAGTTTTTTTCTAAAAAGACAATTGATCCCAGTATTCAGATTTATCAGTTAGAAAAACTGAAACTTTGAAGCTGTTCAGTTTAATTCATCCGAACAAATACCCTATGATGGCGTTTGTGAAATTAACAAAGTAGTGGTGGTATCAGAACAACCCAAAGAAAAGTGAAACTTTCCGCCACTCAGTATAAGCAGTTTCCCTTTTCTCAAAAAATTTTTGCATTGATTTTTCTCCTAAGTTTTCAATTACTTTTTAGTTTTGCACTTATTAGTGAGCTCATTTACTTAAGTAATATGCATTTAGTGCCTATTATGTATGAAAAGTCAACCGGATAAAAAGAAGAAAGGGACATAGATCCTTTCTTCAAGTCAGTAACATTCTTCCAGGGGAAAACAAAATGTATGAAAATGTGTGTTTTCAAACAAACAATAAAGAGCAATAATATTTGTAGGTTCTAGTCCTCACCCCAAAATACATATCTTGTCTTTTTTTTGCTGAGAGGAATGACAGATATAGAGAAAGAACAAAAGATACTGAGAGACCCAAATGAAAGACTGTATTCTCACAGACGGGGGCCAGGAGAAGTGTAACTGCTTCTTGGGGGGAATATCAGAATGGTGAACCCAGTGACCGGTGTGTAAGGATGATACTTGAGGAGGAAGTATCTATTGGGGATTTTATAGGTTCTTTTTTGTTTGTTTGTTTTAATTTAGTTTTGTTTTAATACGTGAGTTAAACCTTCTTAGTCATACTATAAGCCTTTAGTAAAATATATATGGCTCCCAAATTACTTGTGAGGAATAATTCATCATTTTTGTCTTCAGTAGAGGTTACATTTATTACAGATTTAAAGATACTAAAAGGAAATACAAGACAAAATTAAATCTAAGATTACCAGACTAGATCCCTGCTTTATTCTCAGCTTTATTCTGCATAGCCATAGGCAGCTCTCCCTCTCAACCGAAACATTGCCTTGTGCCCTTACTAAGGCCCAGAGCAGAGACCTTTGCCCCAAAGAGAACAGGCAACTTTTTTCTTCTCGCTACTCCCAGATACAATATATGCAGTCCTAATATTTACTAACATATTAAATTATTCTGGGGATGATTTATAGAAAAAGAAATCAAGTAATTTTTGGAAACCTCATCCTCATTGGATTGAAATGTAGACATATAACTATGGCAAGCAATTAGAAACATATTAAACATTTCTTTAAAAAAAAAGATTTATTTAACAGCAAGAGAGAGAGTGAGTGGGGATGGGGGAGGGAGAGAGAGAGAGAGGGAGAGGAAGAGGAGCTCAAGCAGACGCCCCACTGAGTGTGGAGCCCAATAAGGAGCTTGATCTCATGACCCCAAGATCATGACTTGAGCTGAAATCAAGAGTGGGAGGCTTAATTGACTGAGGCATCCAGGTGCCCCTGGTTTGTTGTTGTTGTTGTTGTTTTTAAATACGGCCTATTTAATCTTATCCATGATCACCTTGTTTTGTTTTATGTAATCCTAAAAACTGTAATTGAATGAAGTGATTTTTTATGAATATTTTATCCATAAAGCAATAAAGACAATAGATAAGCCCTCAAATCTGTTTGATAGACTATTTGCTAACCTAACATTCATTAGCATGATTGGAAGAAATCTATAATATATTTATTAATTCTGAAATTTTAGGTAGGAATGGAAAGACATATGTGGACAGATAATGTTTTATTACTTCAACCTTAAGTGTGTATCTTTAGAATAAAACATATGACAGGGAAAATAAATAACTGTGCTTTTAAGGAAAATAATTACGTGAAGTTCTACCAGAAAATGTTTTATTGCCTTCTCTCCATGCTGTAGACACAAGTTCCAGAAGAGTTCAATGAGGTGTTGGTAATTAATTATCCAGGATCTTTAAGTCTGTGCTTCATTCCTTTTGGATTTGTGCATGAGTTTGGAGTTTCAACTTGGGACCTGGTATTACACTCTTACCATAGATTTTCCAACATTGAAGAAAAATGTTGAAAAGAACCTACTTAAGCTTAAATCCTAGACATATAAAAGGCCAGAGCAGATGTGTTTATATTGGAATAGGTCAGACTACAGACTGTATAAATATCTGACCTAAACAGTTAAGCCTTCTTCTTATAGAACACAAGGTTCGTTTATTGGATTGATTGATTGATTGATTGATTATAAGAAAAGCAAGAATCTCAAAGAAATAAAATTACGTATTTTTTAGCTAGAATGTGGAAGCTAACAGCAATCACAGCCCAACATCTCCTTTACCATTACACAATTGATAGGAAGTGACATAGTGGGAGATAAGGATCTTTTGGATGTGGAGTGCAGGAGAAAACAGTGTCAAAGATGACAACTGTTACATTTGAAGAGGTTGTGGTATGAGTTGTAAACAATATAAAAGAACCGGAATCTGTTGTGGAGAAATTTAGAGTTTACTTTCTAACATATTTAGTTTAAAGTCCAAGGGAAGATGTCAAATTATGAGTGGGATGTATGAGTCTGAAGGCCAAAGGAGAATTTTGTTGGAGATGTAAATTTCTGATTTTTTTGTGGATGACTGCTGTTTGAAACTCTTAAACTTATGTGGTTCTTCTAGGGAGGAAATACAGTGTGGAGAAAAAAAGGGAGAAATCTTAGCGTAGAAACTTGAGAAATTTCCATCATTTCATGGATGGAAAAAAATGAATGTAAACATGTGAATGAAACTATAAAAAGGGGAGTACTATGTCATAAAAAAATCACAACAGGAGAAGTATTTGGAAGTGATCAAAACGGTTGAATCTTGATAGGAGGTAGAGTTAACAGAAGCTTTCAAATTCCATTAGCCTAGTACTTAGGTATCATTTATTATCTTGGTGGGAATGGAAGTTGCTAGTGTCATAGGAGCAAAAGACAGATAATAGGTTAAAGAGAGGGTTGGATATGAGAAAATGGGGGTATGTCACTGACCATCTTAGATATATAGCTATGAAAGGGATGAAAGGAATGATACATATCCAGTGGAGGATGTAGGATCAAGGTAAGGTTTGTGTTTTTTTGTTTGTTTTTAATTGTGCTTAGTTTTCTTTTTATGAGCATACTTGAACATATTACTAATCCAATAGGAAAAAATCCAATTATTAGAGTTCATTAAAAAGGAAGAGAAAAAAGGGAAAAATCTAGAGTATGACAATCTGAAGAAGGTAGAAAAAATGAAATTCAAATCATGGGCAGAGGGATTAGGTTTATATTGGAGGAGCATATTTCCGTTCTAATAGAAAGGAAGGCAATTAGAATGGTTTCAGGGAAAATCTACTACAAATTCAGCCCCACGAAGGTTCCTGAGCCAATTATGAGTGATAGAGGAAGGATGGCTATAAACCAGAAAAAGCTTCAACATGGCATCTGTCAACATAGGAGCCTTTAAGAATATTGCCTCTTTCTCCTTTTTCTTCCTTTCTACCTTCCCTTTTCCTTCTTTCATGTTAATTTCAAATATAGTGTTTGAAAAATGACTTATCTTGAAATTTTCTTTTAAAGATATGCCCCATCTTTCTATCTGCACTTCCAAGCTAAACACAAAATTCATGGATCACTGTTTAAATGTTTAGGTTTATCCCCTATAATTGACCTACATTGATACGAATGATCCATAAGTCTTTATGTCAGTATCATGAACTTCAGTACCTTTCCATCCAGTTTAGAAATTCCAGAGACATCTTCCAAAAACATAAAACTCACTGCTTTCCTAATAGCTCCAAAAATGACTAATTGAATAAAGATTAATAATGCACTAAATAGCATGCAACAATTAGTGAGATGTTTCAGACACGACCTTGAATTCTGGAGCCAGACTGTCTGGGTTTTAATCCTAAATCATTACGCAGAACTATATAATATTGGCAGTCTGTTAATCGTCTTCATGCCTCAGTTTTTTTCCATCTATAAAGTGGGAAAATAATAGCATTTACCTGACCAAAACAGCCTTAACATTACCCTCAGCTTGACCGAACTTTAGACAGGTTTGTTGCTGACAATAGGCCCCTGATGTTTCTTTTCATTAGAGCATTTACTTTAGAAAATTTGTAATTGTGAACTTTTTCTTTGTCCCTTTCAGATGTAGATCTCCCAACTTCTTGCCAGTTTTACAACCTAGAAATATCTTTTTCAGGGTCCTGGGAGCCACCTCTTTGAAATGTAATCAGCAGTGGAAATAGTGTCCCCCAGTCTCTATGGACCAGTGGGAGCTAAACTTCAGTAAATGTCAATTAGCAAACACAGATAACTTTAAACAATAGGGATCAACCTCCTTATTGACATTCTTCAGTACTTTTCCACTCATCCCAGTGCTTAAAAACTCACTTGCCTTTAGTTTTAGCTGAGTTGAGCTCAATCTTTCTCCCCTATTGCAAGAGTCTTGAATAAAGTCTTCTTTGTTTAACTTGCCCTGTGCAATTTTTATTTGATATATTTTAAAGGATTATTATGAAAACTGTATGTTAATGTATGTATACTATTTAAAACACTGCCTGACATGTGGTGCCATGTAAGATTTACTTATTTTTGTGCTTACCTTAATTATTGTAATGCTAACCTTAATTATTAGCTAACTTCTCCATCATCCTTTCTCTAAGCATATCTGACACTATGTTGAACTAAATTTCTTATTGTTCCCTAAATAGGACCAGCTCATTTGCGTATTTGTGTGTACACACACACACACACACACACACACATATATATATATATATATATATATATATATATATATATATATATATATAGGCACATATGTTTTGTTTGTTTAACAATTGCCTGGCATACTTCTGTTCTCACTGCAAGGCTCAAATCTGTTAGCACCAGCTTTAGGAAACTTTACTTGCCTTCTCAAGGCATTGTTAGTTATATGCTACTTCTATGTTCAATCAAGTCTCCTTCCCTCACTAGGCTATAATTCCCTTGTAGGTAGGTAAAATATTGTATTAGCAGAATATTTGACACATTAAAGGATTTGTTGGGTTCATGAGCACTGGTTATTTGCAAATTGTTATGTTATTAAATGCAGAGTAATGGTTTGTTTCAGTGAGCATTGATAAGCAACTAGTGAGCAGTGTTTTCTTCCTTGCTTTCATTCACATAGGCATCTGCTTTTTTCCCTGTTTCATTCTTTAGTTGAACTGCTCTTTTTATTGCTATTTCCAGTCTAAAATTTTAGTAATAACAGCTTTAGCAATATTACCACATTAGGCTGTAAGAATCCTAATGCTGCACAGACATTTGAAGGACACTATTTTTCTCTTGTGGCTAACGTTTTTGAAAGATTTAGGGGAAAAAAAATTCACAAAAGTGCATTGCCACAGGCAGTTTCTTATCATATTAATTCCTTGGACATTGAAAGGTACAAGCATTGCTGCTATTGGTTTTAATGTGATGTATTTGGCAGAAAGAAAGGGATGTGGATAAAGAGTAGAGTTCAGAACCTACCTTGTGAAACTCTGCTAAGAAAGGTAGTCTTAAATCTCTTGACTACATTATCTTGTAAATTTGCTAGGATTTATTAGGCTGTAGGTGGAAAGATCTTCCTTCAGTGACCAAAAAACCAAAACAAAACAAAGCCCTGCAATATAGGAGGTTCCTATTTCTCAGGAGTAGGGAGGAATTGCCATGTAAGAAATAATTAGCTACAGGGCAGTTATCTCAAGAATAGGTAGAGTTATAGAGTCAGAGTCTAGTGCCAGCTTACCACATACTAGCTATAGGAACCAGCAGATCATGTTTCAGAGTTTTAATTTCTAGCATCTGTAAAATGAATTATAAAATATAATACATTTAGGGTCATCCAGGGAGGAAACACAGAATCATGTGTTTGGAATAATACTTGGCATATTATAGACATATATTATCTCTCTAATATTTAGGTTAAAAAATAAAATCTATATTTGCCTCTTCTATTTTCAGTTCTCCTCTCAACTTGTTGCAACGTATTTCTTCCTTTTAAGCTAATTTTTAAATAACATTAGTATACTGTTTAATTAATCACACCAGTGGAATTTTCTTGGTTTTTATCTTATATTACTTTGTTATTAGTAATGTCACCATTGTCATATATGAAGTTTCCATGTACAGTTGGAGCTTTATATTCTGCTCTGTAGCCTCGTCTTGTGCAAATAGCAAACTGTTCTATTTACAATGGAAAATAACTTCTGATCTATCATGTAACAAATCCTCATAATGTGCTGTTCTTCATAAAAAATGTCTTGTTGCCTCTTGGCGATCTATATTTCTGGGTATGTTTTGGTATTAGTTGCCAAATTTCACTGAAATTAAAAAACTTGGAATTTTTGTTGGAATTGCATTTTCTAAATTGACTAATTTGAGAAAATTGATATCTCTATGCTGTTCAGTGTTCTTAAGCAATAACATTTTGGATATCCTTTTATTTCATTAGATTTTTATTTTTTTAAGATTTTATTTGTTTATTTTACAGAGAGAAAGAGCACAAGAAGGGGGAGAGGGGCAAATGGGCAGGGACAAGCAGACTTGCACTGATCAGGGAGCCCAATGCAGAGCTGTCTCATGACCCTGAGATCCTAACCTGGGCTGAAACCAAGAGTCAGGCCGCTTATATAACTGCGCCACCTAGGCACCCCTCATTAGATTTTTAAAGTCCTCTTAGTAAATTCGTTTGATGGTAGAAAATATTATTTGAATGAGGACAACTTTTCTTCTTTTCTTTTCAATCATTGTATGTATAAATAAATATATACATATATAAATTTTATTCATCTTATTCCTAATTTTAAGAGAATGAGATGTCTAAATATAAAATACTATATAACATCTTGATCTGTTTGAAATGCATATGACTCTCTAAAGCAAATATATATATATATATATATATATATATATATATATAACATTGTCTTGTAGAGTTTTTGTTCTTGTATGTAATTTTCCTATATATACCTAAAACAAACAATCAAAAAGAATGGTAGGTGAGGGCATACATGAACTTGAATAATTACAAGGTATCTGAAGTTTATGAGAAAAGGCATAAAATCAAACCAAATTAATTATGAAAATGATATACCTTGTATATTGTAACTGCTAGAGAAACCACTAAAGTAATGCAAAGAAGTATAGCAAATAGATAAAATGGAATTCTAAGGGCAAAATTCAAATAATAGAAAAGAATGAAGGAACAGGCAAACAAAGGAACAAAATAAAATGGAGGAAGAAATAGAAAACAAAAAAAGTGGTAGACAAATTTAATCATCACTTAGTTTCTTAAATGAAAATGAATTCTCTTCTCCAGTTAAAAGACAGAATGGTTATAGAAGACTCAACTACATGCTATGGACCAAAGACAGTCTTTTAAAAATGGGAGAGGTATAAAGTAAATGAATGGAAAAAAGATAATGCCATGCAAATAGTAATTTGGAAGACTAAATCCAACAAATGTGGGATACAGTTTTGTCCAGTACACCAGTACTGACCATGTGCTGTACCAAAAAACTAATCTCAAGAAATTTAAAAGCATATAATCTATATGCATTTAGAAAATCTGTGAGTCAAAGAAGAAATACAAACGAAAACTTCTGGTAGTTAATTTTATGTGGCAAATTGACTAGACCAAGTGTTCAGATTTGATCAAACAGAAACTCCAGGAGGACAGAGAATTAGGACCACAGTCTACAGATTGTTAGCACAAATAAAATTTAAAAGAAGGCTTAATTCTCTTTATTAAATATAATGGAAGAGACTTCTCCCCCTCCCTTTTTCATAGCACATTTACCTTAGAAACTGTAATTATTAAGTACTTGCTTCTCTCTTTGAAGTATATATCAATTCTTTTGAAACCAGATAGGCCTTTTTTGGTTTTATTACCCAGGAATGCCTTCTTTAGGAATCAGAGACCATCTAATTGAAATGTAAACATTAAAGAAGATAACACCCCTGTCTCCGGTCTCAGTGAGAGGATAGGAGCCTAATTTCAGTGGGCATCCTTGCACTGAGTTGCAGAACTACCCCTGTGGTAAAGATATGAGAAGTTTGTTTTTCCTCTGGATAAAGCCAATTAGCTAACACAGATGGTAAGCTCAATACCAGATGTATCTAGGATGAACTGTGTGTGACAAATGGTGCTGTCAAGTCCTCTTTCTTGAGGACTAGTCATTGTTTATCTCAAGAACAAGTATGTAATGAGTTGTATCTGTTTACCTATATTAAAGGGGAGATTTCTTTTTATCTTTGCACTCTCTTAGCAGATTGCCTGTGATGTGCGTCAAATTCTGGCTTAAATGCTTATTCGAGAATAAAATAGTTTTCTTTCTCTGCTACGTTTGTACAGAGGTTTCCTGGCTTGAAAGAAGATTTTGTTTTTAATTATATTTCCCCCACACTTTCAAGACATAATTTCACCAAATACACGTGAACAGCTCTAAGATACTGGCTAGCAGTGTGAGGGAGCAAGGATTTTCAGTTTGCACCACTGACATAGGCACAGGCTGATTCTGCTACAATCTCAGACACTACTGCTTCTGACAGAAAGATGCCTCTCCCTGTACTTCACCACAGTTCCCAGGGGGAAGTTCTTAAACACCTTTCTTGTGACTATTCTCCACATACACTGAACAGGTGCATCTGACTGGCAAATGTTAGTTACATTTCTGAATGTGAAGCCTCAAGGAAACTTGGACGAGAGTGTTTTCACTTCCTAACTTGAGGAAGCAGAACAAAATGTGACAAATTAAAGGTGATGATTTTCCAAAAAAACATACAGCGACCATTAATGTTCACTACTTGGCTCTAAAATAAGACATCTATCATTTTTTTGCACTTTAATTTCCAAATAAATATATACCAAGCAATACCAACAAGCAATAATACCAACAAAATAACTACAACAGCAACAGCAAAAAATGAACCAGGCTAAAAATGTAATTAATATATATCTACAAATTAAATTGAAAATTTAATGCCCCCCTTGGACTCCTTTTCCTATCCTTACTGACAGGGAAATGGCAACAAGTAAAACAACCTTTGGGGTCATGTGCTGGAGTGGAATGGCCACCCTATCAACCCTGGACTACTTACCTTGGTAGTATGGGCAAGAGAAATCAGCTTTGACTTTTTGAAAAGCCATTGTAGTTTGGATTCTTTTTATTGCCACAGCATAGTCCATACCCTAATGGTAGTTTTGTGTGGCTATAACCAAAATCCTAAAATGTGCAGCATTTAATTAGTATTTAAACAACTTGTGACAAAGGTGTTACAGGCTGAAAAGATAGTAAATAAAAGTGGAAACTTTGCAATTTAGAATTAAGCCCAGAAAGTGTCTTTGAGTATTAATACTTTCACATGAGTGGTTGAAAGCAATTAAGTCCAGAGCTTAATGGATTTTGAGGAAATTGCATTGCCAAAGAAACCACAAGCCAACAGAAGCCTGGGATTGTTTAATTCTTGAAGTAAACCGTAGTGCCCTTAATCTACAGCAGCAGGAGTGGGATGAAAAGGCTGTGAATCCCCAGAAAAGCATACTTCCTAACATCCTCTTTAGATATCATCATGAAGGATAATAGATTAGGAAGACTCAAAGGGAGAGCAAATGCAAGGACCATAAATGATAAGATAAACATAGGAGTTATTATAAAGCAGCCCCATGAGCAGCCCCAAATGGGCCACCAAGGTATATTCCACTGCCAGTCAATTCCACTCTTAGACCTAGTCATAGAAAGGCATTGCCTTGGAGCCGTGGGGTTCAGAAGCCCCATGTATCTCAAAATAGATCAGAAAAGTGCCAAAGAATGCATGGGTACCCATATAACTCAAGGTGCTGCACTTAAGTAAACCATACCTGCACCAAAATACTTTGGATTTTTGTGGGTGGTACTGTTGCTAGAGGACACTGATTCTGAGAGCAGAGAGGAAGTGAGGAGTGAAAGCACATAAGTTAAACGAAACCAAATTAAGGTTATTTTTATATTCTTTCAGACAGAATTCAAGAGACTTTATAACATGTAATTTCTGGGTAGTGTCTAGTTTTCAGTTTCTTTCTTCTTTGTGCATTCTACTGCATGTTCCTGGAAATGCTTACAAATTAGGCAGTATTTCCAGCAGGTTTACAAGTTAGCTATGGTATATTTTACAATATTAAAGAATTCATATTATTTCAATTTATATTTAAATGAATTGAATTGAATGTGCACACATACGTGTGTGTGTGTGTGTGTGTGTATTATACCTGTGAAATGTGATACTATTTTGTTTTTATTTTGAAACTTCATGGACAATAAAAACACAGAGCACATAGCTTTGTATAAATGTGAGAAGACATGGTCTCAAATGTGCTGATAGCAGTTGATATTGGTTTGGGCTAAATCAAAGAATAAATATTATATTTCCTGGATCTATCCTAAATTGAACATCTTAGTGATGGAACATCAATTGCATTTGATATTAAAGTCATTCAAGAACAAATTTTGGGAATGCCAACTAAATGCAATTGAAAGAATTAGGTTTAATTTAGACCACTTGAAAATTTATATAAGATACAAGAGGAAACCAAAATAACAAAACACTCATATAAAGAGGACATTGTGGCCGCTGGCAGATATAAAAATTAATTTTGGATATGCTCTTCAGTTATTCAACATGAACTGTTGATTATTATAACTATTATTAGCAAAACCTTATAAAAATACATCCAGGCTTGCCTACTTATTTTTATTTATTTATTTATTTTTTAAGATTTTATTTATTTATTTGACAGAGACAGCCAGCGAGAGAGGGAACACAAGTGGGGGGAGTGGGAGAGGAAGAAGCAGGCTCCTAGTGGAGGAGCCTGATGTGGGGCTCAATCCCAGAACACCAGAACGCTGGATCACACCCTGAGCCGAAGGCAGACGCTTAACGACTGCGCCACCCAGGCACCCCAAGCCTTGCCTACTTTAAAATACTCTAACAATTTAGAAAAAAATGGCATATGTAAATTGAAAGACAGTGGATGTTAAATATGCAATGAAAGTGATGTCTCAATAAAATATAGGGAACTTAGAACAAGGAAATGATGTGTGTAAGTGGAGTTCATACACAAGTAAACTACAAATTAAATTCTATGAAGATTATTTGTAGGACCACTATAGTTTACAACATAGCCAGTAGTGAACATTTTGAAAGAAAAGGAATATAAAAAAATATTGTTGGCTCTGGATGCTTATTTAAGAATTATAAAAATGATCAGGATATAACTAATAATAATTTCTATGATAGACTCAGAATTTCTGAAAAGTTTTCTATAATGATGAGAAAAAAATGTAAATATTTGGAAAATCCATGGTTAATTTCACATTCAAATATTGCTCTATTAGTTTTATTAATATTTCATTGGCTCCTGACTCAGTAGAGGGACTTTATTTCCAAATTACATTTAATAATAATAAAAAAACTACAAACTATAATGATTTAAGAATAGTTGTCTAACAAAGCATAGTGTCAAGAGAACATAATTTATGATATTTGATTATTCATCTAACATTGATGGTTAATTAGCAGAACACTCAAACATATGCAGTAACATTTTGTAGTTTTTAAAACATTTTAAAACATTTTAAAATTTTACAAAGGTGGAGTACCTGGATGGCTCAGTGAGTTAAGCGTCTGATTCTTGATCTCAGCTCAGGTCTTAACCTCAGAATGGTGAGTTCAAGCCCTGTGTTGGACTCCGTGAAGCTATAGATTTGCATTTTTAAAAATTTTGTTGTTAAAAAGGTATAGTTTTTCAAGTCAGAGCCATAAAACATATTTTACTTAACAACACTATATGTAACTTTTAGATAATTAGATATATTGTAGGTGGTCGTCCTTTTGCACACTTGTCCCAAATCCCCCAAATTTTAAGGGTGCACTTATGTCATTTCAAGTAGTATTCAAAATTCTTGACCTTACAACTGTTGTGAATGCCTGACTGTTGTGTGTCTAAATGCTTTGTCTTGTCTCCCTTACGAAAAGAATGAGTGTGCTCAAAGTGGGGGAGACATGGAATATGGTGGGAACTGTTAACAGCTTCCCAATATCCATAGTTGATTTTTTCCTATTAGAATAGAATCCCTCATCTTTTCTCTGCTCATGAGTGCTCAGCCAGAGTCTCATTCTCTTGGACCACTGGCTATGATCCACGTGTAAGCAAATGAATGCAACAGTCTTCTTACAGACTATTGTCCTAGACTTTATTCCTCTCTTCCTTATTATAGATAAATATTTGAGTGAAATGCTGAGATACGGTGAAGTCTAGAGAAACTACCGAATCCTTGTAATGAGGATGATGGAGCTGCCCTAACAGCCATGGACTGCTTTCCTCTAAGTTAAGGGTGAAGAAATTATAGTCTACAGACTGTTTTTGTAAATGAGATGTTACTGGAACACAGCCATGATCATTCATTTCTTTGTCTACTGCTACTTTTAAGCTACAACATCAGAATTGAGTAGCAATAACAGAGACCATCTGGCCTTTATAGAAAAAACTTTTCTGGTTTCTGCACTACATTATTCAATATAAAGATATACATTGTACACAAACCATTATATCTTGGGTATCTTTGTCTAACAGATTAACATTTATCCAAACTAATGCAATCACTGCAATTGAAAAAGAAATTCTTAACTGAAAGTATCTAAGGAAACAGTTTTCCCCAGAAAAGCACAGAAATGAAAGATAACTGAATTCAAATTTTAAACTAATCCATGAAGGCAAAAAGTGTGGATCCATGAAGGCTACTGTACAATAGGTGTCAGTTTTTGCCCAAAAATGACATTTAATAGCTGTTCTAATGCTGGATACTATCACAGTGAGAAAATGTTCTCATGGAATTTAAGTTTACTCAGTTCAATGAAAATGAAAGCCTACTGAATTCAAGTTTTGAAATACTCCAAGAATGGAATATTGCCAAATGTGGAAGCTAAGTCAATACATAATTAATTATTTCAATTAATTAATAAACAAATACATACCAGTAGCAACAACGTATGATTAGTAATTAGTGTATTATGCTACCATTAGTTTAAGAAACTGTATAATACAAATCTTTTAAGGAAAAAGGAACTTACTGTAGGGTACTTAAGGGAATTTCTATCTAATGGTTTTTGTGAATTGTATGACAGAGGGGATATCTCTCACTAATAGTTTTTGTTATGCTCAAAATTAAAGTTTCTATTATATGACTTATATGATTTAAAAGCCTTACCGAGTGCTTAACTCTCCAGTTTCCAATCCAACTACAAGTATTTCTGTAAAATAAATATACTCATGCTAATTGAATCATAAATGCTAGCATCCATTGATTTGAGAAAGATTTAAATTCTTTTTAGAAACAACTGTTTGTTTAAAAAAATTGTGATCCGTAAATGTTTATACCTCTTTCAATGCCTGTGTACTTCAGAAGAAAATTATCTTTAAGTTTTTTAGGTTTGTTTGTTTTCTTTATCCAAATTAAACAGACCAGCATCACACTGGTTGTAGCTGTGGCAATAGCTTCAGAGCACACAGTGGAAACTGCAGTAGGTGGTGGGGGGAGATTGAGGTGACACAGAGGATAGGGCATGGGCCTGTGGTAGGAGCAGCTCCTTGGGTGACTAAGGCATGACAACATCACTGTCCTGTTTCTGAAGCTCATCAGCACTGGAGACTAAGCAGACTCACAGAGTTTAATTTCTAGGAAAGAGATGATAATTTGAAGGAACTGACATTTGATTCAGTTTTGAGGAGGAAAGTAGAAAAAGAATGTGTCTTTTAGTCTGTTCATGGTGCTATTACAAAATGCCACAGACTGGGGGCTTAAGACAACAGAAATTTATTTCTCACAGTTTTGGAGTCTGGAAGTCCGAGATCCTCATGCCAGGTAGGGTGTCATGTAGGGCCATCCTCTGGATCACAAAATTTTCCAGGTGTCCTCACATGGCTGAAGGGTCAAAAGAGGTCAGTGAGGTCTCTTTTATTATAACACTAATCACATTCCTGAGGGCGCTACCTTCATGACCTAATTACTTCTCACAGACCCTACCTACCTCCTAATACCATCAAAGAGGACATCAGGATTTCAGCTATGAATTTTGGGGATACACAAATGTTTAGATCATAGCAAGGTGCAAATTTGAAGACATGTTCCAGATGCAGTGTATTCCGCATTAACCCTGCAAATACAAGTCAAAAGACATACATGGACAGTAGTGTTTCTCAGCAGCCAAAATTGCAGTAGGGGGATGAACTTACTGGCACTGAGGCTTAGATGAAGCCTGAACTGCTTGCTCATTCCAAACAGATGACATCATTCCAAAGAGCAAGAACTCCCTCAGAACAATTCTGCAACAAGTAGCTAATTGGAATCCTCAGGCATTTGTTACATGTATTTTAAAGAATTACATTTCTAAAAAGACTCAGAGACTGGCCTAGATACAATCAAATAGGCAGTCATTGGGAGTTCCTGCTCTGCAGAAAACTAAATCCATTGCAGAGTGATACAGGCAGCAGACAGTCAAAACCTTCTGTAAGTTCTAGTAGAGATGTTATATCTTCCCATTCTTAGAAATAGCTTTTGAACTTAGATTTAATGGATACTTCAATGCATAAAAAAGCTTGATATATTACCTGACAAATATAGCATAGCTCATATTACGTGCTCATTTAAATCTCACCAATAAAAAATCTACTGCATTCTGTCACTGGCCCCTACAGCTGCTGCCATCCCTACCCGATTCATCTCTATCTCAGCTTCCCTGCCTGCTATAAATCTTCCTCCAGTTGTAAATTATCACTCCCAATTCGCTTGGCTCTCTGCAGGACGAGGGGACCCAAAACCTACCTGTTGACAATTTCAATCAAAATGGTATCATCTGTAAGGACTAGCAAAATATAATTCTAGGACTCCTCTGAAACTTTATCCTTAGGTTAACTTCTGCTAAAGTGTCCATAGCCTTTATAAGAAAATCATTTAATTTCTCACGTAAATTCCAAAAGGAAATTTTAAAAAATTAAGGAAAAAGGGGGCTCCTGGATGGCTCAGTCAGTTAAGCATCTGCCTTTGGCTCAGGTCATGATCTCAGCGTCCTGGGATCAAGCCTCACATTGAGCTCCTTGCTCAGCGGGGAGTCTGCTTCTCCCTCTGCCCCTTCCCCTGATCATGCTCTTGTTCTCTCTCTATCTCTCTAATAAATAAGTAAAATATTTTAAAATATAAGGAAAAAGACCAAGTATAGTAATATGATTTTGAGATTATTGAAGAAAAAGGGGAGGACTTTTAAAAAGGAGAGAGGATTGCCAAGCTAAATAACTAGAGTCTGAATTTCAGTGAAGGAGTTAAAGAGGGTGGTGCTTCTTCTACAGAGCCTTCATCAAGAGTTGAACTCCCAGATTATTTGATAAAATGTATTGCCTTTGTCTCCCATGATCAACACTAGAATTACAACAATGACTTCAGTGCTGAGTTTGATGAGCATAGGATCTTGCATGCCAGGGCGGGGACTGCAGCTAGATTTATTAAACTGGATGCACAAGGGAAACACCTTTCTCCAGTTCAAAAGAGTATCAGATTGTCCATGAAGGAGTCTTACAAACACACCAAAGAACAAGCAGACTAGTCATAGTTATGATAAAGAAAACAGGGTGGCTCATATTAAAAGGCAAATAGATTAATTTCACAAATGTCAAGCAGGGTTATAAGCAATAGCACTCTTCTTATATCAGAAGATGTGAATAATTGTAAGCTTATTTATTTAATATTAAAAAGAAGCAACAAACAAAATTAAACAGACAAGATTCATGTGTTTCAAGGTATTATTTTACAAATGTATTCCCAGAAGTAGCTTTTTATGTTTAAAAAATTTAAAAAAACAAAGTATCAACTGATACTAGTGTTATAGCTGAATAGTTGTGACAGAACATCACAGAAGTCATCTATATAAAATGAACAAAATAAGCTATACTGAGATAAACACTTTAGAGATTACTCAAAAAGGTTTCTAAGAAAATAGGTCAGTTGAAAGTATTATATGTCACATCCACAAAACATGAATTCTTCACTAACAACGTAGTAGCGTAAGTTTATGTCAAGTAGGAATGCATCAATTTCTATCATATTCCTATATATAAGCATAAAGTTTTTCACATTTTCACTTTTATATTGAATCATAAAAAGATTGACAATATCCTGGGAGAGTTAAAAAAGTAACTGATAATTTGAATTAGCTGTTAATGCAAGCATGACAATGATCTAAACACCTCAATTCTACCATCAGAAACTTTGCAAGCATAATTTTTTTCTGTCTTTCTGGAACAATCCTTGCCTGTCTAATCCAAATTATTTTATCATTAATGTATATTTCTTAGTGAAATCAAGTTTCTCGAGGTTGTATGTGCTTCCATTTTGTACTCTCTTCATCGTGGTCTGTTCTATTCCACTGAAACACCTTTACTTTTTAATTTCTGCAGATGACACTTCTCATTGAGGGATATGCCTATTATACTCAAAGCCTAAAAGTATGTGGTAAATCACAGGAATGTTGCCCTTATGGAGGGCATGAACGAAAGTCGTAATACTTTCTAGTTTACAATATTGAAAATTTCAGTGGTATGTAATTATAAATATATTAATATATATGATATATGTAATGGTATATAATTATATATATTTTTTTATATATACACCACTTTTTAAAGATCTACATTGCTTTGGCAAGATTTATTCCTGCTCCCTGCTTTGAAACTTTATGAGAATCATTGAACCATTCTTTTAATAAAGGGAGCTTTGGAATTGGATATATTTTCTTAGGAAATATCTTTTTCCTACATTTAAGACATTTTAACCAATTTTTGAGAGCAGCACAAGAATCTTTTTCTTAACTACAAAAAGGAAAATAAAGAGAAATATTAATGAAATAAGTTCATGCAGTAGGTTATTCTTGCACAATGCTGCATATTAGCATAGGGCTGTTTGTATAGCTAAGAAAACTAAAGGATTATTAAATGACACAATACTTGATGAAAATAGTTCAAAATATAGATATTTTTTAAATGGAAAGCTAATATAAATAGATTAGAACAAGATGTCTTGCATACATGATATAGCTGCATTATATGCATAGCAAAATAGCCTTGGGTGAAAATGAACTTCAGATTTTTCTGACTTTATGAGAGAAGAAACTGGAAAAGAAGTGTCATATATAATTTGTGGTTTTCAGCTCCCTAAAAGTTGGAACAGAATTTACCTTTGACGTGGTCTTTATCTTTGTTCTAGGAGGGCGGGGAGAGCTCATTGGCTTTTATTAATGTAAAAATAAAACTTAAAAAAATCATTATTAATGAAAAGTTTGCCTGAAGAAGTTATTTATTCTGCATAAAATTTTAAAAGACTAATAATTATAGTAGAGTTTCATCTTAAGTTGTATTTCTGAACATTTTGTTTAAAATATGAATTAAAACGATGTTGTTCCTGTATTTATTTTTTTCCATAATTCAAACAGATTTTCACAAACCAAAAGCACAGACCCCTGAATGATTAAAGTGAGACCTGAAAGCTTTTTCTTTTACTTTTTACTGAAGAAGAGATGGAAAATGAACTAAAGTGAGCTGGATGCAGCTGAAAGGAGACATTTACATCTCCCATGGCGGGTGCTATTTTAAATGAAGTAGTCCAGACCTTGGCGCACACTGAAAGTGCTTTATAATGTTCTTGAGAAGAGTGTGAAACCACACTCTTCAGCAAAGAGGGAAAGATCTCTCCCATGCTGGGCACAGGATAGAAAATGAAGGATATTTTCATCTCCAAAAAGTAAACAAAGGATATCATGAGGGTGATCAATAGCACAGGTAGAAGCAGGGTGTCAGGATAAGAGTCTCAGAGCACAGGAACTCTGCATTACTTTTTGACAAATGTAAGCTAAAACTCAGGGTCGTTTTCTAAAAAACCTTAGAAACATACAAAGAGTAACAGTTTTCCAGTAATTAAGTGATGTGTCCCTGAGAATTTAAAATTTAAAAATCATATTGCAATGTGACCTCAGTTTACTTACAAAGCTAGTCACCAAGACATTTACGGTTGTGTTTCACACACTGTGCTTCATCTTGGCATTATCCCTTTTCATTATAGACTCACTTTGTTTTTCCACTTACGTTCCAGAAACGTTTTAGAAATTGAGGTCATTATTAGTGACTGAAATAAAAACAACCATGAGTTTCATAATGCCATAGGAAAATTCTGTAAGAATCAGGATTGCCAGATAAAATACAGAATGCCTGATAAGAACAGATTTTTTGCTATTAGTATGTCTTCAAAAATGTTGCATGTGGTATACAGTACTTCAGTGAAAAATTATTTGGTCTTTATCTGAAATTAAAATTTAAATGGGAATCATGTGTTTTTATTTGCTAAACCTGGCAACCCTAACAAGAATGCCTAAGAAATACATCCCAGTTAGTGTAAGACATTTTCTCCCAAATGTTTTCACAATGTGACCTACGAAATATGAGGTATGTCCAGCATATGTTGACAAATGGGAGAGGGTACTTGTGTGTAGAGATAGTGAGCTCAGGACTCCAACTATTCCAGGCTCCAAACACAACAGTCAGTGTGTCCAGGTGAGTGAGTCTACTCTCAGGATACAGAATACATTGCAGAAGGAAAGATATCTGACTTGTTTTACATACAAATAAGACTTCTCTTCCATTCACAGATGTCAGTTCCTGAGAACTACTGTAGTCCTACACATTTTCAATTTTTTTTTCTCATCACCTCATAAGAAACTTAGAGAGATATTTTAATGAAGAGTGTTGAATTTGTGTGATCAGGTAGACTTAAGTTTTGAATTTTAGTTCTTCCAGGGATGTGTAGATGGTTCAGTCAGTGAATTTTAGTTCTTCCATCTACCAAGTCTGTGACATGGGAAAAATATATATAACCATATTGGTCTTTTTCCTTACCTGTAAAATGTACATGAAATTGCCTAAAATAGGATTAATGTCAAAATATATTAAAATCACTAGTGTAATACCTGATAAGTTACTCATAATTAAAAGGTATTTTCACTAAGTACCATGAAATGGCTTTCTGCGTAGCTTCCTTTAAAGATTTTATGACAACAAAGAATGATTCCATTGCTAGTGTTGGGCAGTGACAATAGATTAGAACTCTCAGTTTAGATAAATGTATTTTTATGAATTTCCTGAAGAATATGGGTCCTCTAAAGTCTTCACTGAATTAAAGCAATTTTTCAGATCTAACTCTTTGGGTAATATATATCACAATCTTCCTTGGAGTTACTGTTACTTAAGGCACTTTGTGATAATGACATTTACTTTCACTAAGAGCTGGTTTAAGAACACCCCAGTGCTCCTTGCAATACGTGCCCTCCTTAATACCCATAGCGGGGTGATGGGCATTTATTTATTAGAGAGAGAGAGGACGAGTAGGAGGGACAGAGGAAGAGGGAGAGTGTATCTCAAGCTGACTGAGCACTGAGCAGAGTCAGACGCAGTGCTCCATATCATGATCCTGAGATCATGACCTGAACGGAAACCGAGAGTCGGACGCTTAACCCACTGCACCACCCAGATGCCCCTCCACTGATTTCTAATTAGCTAAAACGCCATTACGTGGTTACAGTGAATGCAAAATAGTCTGGAAAATGTTGAATTTATCCCAGGTATAAAGGTTTTCAGGAAAAAATTAGAGTCCATTACTAAGAATGAGAGAAAAGCTATTAGATATGAAACTAGCAGTCTAGTGACTTAAAAAAAAAAAAACAGTATTTGAAGGTGATAATTCCAGTGGCAACACTTTGCTTAAACTGTCAAAT
This sequence comes from Ursus americanus, assembly GCF_024610735.1. Taxonomy (NCBI): domain Eukaryota; kingdom Metazoa; phylum Chordata; class Mammalia; order Carnivora; family Ursidae; genus Ursus; species Ursus americanus. Next base: position 36,740,750 of record NC_142136.1, on the reverse strand, counting down.
ATTTCGTGCTATCTTTAACGAGAGATAACTAGGCTTTGTCCTTTTCTAAGTCTGATTCTCCATGTTGTCTGGTGATTGAGTTTTATTCAATATCTTGCTAATAACTTTCTTTCTTACTTAAAACAAGGTTGTACACTGTGTCTAACTCAGGAGCACTGGGGGACATTTGTTGCAAATTTGAAGGAATTCTACTGTGACCATGCATACACTTTGTGTATGGACAAGAGCAGCTTTGCAATATTGCTGTACATTGTGTAGTGAACAGAACTTATGGCAAAAAAACCAAATTTGATACACAGTAAATTTCAGTGACATGTATTTAAATTTATGGATATTGACATTTTATAGCCCTTGCTAATCTTTAGGATACTATTAATGGGCCTTTCAGAAAGTACAATATTAGCAGTCAATGAAATGAATTTTCTTAGGAAAGCAAAATGACTTGTATTTTTTAGAATTCTTAGAACCTTTGTGGATCACCTAAGGATTGTTTAACAAAGTTTGGTAATTATTGCTTAAAAAATAACATGGAAGAATTAACATTTGATGAGTATTAGAGAAATTTAATTCTGTTGGCATTCACTTAAATTCGTGGGCCTCAATTTTATCATAAGTAAACAAACAAACAAACACACAAAAGGGTGGGTGCTAGGAGGGACTATAATAAAACCTGCACTTCTTTCTAGGGATCTTTTCAAGCTATCAAATAAAAATATATTAAGATGAACATGTTTTAGAAACTATAGATATGTTATTTTTCTGGATTAGAGTGGTGTGATTGCGTATAGAAGCCTGGTCACAGGCAATGTCAGGATAATATAAATACATACCTTTGAGGGGAGTTGATCTGTGGCTCTCTACACCCCCCAAATTATATAGTGTTTGGAAAATAATCTTTCCAATATTTATTTGAAAATTTTTTTACAATAGGTATGTTAAAGTTTTTAAGAAATCAGTAATAGTCTAATGGTTCTATGCACTAAAATTAAAGATTATTTTATATACAATCATAGTCAAAGACTTCAATTGTCACCATAGTAATTTCTGTGTATTCATAGGTTGTTTCGTTGGCTTCTGTCACACTTACTAATGCCACATTTGCATTGAAAGCTGTGAATATTGGGAATTTGTCATATCTGACTTATATTCTCTGATTTCTTTAGTGGATAATATTATATATTAAAATAGCATATATGAAATGATGCTGGCCCAAATGTCCACATGCTGCTTCTAATCATAAATACTCTGACAGCAAAATACATTATGCTTTTAAAAATAGAACTTCACCTATATGAGTAGAACATGATTATTTTGCTGCTTTTATATGATTGTACATTTCTTATATGATATAAGTATCTAATTCCTTAGCTTTTGGTAGCAAAAATCTGAACATTAATGTCTATCATAAATTGCAGAGTTATTTAGTGGATGCTGAAAGAACTGTTTACTTATATAGATTAAAGTGATTCCTTTGGCTTAATTTTTCTGAGTAAAATTCTTGTGTAAAAGAGAAAATGTTGTTGGGATGGTGACAACTACACCCATTGTTACTGAGGAACACAGTAGGGTAGATAAATTTCAAATGTGTTCAATAAACACATCTGAAAAATTTTCCTGGAATATTTTTAGTTCTAATTTTAAGAAAATCTAAGGATACATTTTGAGACTTCAGAATTTTCATTCATTCATGAATTGTCATCAAAACAAAAACAACGCTGTTTTTAAATAAGTAAGGGCACATAAAAAATACTATATTATTGTGTTTTGCTAAAAACAAACAAAGAGGGGCACCTGGGTGGTTAAGCATCTGCCTTGGGCTCAGGTCATGATCTCCAGGTCCTGGGACTGAGGCCCACAACTCCCAGCTCAGCGGGGAGTCTGCTTCTCCCTCTGCCTCTCCCCCTGCTTGTGCTCTCTCTGTCTCTTTCTCAGATGAATAAATAAAATATTTAAAAAAAAATAAAAATAAAAACAAACAAAACACCTCCCCACCCCCAGCTCAAAACCACCACCACTAAAAAAAAAAAAAAAAAAATCTGAATGCAAATGTCTGATTTTCATTCTGTCCTCCTCTGATAGATGGCAGTGTAGCTCTGGAGTACTCACTCCCACCAACCCTTTATACATCCAGGTTGATTCTAAGTCATTTCAGTCATTAAATAGAGATGGTCCTCTTAGTGAGATCTCAGACTGACCATTTTTCCCCCAATTTCAATAGCTAGAAACATTGCACTGGGGTTATGAAATGTTTCATTACCCACCATTAATGAATATAAATACCTTAAATATTACTGAGAATTATTGTAAACAATACATCACACACAATATACACCAGCATTTCTACCACACAGATCCTGAAATTATTGTTTCATGTGTTAAGCAGTGAATAAGTGGTAGGATTTAAAAAAAAAATGAAGACCATGATTTATATGTTAGTCTTTGATATTTGGAAGTTCTGTTTTTTTCTAGGGGAGAGCATCTAAGAAAAGTACCATATTGCCACAGGTGTAGTTTTAATAGTCAATAGATAATGTAAATACACTGAGAGGTGGAGAAAGAATGCACTAGAAAAAAAAAAAAACAGAGAAGAAAGGAGGTAAATGAGAGGAGGTAAATTCACTTAGAGTTAAGATACAAATTATTTTTTATTATTCTTTAAATTTAGTGAAAAATCAGATAAAGCTCAGCTAAGTTTTGAGGGGTTATAGGGTGAGAAAGGTTGTACATTGTATTTCCTGGAGTATGTAGGCCCAAATGAAGGGATGTATATTTCTGGAGAAATCCATAGAGAATGAGGGGAGAATCAATTTATTAGGGAAAAGCAGGAAAAACACTTCATATTGATATTTAGGGTGCCTGTAAGTATATTTATCTTAGTTGAATTTATCCATTTCATTGTATTGAAATCTTCTTTCCAAATTCTCCCAATCCCTACCTAGAACTATTTTATTTTTTCCCCATGCTATGCATCGCCTTCTAATACGAGATCTAATTTACTTATCATACTTGTTATTTATTATCTATCTACTATGGCTAAAACATAAGCTCCAAGAAATAAGAATTATGTTCTTTTTTTACTAACCTATCTGAAATTTTGAGAAGAGTGCCTACCACATAGAAGACATTCATATTGAATAGATAAATTAATGGTTTCCAAAAACTGGTTTTTAAAAATTTTTAGATGTTTTAAATTGAAAAAAGTTTATATTTCTTAAATTAGATACAGTAATTAGAAGTGCTCTGTGAGTATAATTTAATTCAAAAACATTTTTAAGCACACTGTTAAGCACTTTTAATTATTTTTCAAACATGATATTTTTTTTTCCTTTTGTATTGTACTAGTTCTTTTACAATGTTAATGAGTTCTATTATTTGGCATACATTTTAATTCTAGCCCTCAACTAAAGGAAATAATTAGCCTCTGCTGGTTAGTCAGTCATTCAACTAGAGTTTAGGCACCCATATCCTTATTGAACAAATGAATTGCTAAGCACCATGGAAAGTGATGTATTAAATAAAATACAGTGAGCTTAATGAGCCTAGAATAAAATGAGGTGGATAACACAATTATTAAAGTTCATCATTGGTCAGAAAATGTGGAATCTGTACTGTATTTTGTCATCACAACCCAAATTTATTTTCCAGAAAGGAGCCTCATTAAGTATTCTTAATATGTTTAAAAAGAGTCATTAGCCTTAAAAACAAATACAGTTGATAAGGTTGTCAAACGTAGAAAATAACTTTGAGAGGCATGAGGTTGAGAGCAGACATATCAATTACTTGCCCAATAAACTACGTAATCCCTTGGTATTCTTTCCTTTTTAAATATTTAGAGAGTGTCCAGATCTCCAGTACTAGGAGAGAAAAGGCAGAGGATTATGATCATGTAGGGTGAAATTCTGACTAGAAACAAATAATGTAAAATAGATTTTTACAAAACCAAAAAATAAAAATCCACTTAGAACTTTATTAATATCCTCCCTGTTAGATATTATCAGTCTGCAGTTTGTGGCACAGTGTGGCTGCTGATAGATATTCCCTGAATGAATGGGTACATGAATAAGTACAGGCATACAAAAACACTTTACTTCCTTTTTTGGCAAATTAAATCCATCAGAATTGCATATTTCATATATTATTTTTAACAAAATTCTTGAATGTATAATTCATTCTCAGTAGATGTATGTTTAAATTTTTAATATTTGAAACATTGTTTTGATAAATTATTTTCTTATTCTCATTTGTGATTCACTATACTATGTTTTATATTTCAAATTTAGATGTATAGATAGATAGAATCAGTTTATGCTAACATTGCACTGACAACATTGATGTAAGATAGGTTGGTAGCAAATAAAAAAACCTAAAATATAATACTGTATAACAAATTACCTGTGTACCTGTAGGGAAATATAAATTCCAAATTGGCACACTTAATTATACTTAGAGAAAATGCATATTTTTTTAATTATCCAACAAAACGCAAGCACCATATTTGTACTTCATGTCTTTTTACATCATCCATATATCCCGAAACTACTGAATTGTTTTCTTAAATCTGACCCAAAGTAAAAGTATTTTCACGTAAATGTAAAGAAAAGTGAGTCCTTTAAAGTTAAATAATTCCAGAGGAAATGTTTTCTGTAAGAAAAAATTTGATTATCAGTTAATTCTTACAAAGCAATTTAATTGAAAATTATTTCTAATCAGCCCTGAAGAAAAGTGAATATATTTTGAAAGTCCCCACAAGAGATAAAGGTCCCAGAATGTATTAGTTATTAATTGTTATACATTTTGGATTATGAACTCATGTTAAAAACAAGATTAATTATGCATTTAGTAAAAACCTTCATTATAAATAGCAGGAATCATTTTATGATGCAATACTCTTTTAAATTACAATTTCTAAGTTTTTAAAACAATCCAGTTAAACTATAGTGCAAAACAACATAAGCAACTTAAGTCCGCTTTCAGATACAGGCAATATGATTTAGTTAAGGAGACAATGAATTTTATCTGATTATTCCTGGTCATGTGAAAAGTTATTACTATAAAACTCTGATAGAATATATAAAAAATATTCAGATGACTCTGATGTTTGGTAATTCACATCGGTTTCATTCAGATAAAAGGCAACTAATCAATGAGTTATATTTAGTGAACCAGAAAATGTATGCTTCATTTCAAACATAAATCTTTAAGTACATTTGATTTTAAAGAGTATGAAGTTTATATATCTTTCTATGTTGCTAAATTAAACAAGGAGGCCATTAGACTGAGGTAGCTCAAAGTGCCCTCTCTGCCTATGTAAGCAAACCAAAATTTAAGCCTATAAATGCCTTAAGGCATGTATACACACATACTTAAAGACAACCAATCACAAATAGCCAATAAGCTTTAAACCATAACCAATCAAATAATTTTGTTTGCTGTGGCATTTTCTCCATGTCTTTCCTCTAGCTCTTGTGGATTGAATACTCCTAACCACTTCTGGTTTGGTGTTGTTCTACTGGAATAAATAAATGCTTAAATAAACTCTTAAAATTTTTATTATGCCTCAGTTTATCTTTTAACGACATGTATAAATACTCAGAAATTCACATGAATGAATATGCATGGATCAAAGGAGAAAACAAGATATATAGTGAGACGTCAGCAAATTGGCAGAAGAGGAAATCCCAGCCTTAGTTTCCCCAAGAAACATAGATTTAACAATACATAGAACAAATTACCTTATGAGAAGTCTAGAATCTAGTCAAGAAGTTTCAGTCTGCAGACAAGCACAAGTCTGAGAATAACTGCATTGAAATGAGTGAAGAGAGCAATTTCACTTTATCATGCCAGCCCCATACAAGCTAGCACAGTTCAACACCAAGAAAAACCACCTTGGCCTGCGACTTCGCACAGAGGGACAGAGAGAGTGGAACATCCTGGCCTTTTGGTGAGCTGCTAAATGGTATGGTTTTTGTCTCTCCTCACAAAATTGTTGAAGGAGCTGATATAGTTCCATGATTGGACACCTAAGAACAAAGGAAAAGGAAGGGCAGCTTGCTATGGTCCATCAAGACTCTGACTGGGATCAGGAAAACGTGCATAACTTTGAATTTGTCTTATAGAAGGGATGGAGAATAATGAAATATACCTTCAAAGCCCTGGCCTTCAGCAAACTGCTTAAGGGGTCAGTTTTTGTTTCTCCTCACTCAGAGTACTGATGGAACTGGCACTGTTTGGTGGGGTTAGCTAAGAACAAAGGAAAAAGAATGAGTGGCTTGCTGTTTGAAGGCTCCCAGAATCTCTAGTCGAAATCTCTTCACTGATCTGGAAGCCTATTGAAACCAGTCCAGAAAGACTAAGATGGCTCTTTCTTCAAATGCCTAGACACCTATACAAAGCTATAAGGAATTGAATAATCTAGAAGAAATGGATAAATTCCTAGAAATAAACAACTTACCAAGACTGAATCATGAAGAAATAGAAAATCTGACAAAAATAGACAGGTGGAATTACATCAAACTAAAAAGCTTCTGCACAAGAAAGGAAACAAATTGACAGGGCAGTATACAGAATGGGATAAAATATTTGCAAATCATATCTCTGATAAGGTGTTAACATGCAAAATAAATAAGGAACTCATACAACTCAAGAGCAAAGAAGAACACTTGATTAAAAATGGGCAAAAGACTTGAATAAAAATTTCTCCAAATAAGATATACAAATAACCAAATGCTATATGAAAAGATCCTAAGTATCACTAATCCTCAGGGAAATGCAAATCAAAACCATATCTCTTCACACCTGTTACGATGGCTGTTATAAAAATAAACAAAAGATAACAAGTGTTGATGCAGATGTGGAGAAATTAGAATGCTTGTACACTTTTGGTGGGAATGTAAAATGGTGCAGCCACTATGGAATACAGTATGGAATTTCCTCAAGAAATTAAACATAGAATGATCCAGCAATCCTTCTTTTAGGCATATATACAGAAGAATTGAAATCAGGATCTTGAAGACGTATCTGCACGCCCTTGTTCATTATTCACAATAGCCAAGATGTGTAAACAACTATTGTTCATCATCAACAGAGGAATGAATAAAGAAAATTTGATATATACATACAATGGAATATTATTCAGCCTTAAAAAAAAAGAAGAAGAAGAAGGAAACCCTGCCATTTGCAATGGCATAGATGAACCTGGAGAACTTTATGCCAAGTGATATAAGCCATACACAAAAGGACAAATACTGCATGATTCCACTTATGTGAGGTACCAAATTAGTCAAAATCATAGAAACAGTAAAATGTGATTTCCAGGGACTGGAGGGAGGGGCAAATGGGAGGTCCTCTTCAACAGGTATAAAATTTTGGTTATCCAAGATGAGTAAATTCTAGAGATCTGTGAGAGAACAGATCTCGTGTTAAGTGTTTTTATCACATTTTTAAAAAATCTCAACAATGTTGAGGTTGAGAAACTTGATCAAAAGTATTTCACTCAGTGCAGCCTATTTTCACAGCACAGTTGAAATCATATTTGAAAACATTCTTTCTTACCATTCTTTATTTACATTCATGCATCCTCATCAACCTCTGGGGATCTGGTCAGTGATTTTTGGTTTACTTTGTCTTCTAAAATTCCTGACAGTGATGACTTGTAATCCCTCTGAGTCTTAGCTGTAAAGGAAATTTGAAAATTCAATTAAGATGTCACTTTTTGGAATGGGTGTTTACTTGTTGTGGGTAGGTAATGTCTAACTATGCTGTCTACTGCTGCATATTATATTGTGATTATATTGTGTGATTATATTGTGTTTGAGTGCAATTTTTAAATTTTTATAGAATATATGGTTTATTAAAATTATAAGGAACATACTAAAAAAGATATATAGAACTATTCCTACACCATTAATCAGATTATTTTAGTATTATCATCCAAAAACTAACTTACACCGTGATGTTTCTATGCCTGTCTAATAAAAAACGTGATGAGGTATACTTAACATTCACTGCATGAATGCTGGGATGTCTCTTGAGAAGATTTTGAAGCCAGATTGTCTTAACTCAGTCAGAGAACACTTAGTGTCATCTAAGGAGAAGGGCAATTTGGGGATTAAAATGGTGCCTATCAGTCAAATTGGATTTTCAGCTTGATCTCCATTTGATTCATGCAAGACTCCTAAAAGGATAAAGGTGGAAGAGCAAGGAAAAAAAAAAAAAAGACACTGACGTGTCATTTCACTAAATCTCTATAAAATATTAGGTAGAAAGGAATAATGTATTCAGCACCTGTCACAATATACAATATAAAGGAAAAACCCTTTTTTTAATTTTGAAGGTTTTTTTTTCAGTCTGCTTTACATGTCTTCAAACATTAGCAGACATATTTAACTTTGTAAACTGCAAAATAAAAGAAAAAAAGAAAGTTTATTATGCATTTGTATGGATCCTCAAATTTATCACATCTTAATAAAAATTTTCTGCCTTGGTTATAACTCTTGCAACTAAAATTGTGCTCTATATTCGTCCCAAACTCATGATTAATTAGATATATTTTCTAATATTTTTCTGACTCTTTCTTGTGTATTCCTTTTAACATATGTTAATTAAAGTTGCAAACGAAAGAGCTATTTTAAGGATGATGCTTAAGAGGATCCAATTTACAACGCATGTCATTTCTCAGTACCATTTTCAGTGGCACACGAAGTTTTTTATATAATTCATAATCAGAATATATCCAATAGATACAATTGAGAAAGAAAAACCAACATTAGTCTGAAAATGGCAACATGGAGATTTACCCAGAAAGACCCAATAATTTTAGCATTCAAACTGGTAAAAAAAAGTTGTGAGAATATGCAACACATTGAACAAAAATAAATATATATGTTGTGTCAAGAATAAATGCTACTTGCCTATCATCATCAGATACCTTCTTTAGAAATATAGGAATCGAATAGCATTAAACATTTCAAAAATGACTTGTTTTCTAAACAAATCAAATTTATAAAAATGCAAATAACATTGCCTTTGCCAATTTTTTTTACTGAAGTACAGTTGACATACAATGTTATATTAATTTCAGGTGTACAAGATAGTGATTCAACAGTTCTATACATTAGTCAGCGCTCACCATGACAAGTGTATTTACCATCTGTCGTGATTAAACATTATAATATTGTTGAGTAGAGGGTATAATGTTAAGTGAAATAAATCAGAGAAAGACAAATACCGTATGATTTCACTTACTTGTGGAATCTAAAAAAATAAAACAAACAGAGACAGAATCATAAATACAGATAATAAACTGATGTTTGCCAGAAGGGGGTGGGGGTTTGTAGAATGGGCAGATGAGAAGAAGGGGATTAAGAGGTACAAACTTCCAGTTATAAAATAAATAGGTCATGGGATGAAAAGTACAGCCTTTCGTAATGTTTAAATCTTTTCTCTCATATAACTAGATTTACATGCCCAAGCAAATCATTTTAACAATTTATATTTTTCTTAATCAGAATTTAGGGGTTATTACAGTGATATTTATTCCATAACTAATAGAGATGCTGAATAATAAAAGATATATTATGACATGTCAAAATGTGCATGTCAAAGGAAAATATGCAAATATTTTAGTTTCTTTTGAAAGAAATAATTATTGATGTTATATTTTTGGATATGAATAAAAAGTATTTTATCTTAATTTTTCCAGAAAAAAATATTTCTTATTTGTAGCACCTGACAAACTTCACTAAATTATTTGTAGTGTACAGAGGAAGAAGTAAAAGCAAGTAGAAAGAAACCAGATGCTCAGAGAAGAAAAATAATGGGTGCCATAAGTAAAATGTAGATTCTGTAAAACACTTTGAAGAATTATCGTCGTTATCATCACTACCGTTTCTACAGGTACAAAACATTCAGAAATGTTAAGGGTCTTACCGAAGATTATACATATAAGAGACTCAGAGACTGTACCCAAGCTTTTTGGTCACTTTCCAGGGACAGTTGTATGATTCTGCCTCTTATTTCTTTGCTTAGTGCACTTTTTGTAAGGCATGATACATGCATCTGAACCTCACATCTCAGGATATACAGAACAGAAAATGCAAATTACATAATACAGTTTTCTCTTCTAGGGATTTACTGTATGGGGTAAATGGCAGTTTCACTTTCTCAGATGCTAAGTAGGGGTTTTATATATGGTTTAGTATAATATGACATAATGACACACAGTACAATTATGGTATGATATAAATGTTAATAGTTTAGCCATTAATGTTTTATTGAATGATAAAAACAGTGAGATATGAAAAATACAAGTTATTCATAACTTATAAAGAGTGTATTTCCCTTGTGCCCCTTTTATCAGTTAAAATTGTTGTAGCTTACAACTTTTCTCCTTTGCTTTGGGCTATTTGTAGGCACTTATTTTGCAGTGATTAAAGTGCTAGTTTTTAGTGAATCCATTAAGGAGAAAGTGACTAATTATGAGCATTAACAGTGAAGATTATGGGAAGGACAATGTGTTTCATTGTGAATGCAGAAAACCACTGTGTTAAAGCTGTAATCCAAAATAATGAATGAATGTAACATGTAATAGATAACCGAAAATATACATAGAGAAGAAACACAGGCTATTATCTATGAAAACAATAAAGAAATTAGATAGGAAACACTGAAAAAAAGGTTTTCATTATCCCGTTCACTCTTGGATGGCTGCTAGAGAACAGATATGAGCTAGAATAGCATGCCTCTCACATCTCATCCCCTGACATTCCCTTACATACTGTGTCATCTCCCGGTACAGAGTCGTTTGCTTGCTGCCTGCTCATGATGCCTTCCCTCTTCTTCCTCTATCTGCCCAAAGAAGTTTTAATTCTTTAGTGTAGAATTCAAAAGGCTTATTTTTAATAAGCATCCCTAACACTCTAAGTCATTATTTCTACTGAAATACATGCATAATACTTATTATATACTCAATTGTAACTATTGAACTTTTTCTGTCATAAAACTTCCCTTGAGATCAGAAACACTGTATTGTAAAACAATATATTCCCAGGATCTAGCACAATACTATTTAGTAATGATTTAGTAGTTAAAAAATAACTATTTGCCATATTTATGGCATTTGATATTAAGATGATGTTCTGATTTGTATAGAAATACGATTTGATATTGGAGAAAGGTTTAAAAATGAAACTGTTACTATTAATGATAAAAAATAGCTAAAGATGGGACACCTGGGTGGCTCAGCCAGTGTAGAGTCTGCCTTTGGATCAGGTCATGATCCCCGGGGTCCTGGGATCCAGCCCCATGTTGGGTTCCCTGCTCAGTGGGCAGTCTGCTTCTCACTCTCCCTCTGCCTGTCACTCCCCTTGCTTTTCTCTCTCTCTCTTCCTGCAAATAAATAAAATCTTAAAAAAAAATCTAAAGATGTGCAATGTTGTAAACATATAACAATATACTACCTAGAAATGAGTGTAGTATAATTAGAGCTAGAGAAATAAACATAGAAAAAAATCACTTGACCAAACACTGAAAGATCTGGGTAAGACAATTATTTGAAAGTAAAATAAACTTATTTCAAATCATTAAAAAATAGAAAGAATACAGGAAGAATTTATTAGAAAGTATTATTCTTTGAGTCCAAGGAAGACTTACATAAGAATGTCTCTACCAACTGTGTTGAAAATACAATTCCTGGAACAAGCATGGAGAACACAAGAGGTTATTTAAGTAAAACAGTGAGATAATTAACTGCTGGAAGAGGGGATGTTAATTAGGGGTTAAATTCTTTATGTGTTTTGGAGGTAGAGCCAACAGCATATCCTGAGGAATGCAGTGTAAGGTGAGAGTAAGTGAGAGAGAGAGAGAAAATACACACACACACACACACAAACACAATACTCTCACAACTTCAGGGGTTTGGGCCTGATAACTCTAAGTGTGGATTTGCCATGAAGCTAGATGTGCAAGAATGCGAAATGAATAATTTTGAAGAACGTGGAGGGTTGATGATGTCACATGATGGGTAAAAATGGTAGTGGGCATCTCTTGGAATCTTCTATTTAATTTTCTTGGGGAAGTAGGAAACAAAAGTGACCCTTGTGAGTAGAGTAGAGGAGGAAGTGATGGAGGTTTGGCGGGAGAAGAGAGGAGAGCATGAGATAGTGTTCGAGTAGAGAAGAATGGAATACAGAGGTGAATTATGGACTCAGTGTCCACAATCATGCAGTTAAAGAGAGAACAGATAGGTTGACTCTTTCTCTCTGTTCACATGTAACTCAATAGTAGAGACTCAGAGTAGCCTAAGATGGGATGTAACGAAAATTATGATTTTACCCAGCAGATATGACAAGGGATGTGATTGTGTTTAGAAAGGGATTATTATAAACAATGACCAGGAAGAAAGAAGTTATCAAAGAGGTGAAAATGTAATTATCAATGCATGGAAGTCCTATGTATCTAAAATTTTGTTGGTGTTTAGGCACTAGACGTTATAATCGGGTCAGAGAAGATGTAACAATTTAATATGCAACAGTTTTAAATCGGTCAATCTATGCTAAGTATTAAAAATGATTATCATTCACAAGAGCTTTTCAGCAATACATTAATAATGAAATGAATACTACAGATTTTTGGTCTCTTTTATAATGGTATTTGTGAATGTAGCTAGGTTTGTGCACATATTTGATGAAAGTGAGGCAGGAAGAAGAAGGAATTGTGCATATTGATCTCCACATTTCTGAGATTTCATGTTAGATTCATGCAACGTGGAGGTGATGAATCAGCTCTCTCTCTTTTAAAAGGGGTAGTTTTTTGAGGTAGCGAAATAAAATATTTTATTTAAAAACAAACAGAAAATTAATTGACTTGTATAGGCATAAGAAAAGTAAAATTTTCCTATTCTTTATTCATTTAGAATAAAGATAAACCATATTATATGGAGGACAGCACTTCTTTTAAGTTAAAGGTCACAATTTACTCAACAGACAAGGGAATTTCATCTTCCTCAAAATTCGTTTTTTAAGCTTAGAGACCATGAAGAGCTATGATTCATGTTGCTACAGTAGAGTGGTTTGTGATGTATCTGAATTTCAACAATATGTTTTAGAACTAATCCAGAAAAGTAAGTTACAAACCTTGAAGTCAGATTGAAAACAGCTGTCATTTGGGGGGAAAAAAATCAAAAGTGTGAGGGGAAAAAAATAAAATCTCTGCTACATCATAAGTAAATGCTATATTGCAGCCTAATTAGCTTTTACTGAATCCAATGTAAGCTGCTCCACAGACATTATAAACAGAAAATCTGTTTTTTTTTTAAATTAGTCTTTATCAAAGTCATGGATTCTGAAGGTAATATTAATCAGCTTAATTTTGATAACAAAAATATTTATTTTGCTCAATATGAAAAACCAAATAAAGTTAAAAAGAGAGATAGTTTTAGTTTAAGTTTTTGAAACTTCTGAACCATCCAAGAGGGGGGAAAAGCCAAAGAAAAAATCTGTAAAACTCAATGTAAATTTTATAATATTTACTTGCTGTAACATTTAAACTGTTTTCTTTGAATAACAAAACGCTGATTCATGTTGGCCTAAAGACCAAGGAAATAACTTCCATCGCATTACTAAAAGTCCAGATGGTGTGCTTGAATGATGGCTGATTCATTAACTACCTGATGGCTTTAGTATTCCAGTATCTTTCTGTATATTCACTTACTATCCTTAACCTTGGCTTTACCTCAGATTTATGGAGAGATGTCTGCAGCCATTCCAGGCATTATATCTAGGCATTATAGTATTCAGAGAAAGAAGAGAAATGGCCTCTCCCCATTGTGCCCTCTTAGAAGTGCTGAAACTTTTTCCAGAATATTTCCAGAAGCCTCATGTATCTGATTGCACATTTCTGAGCCAGTTGTTGGCAAGAATATTTAGAGTGTTCTCAGACCAGTGGTTCTCACCTAGGGGTGATTTTGCCCTTGAGGAAATATTGGACAATATCTGGAGACATTTTTTGGTTGTCACAATTAGGGCAGCACTACTGGCATCCAGTGAGTAGAAGCCAGAAATACTGCTAAACAACCTATACTATGTACCTGACAGCCCGCCACAACAAAGAATTGTTCAGATCACATTGTCAGTAGTACTAAGCTTGAAAAACCGTGTCTTAAGAGTAATCAGGCCTACCTGTGGAGCTGGGGTTAACATCAGCTTCCAGCAAGGCACGTGGATGAGTGGGGGAAGAATCTATACACAAAGAAAATTATAGTTATCTTAGAAATAAATCTGCATAGTGAGGCCAAATAGACACCAATGCCACTACCTTCACCTAGTAGTAACAGGCACAATTATACAGTCGTATATTTACCTTCCAGTAGCGATAGGGCTTTCTACCTTCAGAAATCTTATTAAAAATGTCATGATGGCTGACCTCATGATATTTTAGTTATGGCTAGCTGATTGCTTGATGGATGTGCCATAAAAATGATATTCAAATACATTTAAAAGACCATGAAAAATATAGTATTTTCTTCATAACTCTAATAAAATATTGGCAACTGGGAATGTATTAATAATTTTCTTTTTCATTTTATAGCACAGCAATACTTCAAAATAGAAAACTGTGTGTATTCATGGATATGTATGTATATATGAACTTAAAATCATTTTCTTTTCAAAGTCTGGGCTATAAACTTCTTGAGGAGATGGGTCATTCTTATTTTTTTTTTTTTGGCTATTCTTATTTTTAAACAACCTACCATTCTTCACAGATTTTCTGTGTTTTTCATAAGATATTAAATAATTGTTTTTTTGATAAAGAAGATTTGAAATATTTTATATTTGCTTCATTTTAAATAGAATGGTAGGTAATACATCTAAGATTGAGAAAAACATTCCATTAATATAATATGCAATGATGTTTATCAAGTGAAGTCAAAGTACATTTCCTAGAATTGAGAATATTTTTGTTCTAGCTTTATTCTAGCTTTTATCAGAGATTAAGTAACATTACAGACATACCTTGGAGATATTGTGAGTTTAGTTTTTGACCACCAAAATATAGCAAGTATCTCAATAAAACCAATTCAAATGAATTTCTTGGTTTCCCCATGCATATAAAAGTTATGTTCATATTATGCCGTAGTTTATTTTTTTCTAAAGATATTATTTATTTGAGAGAGAGGGAGCACGAGTGGGAGGAGGGGCAGACGGAGAAGCAGACACCCCACTGAGCAGGGAGCCCAACACGGCGCTCAATCCCAGAACCCTGATATCATAACCCAAACAGAAAGCAGATGCCTAACTGACGGAGCCACCCAGGTGCCCCTATATTGTAGTTTATTAAGTATGCTGTAGCATTACATTAAAAAAAAAGTACATACCTCAATTAATATTTGTTGGCAAAAAATGCGTAGCATCATCAGAGCTTTTGGTGATTCATAATCTTTATGCTGGTAGAGGGTTTTGACTGGATGTGATGGCTGCTGACTGATCAAGGTGGTGTTTTCTGAGGGTTGAGATGGCTGTGGCAGTTTCTTAAATTAAGACAACAAATGAGGTTTACCTCATCCCTTGACTCTTCCTTTCATGAACAATTTCTCTGTAGCATACAAAGCTGTTTGATAGTATTTTACCCACATTAGAACTTCTTTCAAAACTGGAGTCAGCCCTTTCAGAACCTGCCACTGCTTTATCAACCAAGTTTATAAATATCTGTAACATTCTAAATCCTTTGTTGTCATTACAGCAGTCTTAACAGTATCTTCACCAGGAGTAGATTCCATCACAAGAAACCATTTTCTCTACTCATCCATAAGAAGCAAATCTTTAGCCATTGAAGTTTTGTCATGAGATAGAGTGATTTAGTCACATCTTCAGGCTTCACTTCTAATTCTAGTTTTCTTGCTGTTTCTACTACATCTGCTATTACTTCCTCCATTGAGGTCGTCAACATTTCACGATTATCCGTAAGAGTTGAAATCAACTTCTTCAAACTCCTATTAATACTGATATTTTAACCTCTTCCCAGGAATCACAGATTCATCTAGAATGATGAATCCTTTCCAGAAGGTTTTCAGCTTACTTTGCTTAGATCCAATAGTGGAATCCCTATCTATGGCAGTTATAGCTTTATGAAATGTATTTCTAAAGTAATAAGTCTTGAAAACAAAAATTAATCCTTGATCCATGGGCTGTAGAATGGATGTTAAGTTAGCAGGTTTGAAAACATTAATCTCATTGTACATCTCCATCAGAGCGTTGGGTGACCAGGTGCACTGTCAACGAACAGTAATATTTTGAGATGAATCTTTTCTCCCCCCGAGGACTAATCTCAACAGTGGCTTAAATTTATTAAACCATGTTATAAACAGAAGTGCTGTCATCCAGGCTTTGTTGTTCAATTTATGGAGCAGAAGCAGAGTAGATTTAGCATAATTCTTAAGGGCCCTCAGAATTTTAGCATCGTAAATGAACACTGGCTTCAACTTAAAGTCACCAGGTGCATTAAATCTTACCATAGGGTCAGCGGTTTGTCCTATGAAGCTTTGAAGCCAGACATTGACCTCTCCCTTCAGTGAAAGTCCTAGATGCTATCTTCTTCCAATAGAAGGCTGTTTCTTCTACATTGGAAATCTGTTGTTTAGTGTATCCACCTTCATTAATTATCCTGGCTAGATCTTCTGGATAACTTGCTGTAGTTCCTAAGTCAGCACTTGCTGGTTCACCTTGCATTTCTTTTTTTTCTTTTTTTTTTTTTTTTTAAGATTTTATTTATTTATTTGACAGAGAGAGAGACAGCCAGCGAGAGAGGGAACACAAGCAGGGGGAGCGGGAGAGGAAGAAGCAGGGTCATAGTGGAGGAGCCTGATGTGGGGCTCGATCCCATAACGCCGGGATCACGCCCTGAGCCGAAGGCAGACGCTTAACCGCTGTGCCACCCAGGCGCCCCCACCTTGCATTTCTTTATGAGGGTGGCTTCTTTCCTTAAATCGCCTGAATCAACCTCCACTA